>NC_040900.2:3131798-3506798 GCF_900634795.4 Betta splendens | reverse complement strand
GGGATCACTAGCACTAAGCAAGATCTGCTCCACATATCCTCCATAATCCCTCCACCACCCCGTGAACACAGACGAGCGCGTGTGTAGGAGTGTGCGTCTCCTAAAGCAGAGTTTCGGTATGTTGCATCACCTGACTGTTTCAGGTACCTGTGTAGTAGAATGCATGACCCAGAAGAGCATAGGTTTATCATTATGCGTATATTTTTTGTGGGTGTCAGCGTTACGTCATGTGTTGGAGCATCCTCCCGTTCGACCTCCGTCTGACCCCAGGACGGATGGAGCTGATGGGAGGAAGGAAGTGTTTAGCATGTTCCTACAAGGACAGATGGAAGTCTCGTGGGGGCTGTTTGGTGTCATTCTATCCGCTTTGACTGAGGAGTACACTCTCTGTGACCTACACGCACACGCACACGCACACGCACACACACACACACACACACACACACACACACACACACACACACACACACACACACACACACACACACACACACACACACACACACACACAGCTTTCTCCATCTTTCAGGCTTTAATGTCACTTCTTGAAGTTCTTTGTTGCTTTTATTTTGAAGGAGACAAGCTCTTCCTGCGGTGCTTTCTCCTCTTCGGCTCCTTAATATCCCTTCAGGTGACGCGTGAGGGCATCACACATCTCTGATCCACCTCTGTCCATTTATACCTCCTAAGCCTTAGTCAGGGCCGTCAGATGCAGCTTGTAAACCACGCATCTGTCTCCGTAATCAGGTCAGATGAGAAGCCAACACACACACACACACACACACACACACACACACACACACACACACACACACACACACACACACACACACACACACACACTGTCCACTGCTCATTTCACCTGGGATTAATATAAATAGTCTTTGTTTTTGAGCAGCCTATGAAATGAAAGCCACCCGCTAGAACTCTCCTGCCTCATGAATCCACACACAGCTTTCTGGTGTTCTGTTGTCATAATGTTGTGACAGGCTGTTTCCTGCAGCCTCTTGATTGTTTTATCTGAAAACGCTGGTTGTGGCTTATCACAACCTCCCATTGTGGTCCAGCTTAGCAGAGCGACCGGACCCTTCATCAAGTCATTACAGCTTTATTGCTCGGTTACTCTGCACAGCTGAGTGGGAGGAAAACAAACATGAATCACTACAACCGTGAGTGGATGATTGTCTGAGTGGAACAGGTTGGATCTCTTGTCTTCCTTCCTTCATACTTAGCACCAGCGTGTTGTGTGTGTGCAGCATGTGGAAACGCAGGTCTATAAATGTCCCAGTAGAGCAGTGAGTAAGCGAAAAAGCCAGACAGCTACGATCAGCACGGCACTGCTGCACAAGATGTTTTATACATGAGGATGCTGTGCTGCTCACGATGCTCCGCGTTAATCAGACACATCCAGTCGGGAGTGTTTTAGTCCTTTTAGACTTCAGTGTATTGATCCTTGTGGGTGATGAGAGTACACGCACTCCTCATTACTGCTGACGGTGAGGTCAGTGAATGACTCAGACGTAGGCAAAGATGACAGTAGAGCAGCTGTGGTTATTTTGGGGCAGAAATAATGAACTGGGAGTGCTGCCGCTCTCTGTTTACCCTTCGCCCAGTCCTGGTGGCTGAGGTGATGGACAAGCACTTAAAGCAGCCGGGTTGCTCTGAGGAGGAAGGTAATAGGCGGCGGCCTGTCACGATGCATCAGCGCGAGCAGACAGATGGAGTCAGAGATCCATCTCAGATTTGTGGCCCGGTCACAGATGGAGCGGGCACGGAAACAGCAACCGAGGTGAGAGACGGAGAGATGCTGAAGGCCGACTTTGCTGATGGATTTGTTGCTGAATGAAGGCGGACACTGATACGGGCTCACTGGGCTGAAACCATGTGACATCAGGAGCCAATTTATAAAAACACCAAACTGAAGCATCACTGATTTTCTCCTGCTTGTGAATCGTCTCTCCTCCAGAGGTCTTTACAGTGGAGCTGGCTGATAGATGGAGGATGTTAGTGCAGAGCCGGGGAGTCGCATCCGTGACAGTCAGTCATTGTACTTTAACAGCAGACGGCACCACGGTGTCATTGTATCAGCGCTGAGAGCAGACCCACAACAGACGCTGAACAAATAATAGGAGCTTTATCTCACACGTTCAGACGTGGAAATGAACAAAGGCCGCGGCAATGAACACATCACAGGTGAGCGGAAAGTTATTAAGCTCCAGATTTATCTGTGGACCGAGAATTAGGTTTGACGTAGTGTAATATGGAACAAGAAAACATTTCCTTTGGATGGAAACGACTGCACCGAGTCGGATCTGTTACTCATTGTCCTCATGAAACACTGCGGGCGCCGTAATATATTAGAATGTTCACCTGACTCTGTTTGTCCACATGAGACAAGAATCTAATCTGAATCTGACAAGTATTCAGACATCCAGAGATGAGTAGGAAGCAAAGAAGCAGTAAAGTTGTTCTTATAATAAAACTGCAACCTGAGATTTTTCGAATGAATGAGCGTCAATGCTACATATGTGTGTGCGTGTGCGTGTGTCTGAACTGTACAGGTAATAGTTTGAATCAATCTTCCTGGGTGATTTTACATTTTTATTTTCTGTTACAAGCGTGTCCCATCTGCTTAATGCACCTATTTACCTCCCTGACTGAGACAATCCACGACCGACTGACAAGCAGAGCACTTTGGTCCCTAATGAAATTTGTCCACTCATGAATTAAATATTAATTAACTGGACCATATGGAGTAATTTATTAGAGTGAAGATAATAATCATTGGTCAAGTAAGACCAGTGTCATGCTCGATGTCCTTTTAATAGATTTAAGTTATTTACAGCATCAAGAGCTTCCTCCTTCTAACATCCATAAAGTTTCCATGCTGCTGGGGTCTAATGCAGATTCACAGGAGGAGCACATGGTGCAGATCTGCCTAATCACCAGATGCCTGCTCCTTAATGCATAATGCATCAGATGTTATTTCAAGTCTGCAGGGAAAACACAGCAGTGATTTGCATTAATATTTTATCACGCCGCCGTGACATCAAAGCCTAAATGGAGGCGACCCCGCGTGTGCTCGCTCCCATTGATGGGCTGCACCCCGGTGGCCGATGCTTGGCCTCCATGTGGGCGTCAGGTGGAGAGGTGATAATAATGTGTTAAGCTGGTTTAAACTCAAAGGGAAGACAGGCTGATAAATTATAATATGATTTCTACAGAGAAGCTGTTTGGTTTTTAACAAAGAGGGTGAATGTATTAAAGGAAGCAATTCCTAAAATTCTTAAAGTCATCATATTAACGATGTTCATAATATCTGTTTACAACAACAACCGATGTCTGCTGATAATAATAAGTCCAAAATGAAGTGACGTCTCATGGTCTGTGTTCCCTCAGATGACAGCGCGTCGGCCGCCAGCAGCATGGAGGTGACCGACCGCATCGCCTCCCTGGAGCAGAGGGTCCAGATGCAGGAGGACGAGATCCAGCTGCTGAAGTCCGCTCTGGCCGACGTGGTCCGCAGGCTCAACCAGTCGGAGGAGCAGCAGGCCTTGGGCTCGCGCAGGGGCCCCACCAAAGGTAACGGACCCCACAGCCACGGCACGGGTCTAGGAATGGGCCCGACTGTGGAGAACAGGCTGGTTAAAACCTCACTGTCAGGTTGAAGCCCTCATTTGGAGAAATCCTCTCTGTGCCTTTTCTCTGTTTTGCTCTTTCCTCTGTCTGACTGCCCTCCCGTCCTTTCCTCCCCCGGACTGTGTGTCGCTCCATGTGTCGCGCTTTACCTTTAGACCCTGCTCTGATGAGAAAGTCTCCCTCAGCAGACAGCGCTGTTGGGAAGCCAGGTAGGCTGACTGTGGAGTCTGTGTGCACTGACCAGGCCTGAGTGTGTGTGTGTGTGTGTGTGTGTGTGTGTGTGTGTGTGTGTGTGTGTGTGTGTGTGTGTGTGTGTGTGTGTGTGTGTGTGTGTGTGTGTGTGTGTGTGAAGCGAGCACTGCCTGCGAGCATCGTGATCCCCACAGCACCTCCTAAAGTAGGTACATGTAACACAATGAACCCACTCCATTTGTGGTTAGAGTGAAGTTCCCAAAATATCAAACACCACCCAATCAGTCAGGGGACAGATTTCATCCAAAAGAAAATGTACAGTCACATCTGAATGCAGCATGTAAAGCCACTGGCACCGATGGAGCAAGAAGAGGTGCAATAACAACACACTGCACGTCATCACTTCTCTAATATTATTTAGTAATAATACATCAGGTGTCGATATTCAGCTGCCGTGGTTTAAGCCTTTATGTCTGTCTGCATGAGAAGCTATTTGCACTTTTTTCATGTCTCCAGTAAATGTGAGGGATGAGACAGAAGCAGATTATGACAGATTATGAGCTGACTCCTGACAGCGACTGTGGATGGATGCTGTTTGTGGTTTGATTTGTGAGCTGGAGGGGGACTCAGCTCCACAGACTGAAGGGGAACGATGGGAGGCTTGTGAACAATCTGGCAGGGATTCGTCTTCTTTAACAGTATGAACTCCTCCGTTGGCCTCGGCCGCGTCCTGTAGCTGCTACTGCTCGTAAACAATGAAGCGTGAGAGCGCGTCTGCGTCCGCTGCTAAAACAGTCTCCATTAAATATGCATCACTGCAGATAGAGCTGGTGTTTGTTATTCTGGACCTGAGGAACCGACATGTGTTGGGTCTAGCTGCATGACTGTTTGTTCTGAATCATAGGATTTCTATATTTATAGGAGTGTAGTGTGGCACTTAAATTTTTATGAAGATTAATATTTGATTTGCATTTCTGGATTCATTGATCCTTATGAAATAAGAGTGAAGAGGAGCTACTGTTAGTGTTTAGAGCAGCATGAGGAAGAACTAGCTCTCTGTAAGTGACCGTCAAGGCCCTGCCTGGATGTCAATAAGATTTATTATTATATTAGATTTATTAGATGACAGTGGATGAAACATAGAATGTCAAGTCACAACATGTCAAAATCCAGCTTTACAGATTCCATGTATTTTGTGAGTGACACTAATCCAGCATCGAGCTCGTTTCTGGCTGAACCCCTGCTGTGCTTCTCCTCGCAGCCAGGCCAATGATCGCCACGCTGCCGCTGCGGCCCACAGTGAACAACGGGACCATCCTCCCAAAGAAAGGCAGTGGGACCCTGCCCTCCCCGTCCGGACCCGGGTCCAAGAAGGACGGCAGTACGGCCGCCAAGAGGTGAGGAGGCCTAAAGATCTATAGCACACGTTAACGCGCGATGCCGAGGCAGATTATCACGCTCAACCAACGCTGTGCCGCGGGCCGGACCGGGCCTGAGTGGGTCATGGGTCTGTCCAGAACTGAGCGCTGCGGATGCAGGACTCTGCTCTGTGTTGACTTTTGTTCCAATCCAGTCAGCTCGTTCCTACAAAAGCCACAAAGCCTCCGATTGTGTGTGAGAATGTGTAGACGCGTGTTGCATGACATTTTGATGCTAATGAATTGTCATCGTTACTGAACATTATCCAGACTGTTTTTCGTGCACTCAGGTTAAGGTTTTTTGCTCATACACTAAATCAAATATAAACTATTCAAAGTATTATGCTGAAAATAATTATTAAACTCCTTGTGCTTCATTCCTTTTATTGTTGGTTGACTCTCTCCTTTACTGTATTTGCGAGGGCAGTAAAGTAAAACCTATTCAGATATGAAATAAAAGAGTTGCTGTGTGAAGCTGCATCTGTCGCCTCTCTCTAAGGTTTCACGTTGGGTTTGTTTGCTCCTGTTTCATCCTGTTTACGTGTCCTTCCAGTCTGTCCAGTTTGTCCTCTCTGTCTCGCTCCACCAGAATTCTCCATCTGCCCCTGAGGTGAGAGGATCCCGACCTCCCGTCTGCACCGTCACAGCATCGCGTCCATGCATGTTAACCACTAAATCAGCCACACGCAGGAAAAGCCTTCATTTTACTTCCACATTAACTGTTCATTCAACCCATTGCTCTCATGGCCGAAGTGTTAATGCTGTTGGTTGGTCACAGTCCCGTCAGGGTTGGCATAAAGTCCACAGGGCTGCCTCCACAACACCCAACGGCACAATTATGAGGATTTCTCAAAGGACACGAGAGCAAATCATGGCTTCTCTCTCTTTTAATTGTGTTGTCTTTACACACAGACGTCTCCCTCCAGAAGGGACGACGACGGCCACGGCCAGTGTTAGGATTTGAAAAGCCTTTTCTCCCGTAGGGTGGATTAGGTGTCCGGGTTCACGGACGCCGGACTGCTGATGGAGCCGTTCCTTTGTTGTGACTCGGCGGCCGCTCCGCACCAGAACACAGGCCCGCCCACGCCTGAAACGGCAGAAACCGAACAACATCAACACTTTTCTTTGCTTCGGTGCCACTTCCGTCATGCTGTTATACAGTCATTAAAAGCACTGTGATGCGAGCCTCAAACATGGAATAAACGTGTCAGGTAGTTTCACGGCCCGCTCCTTTTTCTCACCTCAGCACCGTGAGGAGAACCAACTCAAACGAACACGTGGGAACGCTGACGCGGAGGGACTCGGGCGACTCCAAGGGCAACCGGACGCGGGCCGGATCCACGGGCAGCAACTCCAGCGGCAAGCGCAGCGAGAGGTAGCGTTTGACTGTGGCTCCGGCACGCGCACGTACTGTAGGACGCACACAGCGACGCGCACAATGACGGACGTGTGTTTGCTTCTCACTCTGCAGCAAACAGAGGGACCCGGTGTTCAACGCAGGTGAGAACCAGACGCTGCTGTGACATCACAGACAGTCTCACACACCAGAAGTCACTCTGTAAGCTGCTCGTTGTGTAACCAGTCCAACTCATCCATTGCATCTTCATGTGTGTGTTCGTTTTCACGCTCTTCCCCGCATTATTTAAGTTGAACCTTTCGTCGTTTTAAACATTTTTTGAACAGGTCCCACTGAACTAAACGCTGAACGAAGCCACTTCCTGTGAATCGGCCTTTGTTCACAGCTGACACTATACAAACATCACAGTCTAAGTTGTTGAGTCGGCTTCTTTTATATTGTCACTTTGCCGATCGGGTCCTGACGCCTGCACACAGAACCGAGCTGTTACTACTATTATTACTCAGACTTGATCAAATTAGCTGCAGCATCTTTGAAACAATAGGGTTAAGAAACAATACAGGAATACAGGAATCTAAGAGCTGAAGAATGAGCTGAGATGAAAGGAAGCACAAGATGAAGCTGCCGTTAGACTTTACTGAGAAAAGAATATGAAATTAGTATTGATCCGACTTTCTGTCCCGCATGACATTGATTTTTGTGCAGACTGAAGTGCAGGTTTTAATTTGGTCTAAACACATCACCCCTTTATTTAGCTTTGACATCAGATTCACAGGCTGAAGTTTAGCGTCTCCACCAACAAACTGCACATATGATCCAGAAACTGTTGTGATTTTGCTGTCGGTAATGAATTTTGTGGTCACTGGATTTAATTTAATTACACACAGGCAAACTCCTGCAATAGCAATCAGAGCATTGTCGAGGGCAAGATGTACAGCTGGCTGATAATTAGCCAATCAGAGTGATAATTGCAGCGGTAGCTCCTGCCAGTACGATAATTAGCTGCAACACAAGAAGCGATTACATGCTGAACGCTTGCTACTTAACGGAAACGGTTGCTTCTCAACGATATCTAAGGCCTCAGGTCAGTGAATGAGGAACATTTAAAGCTAATCACTTGTTCACAACAGAGGAGCAGATGCAGTGAGAGCTTTAGGAGCAGATGCTGCTGCTGATTAGCAGCAGGAAGTGCAGTCAGAGTAGGACAGACCAGGAAGTGAGGAAACCATGTGACCCCTCACCTGGCGCTTGTGTCTCTCTCTGTGACCTTTACAAGGGATGCGCCGCGTGACCCACTGCAAAGGTAGGCCCCCCCATCACCACCACCATGACCCCCGGCCTCCACAGCTCTCAGAGCAATGCACGTGATGCACAACATGCTTCTGCAAGAGACTCAGCTTTAATGTGGCGGCTGTGTTAAAATCAGCATCAGGATTATTCTATTCGAGATTAGTGATTGAAGCGTTGATCAGAGAGCTGTCCAGACAGGGACACGAGTGGGTTGGTGTGTGTGTGAAAGTACTGCTCGTTGTTTGAGACACACACACACACACACACACACACACACACACACACACACACACACACACACACCTGAACCTGAACTAACCTCCACTGAATCCTGCACCAGTGTGATCACAGCGTTTGCAGTTCACTCACTTCAACTGCGTACGAAGCTGCTGCTGCTGCTGCTTCGTTTGCTCACAGCCTCACAGTTTCCACTCATTTGGCATTTAGCCTCTGTCGCCATAGTAACATCACAAAGATTCCCGACATTCGATTTCTCACAGTCACTTTGAGTTTTTTCTGCACAACTCCTCCGTCCTGAGATTTCCCAGTGAAGTCGGAGGGAGTAGATTTCTTCTGCTCTTCTGATGATTATTTGCATTACAAACACACTAAGTCTCTTTTTTTGGATAGTTTCCATTAAAGTCTGTTTGATTTTGCTGCTTGTAGTTTTATCACGCAACCTGAAGTTTCATCTGTTAGTGTGTAGTCTCAACGCTGCTAAGAAAAGACTACTGTTAAAGCCAGATCATTCCTCCTTTGCCCAGTCTTGTTCATTTCTAATTAATTATTTAAACATTATCTTCTAATATAATCTCTTCCCTCTGAAGCTAAACCAGTGGTTCCTGCACCTGTTGCCTCCCCTGCTTAGAGCCTTAAACCATGTGGTCACATACCTCCACGAGATGAATGTCTTAAGAAGATTAACAAAAGAGTCATTTTCTCACATAAACCTCTCAGACGGATTATTTCGTCCAGAGGCCTGAAAGATAACATCATACAGCACTTACATAAAAATAAAGCATTCATAAGAGTGTCAGGAAAAGGAATAACAGGTTTTTCATAACCATATTAGTTATAGCTTTTCCTAAATATTTTGATATGATGCTAATTAAAGAAAATCCAAGCAAATAATTGGCCCTTATCTCGACTGACCTTTAGTCTGAAGCCTGGATTATCCTATTTGTGCTTTTGTTTGTTTCTGTTGTTTGTACAAAGACACACTGTTCCACTGGGTACATGGCAAAATATGAATTAGAAGCTCCTTAACAGAACTATTTAGTAAGAGGACCTGGACCCGCTGGCTGGGAACCACTGGTTTAGACCAGTAAAACACTCCCCTAAGGGGAAAAAAGGGGGGAAAGACTCTCCAAACACAGGTTTTCATTCCAATTGATATGTCTTTAATGGTGGTTGCCTCTAGTTTTCCTTTAATGGCTAATTTCATGATAATCATATTAAATGTGGCACAAAGCCAGCCATAATATCTGTCTAACAACCCTCCACCCTCTTCCACCCCTTACCTGACCTTTCACCTTTGACCCTGACGACCTCCATCCCTGCCTTGTACATTGTAGTCACCGTACAGCTTTACCTGAGCCTCTCCGGGACCGGCAGCGGCCCCGTGGCTTCGGCTGGTCCCTCCTGTCCGGCCGCTAAGCCCCAACCCATATCAGACAGCGGCGCCAGGAAGGGCGGCGCCGCCAAGGTGCCGCGGGCCAGAAACGCCCCGGGTTTTAGCCTCCAGTTGAGAAAGTCGGGGAGTTTGTCGTCGTACTCCCCCCTCGATACGCCCAGTTATCGCAGCCCCGTCAAATCTCCCAGTCAGTACTTCCAGATTTGTTACTAGTTTATTCCCATTGGAGTTTGAGACAGCATCGATGCACAATGGGTTTTATGTCACGAACTCCACATAGTTCTTCTATGAAAAGCAGTCAAGAGAGTTACTGACCTTATGACCAAGTCTCACGAACTCTGTACAGTAGCTGCGTCCTGTTTCTCACCTGAGATCTGTAAAAAGGTGGATTTTCAGTTAGAATTCCCTCAGTGTTTTCTGCATGATTCATTTTTTTTGCATGTTTTGATTCAACAAGGATTTATTATCATTTCTACGACTGGATCTGTTTTTATTTTCCATAACATTTCCATCGCTCCGCTTTGTCTGCATTTTATTTCAGTTAACCCTATGCTTTTTCCGCTGAATGATATTGAATGAGTTGTGTGGTTTTTAACCAAATGTTTGCAGTTCAATGTTATATGTCATGTGTGGTTGAAATAAAGTTAGTTTAAAAGACAATGAAAATGTTGTCATTTGCTGTATGTGAGTTTCAGTCACATTAAAGAAAATACATGACTTCATTCTGCTTCCATCGCGTCATTCACACCATAACAATCGCTAGATTTCCTGTGATCATGTCTGCGACAACTGAGAGCAGATTATACCACGTGCAGTAATGTGGAATCGTCTGACGTGTGACTTTCTTTTCCTTTTCTAGAGGAAGGTTATGTGAAAATGTACTTGAAGGGTCGTCCCATCACCATGTTCATGCCCAAAGACCAGGTGGACAGCTACTGCCTGGAGGCCAGAGCCGAGCTGCCCGGCAACAAACTCAAGCTGGACTGGGTGTATCCTTTGACCTGCAGGGGGTTCAGTGGGCCGGGAGGCGCGAAATCCAGGCCGGTGGCGGGAAATCCAGGCCGGGAGGCGCGAAATCCAGGCCGGTGGCGCGAAATCCAGGCCGGAGGCGGCGTGGGAGCTCTGTGGGTCCAGTAATAACCGCTGGAAGGCCGAGGCACAAGCAGTCAGCAGCTCCCCTTTTGATCGTGGGGGATTTTTGTGTTTGTTTTATTGGTTGATGAAGGGATGAATGCAGCGTGTTGTCTCGCGCCTCAGCAGAAACCCACAGGGAAAAATAAGAGGATGAAAACGTGTTGTGTTCCTCGACCGTCCCCGTGTCCAGCTACGGTTACCGCGGTCGCGACTGCCGCTCCAACCTTTACCTGCTGCCCACGGGGGAGACCGTGTACTTCATCGCCTCGGTCGTGGTCCTGTTCAACGTGGACGAGCGGCTGCAGAGACACTACACGGGCCACACGGACGACATCAAGTGGTACGAGCCGTTTTCCCGCCATTCCTAGAGTCTCGGAGACGAACCGCCCCCGAACGCTCAAATCCGCTCCGCTGGCGCGCGGCGGCTACGGCGAACATCACACTCCGAGCTTCAAAGCGCCGCCTTTTATGTTCGACCGCAACGCTCGCTCATCTTTATTCGCACGCTGCGTTTGATGTCAGAGAGGCTTTTAGCCGTTTTAACGTTTCTCTCTCTCCACAGTCTGGCTGTCCACCCTGATAAAATCACCATAGCAACGGGGCAGGTGGCGGGAACCTCTTCAGACGGAAAAGTAAGTCAGACCTCTCTTCTTCTTCTTCTTCTTCTTCTTATTATTATTATTATTATTATTATTATTATTATTATTATTATTATATGAGATGTAGTTTTGCTCTTCACCCTGTTGGTTCTGACCTGAACCCACTTTGTATTCACTGTGAGTTTCACTCACTAGCGCCGCAGTGTTCTGATGATGTATTTGACCCGGTCTTTGTGCTCTGGCAGCAGCTGGCGCCTCATGTCCGCGTGTGGGACTCCGTCAGCCTCAACACGCTCCACGTCCTGGGCGCGGGCTTCCTGGACCGGGCCTCGGTCTGCCTGGCCTTCTCCAAGTCGGTAGGGCCGCCGCCGCCGCCGCTGCGACGCCCGGCGCCGCGGTTGACGCCGGTTCCTTCTGAACCTTCTGCTTCTGTGTGTTAGAACGGCGGGAACACGCTGTGCGTGGTGGACGACTCCAACGACCACGTCCTCTCCGTGTGGGACTGGCAGAGAGAGGACCGGCTGGCGGAGGTCAAGGTATGAGGCGTAAACAGACACGCGCTGGACGCGACCTCGCTCCTGCTCTAAAGCGGCCGCGTCCCGTTTTCAGTGCTCCAACGAGTCGGTGTTTGCTGTGGACTTCCACCCGACCGACAGCAGCGTGGTGGTGACCTGTGGCAAATCCCATCTGTGCTTCTGGCACCTGGAGAAAGGCACGCTGGTCAAGAAGCAGGGGCTGTTCGAGGTGCGTCGCCGGGCGCCGTCCCCCGTGGACGTGGAGGCGAGCGCTCCGTCACATCTGTGTCTCTGCTTTTTGTCCTGCAGAAACAAGAGAAGCCCAAGTTTGTGTTGTGCGTGACCTTTGCAGAAAACGGTGACACTATAACTGGAGACTCGAGCGGAAACATCCTGATTTGGGGAAAAGGTACAAACAGTTGATCACTAAGTCCTGTTTCTGGTGCTTTTAGAGGTTCTGAGGAGTTTAAAGCTTGAAAACGGACCAACGGGAGCTCATTGTGCTGCAGTTCCACTGGGCTCTAGCTCTTTCATTGCCTTCCCGCAGGCACCAATCGCATCAGCCACGCCATCCAGGGGGCTCACGAGGGCAGCGTCTTCGCCCTGTGCACGCTGAGGAACGGCGCGCTGGTGTCGGGGGGCAAAGACCGCAGGCTGGTGTCCTGGGACGGCAGCTACCAGCACCTGCAAACGGTGGAGGTAGGAGACGGGAGAGGAATTAAAAGTGAGGCTGCGTCTAAAGTGGATGTCAAGTTCTTCCATTATGCAGCAATAACGCCTGAGGCGGCGGGTTTCACATCCTGAATGTGGCACCACGTCATTAATATTACAGAGGCGGACATGCGTTTATGCAGTGGTTTCCTGTTTTGTCCTCAGGTGCCTGAGCTGTTTGGGCCCATCCGGACTATAGCGGAGGGACGAGGGGACACCGTGCTCATCGGAACCACCAAGAACTTTGTTCTGCGGGGCAGCTTGGATGGAGAGTTTGTGCCCATTACACAGGTAGCTGCGCTGTCTGCTTCACTACGTCAAGGCTGCAATGGGTCCATCCACCATCCACCCCCCTCCTCTCCTCTCTAGGGCCACACCGACGAGCTGTGGGGTCTGGCTGTCCACCCGTGGAAGTCCCAGTTCCTCACCTGTGGCTACGACAGGCAGGTCAGCCTGTGGGACTCCAGTTCCCATCAGCTCATCTGGACCAAGACTATGGAGGTAGGTTCAGTCAACACTGACCTCTGGGGGCGGGTGTGAGAATTACAGTATCTCACACACAAGTAGTTTGTTTCAGTCTGGATGTAATGTTTTCTTAAAACGTGCTCTACCATGACTTTCCCACTTGTCGCATTCACTCTTGACATTCAACATTCCGACAGGATGCTGCCCAGTCGGCAGGCTTCCATCCCACTGGAGCTGTGGTTGCCATAGGAACCCAGACTGGCAGGTATTAACCCCGATCACTGCACCTGCTAAGAGCAGCGTTTAGTTATGAGGGAGCCGAGCAGCAGATTGTTGAGCGCTCTGCCGTCGATCCTACAGGTGGTTGGTGCTGGACACTGACTCCAAGGATTTAGTCACAGTGCACACAGATGGGAACGAACAGCTGTCGGTTATGCGCTACGGGCCAGGTATGTTTGCTTTCCCCTGAGCTCGGATGCTGGTCCCACCGTCTGTTCATCATTTCACTACGTCACAGCCAGAAACCCACATACCGCACCAATCCAAAGTTTCATGTTGCTGCAAATAATAAAAATGTAAAATAATAACATCATAGAAGTGTGAATACTTCACACTGTTAATATATTGACATGTGCACAATTCCAGCCATTTTCCTGTCTTTTCCTTGTTATTTAGACGGTAACTTCCTTGCCATCGGTTCCCATGACAACTACATCTACGTCTACGCTGTGACGGAAAATGGGAGGAAGTACAGTCGAGTGGGGAAGTGCTCGGTGAGCACCTGTATTTATACTCGTTCCTGTTGGCTTGTTTATTTCCAACGCTTTCCTAGGCTTTATATTTAGTCCCGGTTCTGTATTTGGGCCTCGTCTCCGTGCGCTCTGCGCTCCCTGTGTTGGTGGAGAAGCGAAACGATAACAAGCTGAGTCATGCGTTGTCAGGCCTGCTCAGACGAAGGGCCCGGCTCGGCTCGGAGTGTGTGCGGTGCATGAGAATGTGTTGCCTCGGCTCAGCGTGTTGGTTTTTACCCTCGTTATCTGTCAGGGCCACTCGAGCTTCATCACCCACCTGGACTGGTCGGTGGACTCCCAGTATCTGGTGTCCAATTCTGGGGACTATGAGATACTGTACTGTAAGTACAAGCACTGTTCTGTATATGGATGATGGTTTTTATGTTTGTGTTATGGTGTTTTAACACAAGTTTCCAGCGTTTATCCAGCTTCTTCAGACCTTTTGCATTTGTGTGCGTTTCCCCAGGGATCCCATCGGTGTGTAAGCAGGTGGTCAGTGTGGAGACCACCAGAGATATTGAGTGGGCTACTTACACTTGCGCTCTGGGTTTTCAGGTGTTTGGTGAGTGGAGGTCTCTGTTTGCTGTCGGTGCGTCTTCGTGTCTGCTCATTTCTGTGGCCTTCGCTCCTCAGGACTGTGGCCGGACGGCTCCGACGGCACCGACATCAACGCCGTCTACCAGTCCAACGACAAGCGACTCCTGGTGACGGGAGACGACTTCGGCAAAGTCCACCTCTTCTCGTACCCCTGTTCACAGTTCAGAGTGAGGTCCTCATGAGTCGTTGTGCATCTCGTGAGCAGCGAGCACGCGCCTGAGGTGACTCCTTGTGCCTTCGCTTTCAGGCTCCCAGCCACGTGTACGGCGGCCACAGCAGCCACGTGACCAACGTCGCCTTCCTGTACGACGACAGCTACCTGGTGTCCACGGGAGGGAAGGACGCCAGCGTGATGCAGTGGAGGATAGTCTGAGGCAGCAGACGGAAGCGGCTTCTGGAGCCGCATTGAACTGAACCAAACTGAGATGAACGTAGACACTGAAGAACGAACAGAGGAGGAACAGGCATCCGCACGTTTCCTTCCTGATCTGGTCTCTGATCCCAAATCAGGTGAACTGGTGGAGGTTTAATAATCGGTGGATGAAATACAAACATATATGAATACGTCTCCTTTTTTCTTTACACTATATGTTAGAAATCACGTAAAATGAATCAAACTAAAACTAAACAGAACCAAAGGCTCTGACTTTATGATTGCATTTGAAATTTGGCTTCCACTGTTCTTGTATTGTTCACACTCCTGTCAGAGGTTTGATTTCAAAGATGGAGATGTTAAAGCACTAAAACAAAAAGTGTGTATAGAAAGAAAAATTATGATTTTATAATACTTTTTATTTTGTTTTATATTTAATAACTCAGGAAAGCACTAGTGAGACGGTCCCTTGCCTGTTAGTACAATTGACATATCAGTGAGTCTCTGAACCTGAAGGCATCTCACTAAAATCCACCATGGTAAAGATCACTGATTCACCTGCACTGACTGTAGTAAAGGACAGTTATCTGGATTAAAAATGCAACAGTGAAAAATTATAATTTTATCTTTTAGCAACATAATCTGAACATTCACATACAAAGTGTTAGTGCTTCACCTGCATCTGTCACTGCCTACTTCTAATTTATTCCGTTTTTTCCTATAATGAAATTTTGCTTAGTCCGAGATCTAAACACTCTTAGATGCTTGAAAAATGCAATGCACATTGTGGGTGAATATGATGTACAGTATTTAAACCTGTTTCTAGTTTGTGGGTGGGTTGAGGTACAAGGTCTGGGTTTTCCAATGTGAAGCTTTTTTTAACAAGAGGAGACCATTTCACTGTAACTGCCTGATGTGCTCCTCGGACGTGTCAGGTTTTACAATGCACTACGTCGGTCTGATGAACCTACAGCTGATGAGCACTACTTAGAGTTCATGGGAGGTTTTTTTTGTTTTATTTTGTTTTTATATAAACCAGTTTTTCTCTCATCGCGTGTGATGTCACGCTCGTTCACAACGTGCGTGAAGACGCAGCCTCTTTGAGCAGCTGAAGCAGATTGAAGTGTGACGGGACGCGTTAAATCTAACATCACCTCCGCAGAGTAAATGTAACAGCACTTGCTTTAACTCAACGTGGGGCCGCGGAAAACCTCTGATCACTGTCTGCAAGTAAATGCAACATGAAAGTCCTTTGATGCTGTGTCATATATGTTTCTACTTCTACTTTCTACTAAGAGGAAATATCTAGTATTATTGTGCTAATAGCTTTATTTCTAATTCTAATAGTATTTTAGAATACTCGAGTATTTTAGAGTATTTTTAGAATTAAAAAAAACATTTTGTGCTTTTTATATGGACGTTTCCTACGTTTTATCAGTGACTGGGGCTAAATAAGCACCTACAGTATCATTTAGTACAGTATTCAGTAGAACTACATGTTGATTAAATGACTGTTTGGTGCATTGGTTTTTTGGACGGGGAGTCGTCGGTGACTCTGGGGGCGTGGGGCCGGAGACGGGGGGGCTTCGCTGGGCTGCACGTGTGCGTCTTCCCCGCAGGTGGGCAGCGTTGAGCCGGTTTCCTCCCCCCTCTCCCCCCTTTCTTCCTTCGCACGCCGCGCTAGCGTTTTGTCCGAACAACCTCTCCGCCTCCGCCGAACCGCGCCGAATGGGAAGAAACGATGGCGTGAAGGAAGCGGCGGCCGACGACCACCCACCACCGTCCCCCCCCCCCCACCGACGACGAGCCCCGGCTGGACATGGACTTGAGCAGAGACGACGGAGCACAAAGCGGCCGGCAGAAAACGCGCGGATCGTCGCCTAGCGTGTCGCCAACACGACTCGTCGTCATCCGCCTGTGATATTTCTACAGACGCCCAACAGAAGCGACGCGCGTGCGGACACGAGCGGACCGGATCCGGCCCCCGGGACTGAACTCACAAGCGGACCGTCGGTCCCGTTCGCCGGCCGCGTCGGCGCCCATCGGCTCCGCGCGCGGGGAAAAAAGAGGGGAAAATGAGGTAAGCGGCGGCCGGCGCCACGCGCTCCGCTTGACGCGTCATGACAGATGCGCAGCGACACGCAGCCCTCTGCCTCCAGCCTCCGCCTGCATCTATTCGTTTGTCCGTTTTAAATACGCATCAGCTATCGCTGCGCTGAGTGATGTGCGCGCTGGGTGTGTTTCGTGGCTAATTTTACGCGTTGGACTATATTTGGAGCATCCACTGGCCCACGCGCCGGCCTCGGCTCCTCATAGACGCCCGCTAGCGTTCGCTTTACCTTCATGCTATGGAAGGCGAGTCGTTTCTGTCGGTCTGGGGATTTTTTTTGTCTATTATATTAGTCCTCTGCTGTCGCCGCCGGACCCGCCCTGCGCGTTGCCCACCGGATTTAAGTCCGGCTAATGTTGCCATGGAAACGACAGCATCACGCGTTTCTCCGTAACGTCGCATCTGGTGAATTAAAAGCGCTGCTTATGTCGAATGTGACTGATGCCAGTGTGCGGGGCTTTACATTGGATCAATGAGGGCTCTTATAGGCACCGGAGGAGGGGGAGGAGGGGGTGTTTATTCTGGTGGTTGCCAGGCAGGTTATCAGAGCCCCCTGCCCCCCTCCACACATGCACCTATAAGCCCGGTCCGTGGCAGAGCCGCACATGCCGGCACTCAGCCTATAGACGGATGCGTCTCCTGCTAAAATCCCCTTTATATGTGTGGGCTTTCAGGGATCATTTCCCCTCGGCCTGTGTCGCTATGCCAAACGCACCGGGGCCGCGTCGCCTCCTCCGGCAGCAGAAGCTCTGTACTCCGGTCTATTTATGAAACGCTCCTTTTCTATTTCCTCCCGCTGCCTGTAGTTCGACTCCTCCATGTTCCTGTAGCTGCAGTCTGGCCCTTCAGATTTCCAGTTCAACGTGGGTCCACCAGTGTTTGTCTGCTCCGTCTGGCGTCGGACCTCTACTTTCATTTGTCTCATTATTTCATGAGAAAGGAGCCGCAGACGACCTGACATCTGGAAATCCTGTAAAGGGTGCTGTTTTATGTAACATATGCTGATTCCAAATAATTTGCCTATTTCCTTTAACTCTGTGCAACTTGGGGCCAGTAGCAGAACTGGTTCTGGTGTTAGACCATAAACATGTAAGATTCATGATGTCCACTCCACTTGGATGAACACTGTTTCCTCTCTCCTGTAAAACTCTTCTCCTGTTTTGTTTGTTTTCTGCTTGAGGCAAATCTCTCTCTCTCTCTCTCTCTCTCTCTCTCTCTCTCTCTCACGCTCTCTCTCTCATTTTTCTTTTTTACTCAAATCTGCAGAAAACAAGACGACCTGGCTTTTCGTTCACAGGGGGCGAAATAAAAGGGACATTTAATTCAATGAGATAATTTGTTCAGCATCAGCGCTTCCATTGCAGCATTTATGTAAGGGCGCATGTCCAATTATGTATGTGCACGGCCGTGTTCAGTCACACGCGTGTGCGTGGGGTTATTTTTAGTCCTTTAAACTTAGTGGTTTCATTAGGAGACAACTCTATTGTCTGACTGGCTGCCGGCGTTTGATTGGTTGGATTGTGGTGGCTTTTGAACGCCCGTTCGTGCGTGTGAGAGAGAGAGAGGTTGGAGGAGAAACAGTGGCAGAGGCGTCGGGCCCGTTCTATAAATGCAGGGTGATTTGTGAAGCGCTTGTTGTGGTGACTCATAGTGAAGGTAGAATGAAGAAGGGCAGCGAGTGGAAGGTGAAACGCTGAGTTATGCGTCGTAATGCTGATCTGAGAGCAGCTCCGCGCGAGTCAGCGTCGACACAGCCTCAACACCTCCATCCTCCAGGTCCTCACTGACATGTTATTGGGATAATATTAGATTTCTGGGTTATACAGTCAGGCAAAAGGAAAGGTATTGTGATAGACTAAACAAGCACCGACCTTTTTATTTCCATATTCTTCTAATCGCTGGTCAAAAACCATGAAAGCTCTTACGATGCTCTCACTAACTGCATCCGCTGTTCAGATGAGCATGTGTGAGGCATCCGTGCATGGATTCTGGCAAAGCAACCAATACTTAGAAGAGCAAACAGAAGAAAGTCGCTTCGGCCAAGAAACACAAAGAGCAGACATCAGATCAGTGGAAGTCTGTCCCGTGTTCCGAGTCCGAATTGGAGATTTGTGGTCGTAGCTGCTTTTTTTTTTCAGTGTGTAGAGATGAACGTGTGACTCCCGCTGTGAAGCGTGGAGGAGGTGTGATGCTGCTGACACATCGCAGGCACCGCCCAACCCTGCAGCTCGCTGCTTTCCCCGTTCGTGCCGTAAAGCCTCATAATCGGCCCGCGCTCGCGTCCGGCGCCGCGGCTCGGCGGCAGAGGAGCTTAGCGGCCTTTGCCAGATGGACCACAGTCGCGAGAGTGTAAAACGAATGGAGACGCGTTCCTGCAGCTCCTGCTGTTGACTAACGAAGAGCAAAGAGCAAGAACGTTTCCAACCGCTCCATTGGATGGAAATGATTCCTTGAAGGTTGAGCAGCGGCACAAAGGAGATGACTGGTCTGCCCTGGTCACATGCTCGCTCGCTCTCTCTCTCTCTCTCTCGCTCTCTCGCTCGCTCGCATTCCCTCGCTCTGTCGCAACACTCCTCATCTCTCGCTCCTTCCGTCCCTCCTACTCTCTCCTCCGTCTCCGTCTCGTGGGTCTGCTCTGGTGGAGCCGTGGATTTTCCTTCCCCCTCGTCTCGTAAAAAGGCGTTTTTCGCAGGATGTGAGGGGGGGAATGCTGGAGTCTGCGTCATCCTCGGACCCCCATGTGTACCGCGCGCTCCTCTCAGGCTGACGCTTCCCCCTGTCCTCCATAATCTACCTTCTCGCTCCTGCTCTCATCCCTTTGCTCCAGGATCATGTATTCGCTGGACGACTTCGGGTAAGGCAGCGCTCCCTCCTCATTTCTCCTCTCTCTCTCTCCTCTGGAGCTGGTTGTTGGAGCTCTGGTGTTTCTGTTTAAAGCTTGGCTCAACCTTCAGACCGCAGAATCTGCTCGGTTCCTCACACGGCGTGTATGCGCGGCGAAACCCGTATTTGAACGCGTCTCCGAAGTGTGTCCGACGTCAGACTTGAAACGGGAGCAAGGGGAAAAAACGGCAGAGGAGCGTCTCCTCCAGGAGTCGCTGACTTTTCCGGCCCCGTCTCCGTCTTTCCACTCCTCTGTCTGTGTTTTCCGTGCAGCCAGCTGTTAGCGGAGAGGCCCGATTGGTCGCCCGTTCGCAGCCTGTCATTGGCTCGGTCTTTTCCTGGGACGAAGGAACGCGCTTTCTGTCAGCGTGGCCTCTCAGCTGCTCTCGCTCGCTCCGCTTTGTGTGTAAAAGAGAGAGAGAGAGGCTGAATGAGTGGGACTAACAGCCAGATAGAGTGTCTGTACAGTATAATAAGGCTTCACCAGATTATTTATTGAAGGTTGAGTACAGATGTGGGCCAGAAGCGATACCATCAGTGGTTCACGCTCGGCCACGTGCACTCTAGTAATCACAGTAAAGTACAGTAGAGAGACGCTCCCGGCTTCTCTCTCACAGTATGTTCATTATTTATGACGCGCTAGTAGCGGCGCTAACGTGGCTAAAGCAATGGCTGGGGAGCGGGAGGTGGACGGGCTAATGTTCACTCTGTCATGTCACAAAAAGCGCTCCTCTCCAAGCGGACGTGGTTTCCCTTTAAGGATCAGGATTAGTGACAGAGGAGGACGGAGGAGGAGGCGTGGGGGAAGGGAGGCAAAGAAAGGGGGATTTCTGTCCATATTGTACTGTTTGTGAGCCTGAGGGGCGCTTGGCATCCGTAGAGGTGTGGACTGAATAGACGATGCCGCTTTGAGTCAGTGTGACGGTTTAATCTAAGTTACGACCACCTCATTATCTTCTCACACGCTCACCTGGCGTCTGATTTGACTCTCACATGATTCCTCATGTGCATCTTCACTCTACGCTGGTCTAAAAAGCTGTGATTCTGGCCCTGAGGCCTGGAAACGGGAGGATCGCATCAGCGGAGCGGTTCACTGTGACCTGCTATCATTATTATGGACGCTAGCGAACAGGAAGTGTCGCCGGTCGCAGAGCTCGTTAACATTTGCCTGACCTGTCACGGCAGCGGCCCGGCCTCCAGCTGGAGCCACAGACGGGCCGGCGGCGCCGGCGCTTGGCACGGCGCCGGCGTGAACCCGAGGTTCAGCCGAGCCCGGCCGCAGCCCGTCAGCGGTGTGACTATCAGCACAACACGCGAGGTCAGCTAGCAGGGGGAGGGCGCTGAACCGGAGAGGTCAGAGGTCACAGCGCTGTATGTTGTCATGCGCCGGAGGTCCGGGGATGGTGCATGTGTGTGAGAGGCTGAGTCAGAGCTTGTATTTCACGAAAACATGTTTTCATTTCAGGCTTTGATTGGAAAAATCCAACATATCTATATATACTACCCAAAACCATTTACCTCTTCTCATAAAATGATAAATAGTGTGATTTGGCCTTTTATCTGTGCTTCTGGCATCATAATGGGGTCAACTTTTAAATATTTACCACGCTTTGGTTTAGGACCAAGCGCTCGCCTGAACCGTTCTTCCATCTGTCTGGATCAGAGGCAGCGTCAAACAGGACCGGTCCACCGTCCAGCACAGTCTCTTATTAGATGTATTAGTTTGTAAGTAATACAGACCAGCTGATTTCCCCACATGCTAGTAGAGGCTACAGGCTAATGAACACTGGAACGAGCTGGTGTCCTTATGTTTTTGGAGCAGAATTTAACCCAAACACGAGGAGTCGGCTTTCCGCCACTGTCTCGTGTCATCCTGACTCTGAGGAATGACACGTGCTCCACTTTGGACAGCGTCCGTCCAGCCAGCGATTGGGCTGATGACTTCCAAACTGTCCCTCCTGTGGGGCAAAGGAGGAGAAACACACACACACACACACACACACACACACACACACACACACACACACACACACACACACACACACACACACACTACATCTGTCCTCTGCTGCAGAGGACATCCCAATCAATCGGGTGATTGTTAATGTACTGTAGCCTCTGCTTAAAACAACAGCAGGCTGGAGTAGAGGGGGGGGCAGCATCAACCCCCCACCCCCCACATACATACACTGTACTTGAACATGAACGTTTGCCCGGTATTAGCGTGTGTGGATGGGGGAGGAAGCTGGATGATGATGTGAGGTAATCTCCCCTCTGTTACCAGCGTGACAATAGTGGAGAGGTTCAATGACACGCGCGTCCACATGCTCATCTATTATGCAGTCAGACAACAGGCTGGACGTTGGCTCCACCGCTCACAGTCCGGCCGCCACTCGCCTCTTTGCCGCCGAGTGGACGGAGCCACGCTGAATTTTAATCTTAGAGATATATTTTGAATCTCATTTCGTTTTTAAGAGGATATTTTTCCGTGGAGCGTTTGTGCGGCTGTCGGGGCAGCAGGATTAAAGTGCTTTTGATGAGTTATAGTTTCATGGCGATGGAGCAGCGAGAGGACGAGTTGGTGTCATAAACGGCCGCTGTTGTTTCTCTGTTCACCAACATGGACATACATCGGCTCCAAGTGCTGCGTTACTGCATCCCTCAGAGCGTTAGTGACTCAGGGTTGTTTTACAGCCACATCACTGCCAGGTTTGTACAGACACCCAGTGTGTGTGTGTGTGTGTGTGTGTGTGTGTGTGTGTGTGTGTGTCAGCGTAGATGAGTGGTAGATGCTTAAATGTCACAAGCAGCAGCTGAACTGAAAGCAACGCGTGTGATCCGTGATGTAATTAACGCAGCTTGTGCCTGATTCCTGTTCGTCGGGTTCCGACGCTCCGAACGCCGTGTGCTGTGATGCTCCAGCAGAACAGACGGACAGATTTTAATCGGAGCTAAAATGCCACTCTGTAATCTCAATCAGAGCCCTTCGAGTTATTGTGTTCATCGCTCATTTGATTAACAATAACTGCAGACAACACAGGACTTCGTTAGTATCGTTTGTGTATGAGACGCTGTAAAAGTCCCAGTTTAGCTTTGATCTTTTCCGATGCCCCTCCTCCTCCTCCTCTTCCTGCGCGGCTGCATCTTTTCTGTCGAAGCAGCGCTTTTGCCGGAGACCTCGCTGTGTGAACACCACGCCGAGCATCGCCTTCACTCTGAAGACTCTGCAGCCTCACATAGAGCAGAGACGTACGTGTAGGAGCTCCGCACATGTTTAATTCACACAAGTAGTGAAGACGCCATGGCTGCTGGCTAAAACGGCAGCATTTCAGGCCAATGCCCTCTCTCTCTCTCTCTCTCTCTCTCTCTCTCTCTCTGGGAAGGGATGAAGGAGGGAGGGAGGGAGCTTTGGTCGCCTCTGTCCCAGATGAGAAGTGTTGGATCAAACGGCTTTTTTGGCTGTCTTGTTGTGATGAGGGTGGAGGAAGAAGAGGGGGGGGGATTAAAATAAGGAACAAAGCGGTTTTATGAGTACAGTAATTACATCCGCTGCTTAATACTGACCTGAACCATTGAGAATGTAGGACACAGGGTTTCAGAGCTTCACTTCTTCTTACTGCAAAAAACGTAATACTACTTTCCTAATAACGAAATCCTGAATATATCTAAACGTCTTCCAGGCATAAAGTAGGTTTCATAAACTGCTCGGCAGTTAACGTGTTTTAATATCATATCAAATGTTTTATATATGATGTATTAATAGATTTCAGTGCAAGCAGCTGTAAGGGAACCTCCTCACTCAGCACTAGTCAGTTTGTACAGGAGAATCTGTGATCGCAGCCGTTTGTAGCAGTCGGTACACACATTAGCGTCGGCTGCAGGGCTTTGTAACAATGCAAATCACAGAGGCAAGAAGTGCAAAATATAGGTCAGGCATCCGCTGCTAATATGCGACTGATGCATCGCGGCTGGAGATGGAGATTTTTGCACACAGCAACCAGGACATGTAGCTAAGAACATAAGCACATTATTGCAGTTTGCATTAATGCCATTAGGGCTGCAGCCCGCCGCTCTCTCTCTCTCCCCCTCCCTCGATTTTTCTTCAACTCCTAATTGTTGTCCTTGTTCGCAGCCTTTCAATGTATTTGGGTATCGGCAGGGAAGGGGTTAAATGAAGAGTCCTGTCGGTGGAATCGTGATGCAAGAGATGGAGATATATTTGCAATTAAGCTTAGTTAGAAAATCTTTTAAATCCTCATTATTGTGGTTTTAATCATGGCGGCTGTGAAAGCGAGCCGTCTGCAGCAGCAGTGACTCAGTCACAGCAGCTACAACAGCCTCACGCAGACTTTCGCTTCGCTCGCTGACTGTTTCTGCTGTTCTGCTTCTACGGCCGCGCCGATCGGGCTTCCAGCTGGTTCTCAGCCGTACAGTTGCCGCGTGCCGTTTTTAGTTCCTCTCCTCCTTCGCCGCGCTGCACTTTCCCCGCGGAGCAGATTAGAGGTCCTGTGCGACGGTTAAGTCCTGGTTAATTTAGATTTAAGACTGCGCCGCGGTAATGACGACCTGCCAGGCTCTGCCTCTAATCCAGCCAGTCAGACCGGCCTCGGCCTTCTGTCCACAGTAACTGAGCCCCATGTGTAAGGTATGTTTCTGTTGCCCTGACCTTTACACGTACAGTATGGGCTCCATAATGTTCCATGTGTGGGTGTGTAATTATGGATTCCTGTTCTCTGCAGCACAGAACAACATGGAGCTGAGCTTTGGGGTTTTTTCCACTGTGTCTCAACCTTAGCTTTTTGTTATTTGGAGTTTTGGATCATGATCTTCTAGCGTAAACAGTCCGGTTGAGGATGCTGCTCTTTAACTAAGCATCCCATGCACTGAACTAAAAGGCCTGTGTGTCTCTATTAGCTACAGCACCAACCAGGGATTCATAAAACTCTGCAATTATCACTCTGCTGCACAGGAAGCCTCTCAGGATCCCCTTTTTTCCTCCCAGCTCAGCGTACCTGAGGTTAGCATTTTTTAACCGCCTAATTAGCATTAAATGAATTGATTAGCAGGATTGACTCACAGTGACTGTGACTCTAAACACCCCCGGGATGTTTAAGGAGAATCTGTCAGACACGGCTTCTGCATCCCTGCTCTGACGCCTGTGCTGATGCTGCACATCCCTTTAACGCTTGGTTTTTATCACCGACACAAAGGCCGAGCGCACGTGAGCCGCTGCCCGTGCGTTCGGGTCCGTTCGGGTGCTTTCTACTGTGAACCAACACGATGGAACAATTACCCCGGCAACAAAAGCTAATAGCCCTGATACCAGAAGCTCGGGCCCAGAGAGGAGGCGCCCGGCCGCTCCCTCACAGCTCAGTGCTGCTTCCAGCCACGTGTGCACGACGTGCTCTTGTTTGTGGGAACGTGGCTCCTCTTCAGCTTCAGCCTCGCTTCCCTCTCAGCCCCAGTCGTCCTCCGCCGTCGGCCTTTTGAGCCGCATATTATTGAGCCTCCTCCGAGAAATGCGCTCCCTCCAGCAAAAACAAGGTGAAGTGCTGAGACGGGAGCTGTTCGCCAAATCAAGTCAACTTGATCCCTTTTTCCAGGAAAGAAACAGACGGGTATTTCAGATTCACAGTACACGTCTTTAACTGCAAACGTATTCTCCTCTAAACCTTTTCTGGACCTCAGCGCCTCAAAGGACTTAAAATGTCAACCCTTCATTCTCTCGTCTGTCAGTGTGATGTGGGGAAGGTACAGTGTGCCTTTATTTATAATAATAATAATCTCATTTTCAAAATGTTGGTCCTGCTGCAAATTAAAAAACTCCTGTTATGGAGTTTCCTGCCTTTCATTCACCTTCAGCCCTAAACAAACCATCAAGCTCGAACTAAAATGAACAACATGGCTAAAAAAAAAGCTTCTGTAAGTCTGTAGATGCAGCTGTGATGTCGTAGCCGCTATCATGTGCCCTATTGTGCCTTGTCCTCCTCTTTGTCATGTGACCTTGTGAGCCCACTGACCTCACAGACTCTTCACACTCTTCACACTCTACACACACACACACACACACACACACACACACACATACACACACACACACATTTACAGAACTGTTTCTTTCACTGGAATTAGCCCGAGCCGCTCCGTGAAGCTCTGGGCCAGGAGGAGGAGGAGGAGGAGGAGGAGGAGGCCAGGAGCGAGCCCTCCGTCCTCCTCTGTTCTCTCCTCTCTCTCCCGTGATGCGCTGGCTGAACAACCCACCGTTAGAAAGACGGCGTAGACAAAAGCTTGAGGAACTGAAAGCGTGAGCATCGGGCTTGGGTCGCTCCATCCCTCTGGCCCAAACTGCTCCAGAAATAGGGCCTGTTTTTGTAAGAGGATCCATCAGAGAGAAGCAGCCCCCCCCTCCTCTTTTCTCAGACTCCGGTGGTCTGTGGGGTCTCTGAAGTGGGGAGAAGAGGCTGATATGTGATTAAAGAGCTGCTTTAACTCACTTTGCGCTGCAAAGAGGCGTCTCGTTAAACGCAGAGACGCTGAGCTCCTCAGATCGCTGTGGGCTCCTGTCGGCCTTATCAGCGGTGAAATGGATTATTATTTTCTAGCGAGAAGGACACGCGTTACTCGGTTGTGTTTTTCTAGTTATGTAAGGATGAACGTGGCCAAGGACAAACTGCGTCTGTGCCAGTTCTGTCTGAAAAGTAGCATCTGAAGCTCAGGTCGGGGTTTGAGGAACCTTGCGTTCACATCTGCTCGCGTTAATGGCAGATGTGCTTCCTGTTTGACTCCTAGTTCCTGTTTGGATGTCTGTTGCGAAAGCATTTTCCAGCCGTCGGCATCTCCTCGCTGTGGTCACGGCTTGCGACATCCACTCGTGCGCGGATCTGTGGTCTGACATGGACGCCGTCCGTCAGTGTCGTGGATGCGGTGTTTTCACGTGTTCGAGGCGCCGCTGCCCCGCGTTGACGTGACGCGGCCGCGCAGTGGGGGGTGATGGGGGTCTGAGCGAGGGAGGATGGTTTCAGCTGGGAACGGGCTGTGAACGGGCTGTGAGGGCGTCTTCTGTAGCAGCGCCGCTGCCGTGCGCTTCAGCTTCTTCATTTTTAATCACCCACCTTTACATTTGTCGCTCCCCGTCCACAGCTGATGTGACTCAGGGCTGGGTTATTTGAGGCTGTTTCAGCGGCCACAGGAGGAGCTGGAGAGAGGAAGATGCCAGGAAGGTGAGCGGAGTCCCACTGAGGCTGAGCCGCGTGTTCGCTGGGGGGTCCCTCAGGTGTCACGCTGAGCATCACATGGAAGGAAAGGTTGCCGGGGGCAACTGGCATTTTAATGTTAACGGCATCCTCCAGGGCCTTGGCAGCGAGGCACAGCTCCTCATGCACTGGCCAATTTACAAGTCCACCTGTCTTCTTTATAATACATAATGCTGATGGCTGTAAGCATCTTCATGCTGTGACGATGCCTCGTTGCAATAGAGGCAAAGGGGAATTGAGCAGGGTGAGGTTCCGGTCGAGGGCTTTTTGTTTTTGTACCTCGTCATCTTCACAGTCTGCACATGTCGCCGTATTCCTTCTGCGGCGGCGTGTTGTTCCTAAGGCGGCGACTGCCCAAAGGTGTGGCCCGCTCGTCACCAAGCAGCTAATTACACGGCACTTGTGTGTCACGGCCTTTGATTTATTGACTGCTGTCGCATTTACACTATTCTGGTCAACTCTGTGAAGTTCAGCGAAGCCTGTGTACGAAGCAGCTCTGTAATTCAAATCTAAAACATGACACACTGAGGTTAAACCGCTGAGCTGCTCTGTGCTTTGATGTGTGGCTTCTCTTCTAGCGTCGCATTTTTCCACAATAAACTCATTGGCGTTTCTCACAAGCCTTAACGGCTTGTGAGAAATGCGTGGATCGTTCACCTTCTTCTGCCTCCTTCGTCCTCCAGTGAACAGAGCATCTGCCAGGCGCGGGCCTCCGTCATGGTCTACGACGACGCCAGCAAGAAGTGGGTGCCCATCAAGCCGGGGCAGCAGGGCTTCAGCCGCATCAACATCTACCACAACACTGCCAACAACACCTTCAGGGTGGTGGGCGTCAAACTGCAGGACCAGCAGGTGAGAGGCGCTCGGACGGCGGCGGCGGCGTGAGGTGCACACGTGTCACGTGCCTGTTTGTGCTCCTTAAAGGTGGTGATCAACTACTCCATAGTGAAGGGGCTGAAGTACAACCAGGCCACGCCGACCTTCCACCAGTGGCGTGACGCCCGCCAGGTGTATGGGCTGAACTTCGCCAGTAAAGAGGAGGCCACCACCTTCTCCAACGCCATGCTGTTCGCCCTCAACGTCCTCAGCTCTCCTGACAGCGGAGGTACGGACTTAAGATGTCGTATTATTTCTTTTTATTATTATGCAGTAAATGTTCTTAGTCATATTACATTGAGAGAATGTAATATAGAGAAATGTTACATACAAAATAATAAAATACTTTAAGTAGGTTCCAGTGCTATGAAGGTGAACCACTAAACTGAGCGGTAGCCCCCTCTGCTGGTCAACCATATGTACTGCAGCCACACTCCTCAATTGAACCTCTGTATCGGGCAGCTGTTTGGCTGCAGACTGTGAGTTTCTTTGTGTGTAATTCTGCAGCGAATATTCCGTTTTATTACCGCATTCATTACACAACTGTTAGCGGATGCCAGGGAGACAGGCACAAATAGAGGCCGGGAGGTGAAAAGGCATCGGAAACACGACGCGCCTCAGGACTAGTAAACGCCAGGCTGTACCTACTCAAATTATCGTCGTTGTGCTACGGCTGCACAAACAGACTCCTCTGTTTGACAGAGAAGCAGCATAATTACAGACATAAAAGCAAAGTCGTTTTAACTGTAGTTTTTTTAAACAGTTTTAATACCCAGGCAGCAAATGAATCATCAGGAACCATGAACTCTATTAGTAGTTGATCTCACACCTACTCTTAGTTTACTACGTAGCTTATGACCAGCTCTGGTTACGAGCTACTTATAAGCTGAGTGTGTGGGGGCACTGAGAGAGCATATTTGTCATCCCATCCCTTCCTTGTGACTCGCCTATTGGTGGCAAAAATATCCCATATGGAGTCTTGATGTCGTCTCCCCACTCTGCTCCTTTTTTTGGGATCGTGGGGCTCGTCATGCGCGGAAAAAGGCGTCTCTGTTGACAGGCGCTGCCTTTTGACCCGTCGGAACGCCACCGCGTTGTTTACGCAGTCCGCTGTTGAGAGAAATCCTATTTGTGCCTTAGTGTGACTCAGAAGGACTTTTATTGGTACATCAGGGGACTCTGAGGATGTTGACGCCAGAGATCTCTCCTGGCGTCCTGAGACGGGTTTCCTCCGCCATCATCACCCTCAGTAAGTGTTGTGCTGGACGGCTAGACGTCCGCCGGTTGAGCGTGTTTTCCATGGTAACAGGCTGCTTAGCAAATGGTGGGCAGTTGAGCTTCAGCCATTTTCTCACTGTGACAAACGGAGAGATAACAGTGCGTCATGCTGCTAATGTCCCGTAGCCGCAGTATCAGCTGTTTCAAGCAATGTCGGCCTAAATTTGCACCTTTTGTGAATTATATAATGCTTAGTGATTAAATGGAACATTATTTCTCTTCTACCTGCAACAAACAGCAAAAGGAGATGAAGAAACACTAATTATTAATATTTACAACTTGCTTCAAAATTAGAAATTTGCCAGTATTTACAAAAGAACCGAATGTGACGGTGGAACCTTCTGTCTTTATAGTTGAAGACTTTAGAAGCAAAGGTTCTGCTTTTAATGTTTTTTAATTGTTTAGAATTTGCATTTATTTTATGCTTTCTGTTAAAAAAAAACTTGTCCTGTAGGTTTATTTATATTCAAGAAACAATAAACACCAGAACTTGTGCCCTTTAAACAAATGTGATAAACCACATTTGTTTAAACCAATTAGGAGAAATAATTGACTGTTCCATTAGGACAGATCAACACATAAACACATGCCGGTCCCTGAGCTCCTGTTAGATGCTTACAAGTCTGGTCAGGCTCCCCCGTCCCCTGGGCTTCCTGTTTCTCCCTAAACTTCACCATGGCAACCGCTCGGCTCCTATACCAGCCTTTATGTCAGCCGCAGGAACGCACACACACCCAGCTGCGCGCCTGGATACATAGAGAGCACAGAGCGACACGGGAGCCGGCGCTCTCCTCCGCATCCGCCTCATTAGTGTTTGCAGAGGGCTTAATGAAGAGCTCCGGCTCAGCCCCTGGTGTTTTTGCTGTGTCTGTGGCTCCGTCGTCCTAACGGATGCCTTTGTGGCCGCGTTTGGATTTGTTAAAGTGTGAAAACACTGATCAGCTTCGTCCCAGCGTCTCAATCACTCACTGGAGACAAAGGCTCATATTCTGTGCTTACGTACAATCTGAAGTCAGGTCAAGTGAGTCGTTAAGAGCAAGTGAAACCCGCATTTTGCCAGCGTCGCTCTCTTGCTGCTTGATGACAGTAATCACTACGTCACTCGGGGGTAGTGTTATTTTAAACAGCACACAGCTGTTTGAGTCTGTGTACGAGCTGCTGAATGGGACCCGGCCGCTTCCATCCGCAGCGCGGGCCCGGCTTCAGGCAGCTGCTCCCAGTGGACCCTCCCCTCACCCATGCGCTCAGGAGGCACGGAACCGAAATATCACCCGCGGGTTCTGTGCGTTCTGTGCCGGGGCGCCGTCGTTAGACGCATCATTCCACTTCCCCTTTTTGCTTTACTTTAGAAGTTCCTGCGGTTTGGCAGCACGTGGAGCGATTGGCACCATAAGCAGCTTGTCGGACCCCCGGGCCGAACCCACAGCAAGCGGTGCTGTGGGTCCTGCTGTCTGTAAACACGGCCTCGCTTCCTGCACACGCTGCCGGCCGTGTTTTTACACAACATGAAACATTTAGGATATTCAGTGTCCAGACGGGAGCGAGGCTCACACCTGCTCTCTGCAAATGTCAAAAAGCAAGAGTTGTTTGTTTAGTTCAGCCCTTTTTAGGGCTGTAACATGCAGTATTTAAAACAATGTGATTGTTTTCACTGGCTGTGAAATTATTATCTTTAATATTATCTTATATAATCTATTATGGTTAAATCGTGGTGGATTTTAACGTACAGTGTGCAGTGAATGTATTGTAGGTAGGTCCAGTTATCCAAGGTGTCCTCTTCCTCCTTCCAGGTCCAGTCGTCCAGCGCCAAAATGGTCCTTCCTCAGAGGAGAGCGAGGCGCAGCGGAGGTACGTGCAGGCGGCACAAAACCAGGAGATATCAGATAATTAGTAATAAATGAATACATGTCCTTAGAGAGAACCACTGTAGGTGTTTTAACAGGGATCTGGTGATGCTTAGCTAAAACCAGACACTAATGTCGATGGCGTTTGTAAAAGCAGTGACCTCCTTGCGCCTCACAGGATGATGGAGATGCAGGCGCACAAAGAGCGGGAGCGACGCACGTCGGGATCAGGTGAGGCTTCAGCAAACACGGCCGCGCCCGGCTCCACAAACAGCCGCGCTCCGCTCCGCGACGCGCGCGTCCGCTCGCCCCCCGCGGCTACGTGTCCTAGCTACACAAACAGGAGGCCGCAGCGTCAACAGAGGAGCCCGTAAATGAATATTTGCTCCGCGCTGTTGTGTTAATGAGGGACGTCGAGGCCTCGCAGAAGCAAACAGCTGGTTTCATCATTGATAAATCATCCAGGTTGGGCCCCCGAGGGCAGGCCCCCCCCCCCCCCCCCCCCCCCCCCCGTGTGGTTTGTGTCACTGTTCAACCGCCGCTCCCCGGTCTGTGTGCGAGCGCCAATGTTCAAGTCGCGTGCAGACTTAAACATCGCCCCGTGTCCCCGCTGTCAGCGGCGTCGCTAGCAGCTCTGTCCCTGCAACATGCTCTCCTGCCATCTCTTTCTTCCAGCTGCTGTTGGGGCGGGGGGATGCCACATGCTTTCTGATCATGGCTCAGTCATGTTGCATTTTTGCTGCTTGTTCTTTTTACGATATTTTGATTCTTTCTTATTTGCGATTGGCTTCTGTTTTTTGGATTGCTCCTGATTTGCTCATTTTCTTTTACTTGCTCGGTTGCTCAGTTGGTTGCTTTTCATTCTTCTCACGTTTTTCTCTTTTCTGTTTTCCTTTGTTTGTTGCCCTCCTTCGTCGTCCTCTTCGTCTGCATCTCCTCTTCCTCCCTCTCTCTCTCTCTCTGTCCTTCTCTCTTTGCCCATCACAGTCGTTTCCACCCTCCAATATAAAGTCTCCTCCAATCCCACCCACCCAGACACCCCTCCTGAGTACAGACAGTACAGAGCTAGCACACTGCCGCCCTCCTACGTCCGTGTGGCCTCTTCCTCCCCCCCCTCCTCCGCCTCCTCTCCCTCTCAGGAGAAAGAGGCAGGGGCCGCTAGGGACAAGGCCCAGCTCTCCTCCCAGCTCTCCACCTCGCTGGCGTCTGCCTTTTCCCCAGTCCAGGCGGGAGTGACCACCCAGGGCCGACAGGTCCGTCAGATCCCTCTGTCTCCTCCCACCGCAGCCCGCCACCTGCACCTTCAGCAGCAGCAGCAGCAGGAAATGATGCTCCCCCCCAAACACGGCACCTGGTCTGCCTCTCATTTGCAGCAAATGTACGCCCAGTTGCCCCCTTCCGCCTCCCCTCCGGTCATGATGGCCATGCCTGTGAAGCAGGGTCTGCCTCCACAGCCCGTCCTGCCCGTGGCGCACCCACTCCCCCCCCTGAACCCTAGGATGAAGCCCCCGCCTCTTGACACGAGCGCCGCCATGGGCCCTCACCAGTACCCTCAGCACCAGCCCCACCCTCACGCCGGTGCCGGTGCCGGTGCCAGTCAGCCAGACGACTCCTACTCTCCCCACTCCCAGCACCTGCCGCTCACCCCGCAGTACTGCGAGGCCATTCCCCTGCCTCCTCTGGCAGCTCAGACAGGGCCGGGGCCCGGCCCCAGCCACCAGGCCCAGTACCCGTCCACCTTCCACCCTCAGCAGCAGCACCAGCACCAGCAGCAGCCACAGCAGCAACAGGTGTACCACCAGCAGGCCCCGCCCCCCGTCACCACTTCCTCTTCCTCGCCCCCCTCTTACACTTCCATGTCTGACGGGGGCTCGCCCAAGAAGACCCCCTCCCCAGTCCCCCAGCAGGTCCCCATGTCCAACAGCAGTAAGTATGAGGAGGAAAGAGGAGGAGGTAGTCTCTCAGCAGAGGGATGTTACGTGTGTGTGTGTGTGTGTGTGTGTGTGTGTGTGTGTGTGTGTGTGTGTGTGTGTGTGTGTGTGTGTGTGTGCAATACGGGTAGGTACTCGTATTGCTGCCCCAGGACATGTGTCATTTACACACATCCACCCACACAGGTGTTGTCACTTGTGCTGCGTGATTGAACCTCTTCTCAGGACTGTGTGCGTCCCCGGTGCCTGACCTGTGTCGCCCTGTGAGAAAAAAGCGAGAGTGTTATTAGTTTACACAGTCACCGGACATCATGTAGAGCAGCTAGGAAAGCTCAACCAGTAGGATACTTTACATTCGCAGGCCTAGTGATATTAAGAGACGCTGTTCATTACACATGTCTTCAACTATAGAGCAGATTAGAGCTAATTCCTGTCTTAATATTAAATATTTAATAATATTTATTCATTTGACCCTTGTCAGTCTGGAATAATTTCCATGATCATTCCCACTAACCAGTTGTTTGTTATTTGGTGAGAATGTGTAACCTCTCATTCCTGACTCCTGGTGTTCAGTCAGTCTAAGGGGCTGAAAGGTCAACCCCCCTTTAACCAGTCTTAACATCTGCCCCCCCCCAGGCCCCCCCGCCTCTGCAGGTCACCCCTCTATGCTGTCTGTGGCGCCTCCCATGGCTGCAGCTCCAGCATCTATGGCTGGACCGCCAGCCCCCCCACCTCCGCCGGGCCCTCCACCCCCCATGGCGGTACCCCCGCCCATGCCCCCCCCACTGCCCACTGGTGGAGGGCCCCCTGGGGGGCCACCCGGGGTCCAGCATCAACCGTCAGGACTGGCCGCTGCGCTGGCTGGAGCCAAGCTGCGCAAAGTGCACAGGGTGGGTCTCTGGTGCAAATGTGCTACTTCTGGTTTTATGTTGGCTTATCAGAAAGTCAACAAGGGACACCTTCAGTCCATACGCTCCTGTTGGAACAGTGTGAACCCTGTTCAAATGTGCTCATCAGGATGAAAGCAGCCCCCCTGGATCCGGTGGCAAAAGTGACTCCAACCGGTCCAGTGGCGGCAGCGGCGGTGGTGGGGAGGGACTGATGCAGGAGATGAATGCCTTGCTAGCCCGCAGGTACAACACAGCCCTCACCTTCACTACAATGAGCCATGCAGTGAAACAAGGGCGCAGCAAAAAGCCTAAACGCCACCGTTTAAAACGTTTACCGTTTTAATCTCAATCTGAATTTGCAGTTATCTTATTTAACTCTCTGTGTGTCACTGTTTGTCACAGGCGAAAAGCTTCGGAGAAACCTGATGAGGTAAGTGTTGTGCCCTGAAGAAGTCGTTTTAGACTTGTGGTGTTTGTTTCACCAATGACATTTGAGAGAGAGAAGACTGATACTACGTGCATACAGTATGTTATAAACGCTGAAAGAAGCAGCTTTAAGGAAACATTCATCATGTGGACAAGAAGCTGGTGGTTTTATAGATGAGCTGAAGTAAACCTAAAAACTATACTATGTAATATATAGCATATTAATCAGTGAGTTTCAACATATCAGCATCAGTCTCACCGAACTCAAATAAAATCAGTCACTTACTTCTCTTAATTATAACTTTTCATCTGTTTGATAATTTTACCATTTTCTGGTTTGCACTGTTTGCACGGTTTCTTCTTTCACCTTCACCTGCAGGATGACTCTAGCGGCCGAGGGCCAAGTCAGCAGAACTCAACAGGTAAAGAGTAACCCAGATTATTGCACCACATGGAATGCATCATAAAACTGCCACTACTATAGTGTTGTTTTTTTCCTGGATATACTGGGTCAAAGTTCATGGTTTTATATAAAATGTTCTTTTTCATTTTGCCAGATGCTGTAAAGAAACCATGGGAACGATCCAACTCTGCAGAGAAGTCCTCACTTGTGTCCAGGTGTGCAGATGGAGGGTGGAGGGAGTGTGTGCCTTAAATATGAAGCAGCATTTAATATACTGTAGATATTAAAGCACCACATTCAGGACAATGTTTGTGTTTCAGAGTGAGACCCATTGGCAGCACTAGTGAATCGGACACAGAGTTTGACAGGATGAAACAGGTTGGTGGGATTTTTTTCAGTTTTATTACACAAATCATTTTATGACTTTTCATGAATATTGTGGACTGCATCATTTTTTACACACTGTTTTATAAATCTGAAATAAACACATGCACGTCTTGTCTTGCAGGAGATTTTGGATGAAGTTGTGCGTGAGTTGCATAAGGTGAAGGACGAAATAATTTACGGTAAGCGCAGCTCGGACACACGCTATTTATAACATCAAAAGATCGACAGTTTTGATTGTTTGATTGCATTGTGTTTCTCGCAGCCATCAGACAAGAAATCAGCAGAATCAGTACATCTTAATCTCATCTGAGCAACAGCAGGAGGAGAGTGAGAGAGGAGCTGGAGGCGGATGGACACACAGATGCACAGACGAGAGGACTAGGCAATGTTCCCCCAATGTTTCTGTGACCTCACAATGACGTGATGCACGTTGCAGAGACGTTGTGCCAACATTTGAGTCTGCTGGACAGCAAACCCAATGAGAGAGAACGTGTTTATATGGAAGAGGAGCAGGATGGATAAGGAAGGATGAAATGACTGATGAACTAAACAGAGGATGAAGGAAGAATGACGGGACGGATGAACATTTGGTGTTGTGGTCCTCTCTGTGCACCTATAGACTCAGTCAGCCCAGTGTTGCAACTCTTTGTTCTTTGTTCAGTCCAAGTCTTAAGAATAAAATATTTTTGTTTTCTAAGTTTTTACTGTTTTATTATTTAAAACCTGTGGTAATAATGATGATGCTGTTGACGACAATGAGTATTTTATTGATATTATAGAAGGAGAACGGAATCTTGCACATCGTTTATGTCAGCCTTTTATATTTTCTATTATTTTTGTTTGGTTTATCCCTAAATATTTGATGACAACAAGCACAATGCGGGCAGAATGGTGCTGCAGACTCACCTGCCCCTAACTGGCTTATTTAAAAACAAAAAAACAGGCTTTTATCATAACCTTGTTCATACTGGCGTTGTGTCTAAAAATTGCTCTCCAGAGATAAATCTTAACGTCTGAACCATAATTAGACATTTAAAAATACCTCTTCCCACCCATATTCAAAGCATAATGTATTACGAATGAGGGAAATGTAGTCGGATAGCACAGACCACACTTCTACAACTCCAGTGTGACTGAGGCAAAGCTTTTTTCTACCTTCAGATGTGTGAGATTACTGAAGTTTGGGGATCAATCACAAAACAGGCCCATAGCTGTAAATGTGCCACCAGGTCTTACTTAGATATAATACAACTGTACTTTCCATTAGACGTTCTATTCTTTGTGATCCTCCAAAGTATGCACGAATCCCCCCCTTGTCTGTATTGATTAGATTTTCATTTGGTTTTAAAGTATTGAAACGGTGGTACATTTATCATAGTGGTTTGTTTCCATGAGGATCCCCCTTTCTCTATATGAAATGTTGATGATGGAAGAAGTAATTTGAGAAAAATGAAGAGGGTTGCTCTGGCAATATGCAAATCTTACCTAGTTAAGAATGTGCAGAAATTGAAAGGTACTGTAGGTCCTTGTGATGGTAGCTAAGTGTGTCTTTGCAAGAAGGATTTGGTTGAAAATCGATTGTTGCATTCTATCCACTCTGTCTGCTCTCAACTACGTTCTGATTTTAAAAAGCTGGAAGTAAATTCATTCAAACAAAGGAAACCATCTGCGCCTTGTGTGTCTGTGCGTGAATCTGCTGTCCTTTAGTTACAGTACATCAGCAGCCTAGTAATGCTGCCTGATGAGTGATTTCATCATGCTTTTAGACTCACTAGACTGTTTGACTATTGATAGATATCATCTATTATACTAAAGCATGTTTTTTATGACATACTCTACAATTGCACTTTTTTCAATACATACTATATCTTCACATTCAAAATCTTGAAATCAAAATCGATACTATTACATTTTTTTATCACAAACTATACTAAAATGACATAATTTTACTATATTAGGATCATGTTTTTACGACTTACTATACTATGATTATTTGTCATCACATACTATACGATGACCCTATTTTTTAACATATACTATATTATGACCATTTTTCACTACAAACTATACTACTGTACTGTATAACTCTTTTTCATCACATACATAGCCACATATAGCCACTACTATGACTATAGTTATAGCATAGTACAGGGGTGTCAAACCAGTCCCTTGCTGGCTTTCCAACTCTTCCTTCCCCAGAGCCTGCTGATTACCTTGATCAGGTGTGTTCAGTCAATCAGCAGCTAGATGAGCTAACTGACACACCTGTTCAAGATAATCAGCAGGTAGAGTTGGAAAACCAGCAGGGACACTGGCCCTCGAGGATCGCAGTTTGACACCCCTGGCATGGTATGTGATGAAAATGGGGTTATAGTAGTGGGTTTTAAAAAGTGGTCATAATAAAGTCTGTAGTGAAAAGAGTCATACTATAGTATGTTGTGAAAAAATGGTCCTAGTATAGTAAGTGTTGACAAAAAAAACTGTCATAGTGTTGAAAAAAGTATCATAGTTTGGTATTTTGTAAAAACAATCATCATATTCTAGACATTATAATATGTTGTGATTAAACGGTCATAGTATAGTACAGTACGTGATACTGTTTTAGAAAGTAGTCATAGTAAAGTATGTGGTGTTAAAGTGTCAAAGCATAGTGTGTTGTGGAGAATGGTCCTAGTATAGTATAGTGTGTGTTGTAAAGATGGTCATAGTATAATGTATATATGGTATGTAGTATGTGGTGAAAAAAGAGTTATTATAGTTTGGGGTGGAGAAAGTGATATATACAGTATGTGGTGAAAAAAGAGTCTTGGTATAGTCTGTGTTTTTGAAAATTATTATAGTTTAGTATGTGAAGAAAGCAATAGGTGTCCAGCCATGTGGTGAAGAAAGGTTAGTTTGTGTTGAAAAGAGGGTTGTATGTGTTTAAAATGGTTGTAAATGGTAAATGGTAAAATGTAAATGGTTATAGTGATAGATGTGGTGAAAAAAGTGATATAGTGTAGTATGTGGTGAAAATGGTTTTTAGTATAGTCTGATAGTATAGTAAGTGGTGATTTTTAAGCAAAAACAGTCATAGTATAGTACGAGTATTCAAACAATTGTGATAGTAAAGTATGTGACGAAAAAGTGTCATAGTATAGTCTGTGACGAAAAACACATACTATAGTATAGTATGTGATGTAAAAATGGTCATAGTATAGTATGTATATATGGTATGAAATAGTGTAGTTTGTGGAGAAAAAAGAGTCTTAGTATAGTCTGTGTTTTTGAAAATTGTTATAGTTTAGTATGTGAAGAAAGTAATAGTTGTCCAGCCATGTGGTGAAGAAAGGTTAGTTTGCATTGAAAAAAGGGTTTTAGTATACAAAAAAGCGTCGTAGTACAGTTTGTGATGAAAAAGGTGTTATAGTATAGTATGTGTTTAAAAAATGGTTATAGTGATATATGTAGTGAAAAAGGAGATTTAGTGTAGTGTGTGTTGAAAAAAGATTTTTCATATAGTCTGTTTTAAAATTGATCATGATGATGATCATTATATTGTACGTGGCAAAAAGGGATTATAGTATAGTAAGTGGTGATTTTTAATAAAACAATTTTTTTTAAAACAATTGTGATAGTAAAGTATGTGACGAAAAAGTGTCATAGTATAGTCTGTGTTTAAAAAAATGGTCATAGTGATATATGTGGTGCAAAAAGTGATATAGTGACTAAAATTTTTTTTTTACTACATACTAATGTGGTAAAAAAGAGAGAGTCTGTTTTTTTTTAAAAAAGACTACCAAAATCATTGTATGATCATTGTATAGTATGTGGCGAAAAAACAGTCATAGTATAGTATGTGTATTAAAAAAATGGTGATAATACAATATATGACAAAAAAAGTGTCATAGTATAGTGTGATGAAAAAAGAGTCATAGTATAGTATGTGTAATAAAAAAGTGATAGTATATTATGTAACAAAAAAAGCGTCATAGTATAGTCTGTGATGAAAAACGTGTTATATTATTTAAAAAGGTCATAGTGATATATGTGTTGAAAAAAGATTTTTAGTATAGTCTGTTTTAAAAAATGGTCATTGTATAGTATGTGGCAAAAAGGGTTTATAGTATAGTAAGTGGTGATTTTTTAATAGTAAAAGCAGTCATAGTATAGTATGTGTACTAAAAAAAGGTGATAGTATAGTATGTGATGAAAAAGTATCATAGTATAGTCTGTGATAAAAAAAGGTGTTATAGTATAGTACATGGTGAAAAAGAGTGTTTAAAAAATGGTCATAGTATAGTACTGTATGTAGAGTCATAGTATAGTTTGTGTCAAAAAAAGGTTATAGTATCGTATGTGGTGAACTTAGTGATATAATGTAAGAGTCAAAAAGAAAATATCACAATATTCCCAAGGCATTTTTATAATAATTTTTATACATTACACAGCCATTTAAATAGCAAAATAAAGAATTGTCATTGACAACACAGATTACATTGTGGACAAAATAACAGAAACCTCTGACAAAATAATAGTGAATTGGTGAAACACTGCAGAATCCAGTCACTGAATGTACATGATGACAACCACTTTGAGTTTGCAAGGCTTTGTCTTTTAGTATTTCTGCATAACTTTGTTTATGTTACGCTTTATTAGTTCAGACCTCGTGGCCCATTTAATTGATTAGTTGGCAAAACCTGTGGTGGTGCCTTCTATTGTTTCAGTCTATAAGCCCAAAAAATGTAATTAAGGCAGTTACACGACCACAGCTGCATGGACTGAGCAATACTTCTATTATTATTATTATTATTATTATTATTATTATTATTATTATTATTATTATTATTATTATTATTATTATTATTATTATTATTATTATTATTATTCTGTCATTTTACCCACTTTTGCAGAACTCTGGTGCATTTAAATCATTAAAATGTGAACAGGCAGACTAGAACGCCACAGAACAAAAGGCTCATCTTACTGATAGGTAAATTTCAATGCTCGTACTGTTCTGTGCAATGGTTGCAAAACTGTATTCGCTAATTTGAGAGACTGTGTTCTTTAATTCTTACATTGAGAAATTCATATGAATCTTGATGTAAAGCTTACATGTACAGTGGGAAGAGACGTGAGCTAGTGACATCTCTGAAAACCTCATGAGAATGTATATGACCTCTGTCTCATGTTTAAATGAGCACGTTCAAATGGAATACTAATATCGCTTGCCCAGTTACAGATAAGGAGAAATTCGATTTTCATCATAATTTCATTACCTTTGTTAACTATTCAGCATGTCAGTGATGGAAATCACTGTATCATAATGTCATCAGTTTACAACAGGAATAGAAACATGAATACAATGGTGTAAAAAAAACAAACATCCAGCTGTATTTTGAATTTCTGAATTTTCACAAACTGTATATAGTCAACTGACAAGTAATTTTTTTGCCATGTATTAACTGAACTACAAAACTGATTTAGGTTGCGAACGTCCATTGTATTAGACGCACAGACTGACAAACACACAACACGTTTATACTATAGACTATTAACATCTTTCAGTAGTCCTCAGGTGGAACAACTGGAATTCACAGTCCTACAGACAAAAATCTATTCAGTCATATGTTTATCCCTGCTTGCTTAGCTTATACTGTCGTTTAATTCTGGCGTAGGGGCCAATGCTGTCATCGAACACAAAGTCCCACAACACCCGGACCCAGGAAGTGTGTTGAGGCAGGGAATCGTAATACTCCGCTGCGATTTGCTTGACCTGTGAAAATAAGAGCATACAAAATAATCAGGTAGAATCAGGTACAACAACAAAACATCTACAGTACAACACACATCTAAAAAGAGAAAAAAATGTTTGATAGTTTAAAATATGGTAATAAAACAAAATATATGGATGGATAACAAAAAATAAAACAACACTTAGTTAAAAACAAAACAAGTCATATTAAAATTGCTGGATGTGTTTTTTTAGTCAATGCAAACTTTGCTTTGCATCTCTGTGTGTTAAACAGGATGCAGAGAGGCAGTAGTTCAGCAAATACAACACCAGCCCCTTAATCTGACAAGTATTAGCAGCTGATACCAAAAATGTGAGGTCAATGTGGTTTACCAAAAGCAGAGATCGTTTATTTCTTCTATAGTGATGTGGTGTCATTCTCTGCCATCATTTAGGCGGGGCAATAATCACTGAACACTTTGTCATGATTTATTGCTGCAACTCTCACCTGAGGTAGTTTACTTCCTGGTATGCTGGGGAAATCATGATGCTCCATGTGGTAACCAACGTTGAAGGTTATATAGTTGAGTGGTCCATAGTAAGAATATGTCTCATGTCCCTTCAGGAACATGTAATGTTCAGCAATGAAATGTCCAGAGATAGGATGGAGTCCCATACACAAAATAGAGCCTGCAATGAGGTAGACAATGGGCTTCAAACCCCATAGATAGTAGATGATTAAGTCCGCTATGAGCTGTACTGCAGCGTTCTGGAACTCCAGCAGGCACATTGGTTTAGGGTTGACAATCAGCGGGCGCAGAGCATAGAAAAGGGGCTGGAGGAAGAGCCAGAGGACCTTCCTGGCCGGGGTGCAGAAGAACCAGCCCTCAAAGTCTGTGGGGATGTCAACATCCAGCTGGTCGCCTCCCAGATACCGATGGTGATCGATGTGGTACTTCTTGAAGGCGGCCGAGTAGGGCAACCCGATGGGCAGGTTGGCCCACATGGCAAACCAACGGTTCCACTTCGCCAGCTTGTTGCCGAAGGCCACGTTGTGAGAGATGTCGTGGATAGCTAGAGTCAGGGAGTGGTTAATGCACCCTCCAAAGGCATAGGCCCAGAAGAAGATCCACTTCCAGGACAGGTTGTGAACCAGGTAGCAGGCCAGGAGTTGGGTTAGGACCATGCCTGACACCACCCACTTCAACTGGGGGTCCGGACCCATGAGAGACTTGATTTCTGGGTACTTGGCTGAGAAATGACACATGGAAAAAAGAGCAGAGATAAAGTAAGTGACATAGTCCGTTATAAGTTCTCTAAATAAGAGGGAAATAAAAAAATTGGAAAAAGCAAACCATTACAAGTGTAAATACAGATAAAGACAAGCAAATGAAAGAAAGAAAGCATGGAGGATAGAGACAGAAAAGGCAACGGGTCATTCATTTTATTAAATAGTAAAATATCTGTCTTGCATCTAGAAGGAAACCTGTTTAACCAGATTTAACGCAGTCATTTTTTGTGCTGATTAGTGGGTCATTGTGCGGCACAAAACTGTGCATGCTGAAGAACACGTTCGGGTCTGTTGTAAGACACCAGCCCTTCTCGCGGGAATCTCCTGCTGACAAAAGTCATTTTTAATTGGCAGAGGTGTTGTTTTGCTGAGGGACCTGACACTGAGGCAGGATTCACATTCAACACTCAGCATGAGGTTACAAACAACCTAACCTACTTATTGGGAAATGTCAGGTGTGATTTGTTAAACTGGCCACACCTTACAGTTAAGTACTCCATAGAGATTTGCTTTAGGTAAATCAGGACACATTAGTTTAGATCAATCCAAATTTCTGGCTCTCATGAGAGGAGCCAACCTCACTCATTCTCTGGGTGCTACAGTAGCTTTCCCCTGTCATGCATTAGACAGAGTTCAGGTATCAGGTAATGCAAATGTGCACGTTAAGCTCATGTTTGAATTTCCTTCATGCAAACTGGGCTTACCGTGGTGACTAAAGGTTTAACAGCAGCCGAGTCTAATCTTTCTATCACACGCAGAATCCCCACTTTTACTGACCAAGCCCTCTTTGTTCCGTTAAACTTTAGCCAGGAGGAATTTCCTATAGTTTTTGATTCTACAAACAATTTATCATCTGCTGGATCCTGGTACAAACTACTTGTTAATCTACGACTCAAGTATAATTTGCTTGCAATCTGTCATTTACTTATGCTATTTATATTCACGTTTATAGGCAGATTTTCAACCGTCCTCAGGGCAAAGTTCAATCAATAACCAGATATCATAAAAACGTTGCCTTAGCAACTTAGAACTACTGTGTGTCAGAGAAGTAGCCAATTTCATTAGTGCAGACTTTTGCTTTACATCAATTATGATTTGCAATTCAACTACGTGTCGTGTGTCGGAGGAAGCAAATACTGCTTGTTCATTGTTCATTGTCTGTAGACCTGCTAAAAATGATCAGATGTCATGGTGTGGCAAGCATTCATCCGTTTTAGCTGGCTGTCACCAAGCAGGCTTCAGTGTTCCCTGAACTTCAGGTTTTAATGAAGTCCCTATAGAAGTCAGTGAGTATAGTTTTGAATCAATATATCCTAAATACAGTATTAGTAGATATGGGACACTGACTTGCTTGTGTTTGTGTCTTCAGGGCAGGGCAGAGGTTATTAAACAAAATGCTTGAATAATTCAAGCTTCTATGGTGTCAAACAACCCATCACCTTCCAAATGCTTCTTTTACACCAAGGCAAATACGTAACTGCTGGACAAAGCCATCATCAAATATACATGAACAGAATTAGATCTACTGTAAACTGTTCTAAATTAAATTACACAATGAATCGAAAAGATCACATGACTCTTACAAAGCCATCCCTTCCATTTTCAGGCATTAGCACTGAATTTGTGTTTGTCATAAGACAAACTGCTTTATATCCTAGTCGCCAAACAAGATGACAGATAGTTTTATTACAAACAGTTATTCAGATTTTAAAAGAAAACTTAATTATTCCTGGAGTACCTGTCACAAGACTAAGCCTCAAATACGCCACTCCTTTCATAAGCATGGCCATATCTACACACTGACATCATGCCTTTGGCTATGAGTAATGGAGTAATGTGAGTGTTGAAGTTTTTCACCTGCACTCCCTCCTTGTAAAAACGTTTTACATAAAAAAACATGACTGGGGTAGGACTGGTAATACAGCCCAAAGGTAAACACGGTTTAAACCTGTACAGTTAAACAACAGTTAAACAGCCTATTAAAGTGAAGGTTCTGATGATTAAATCTATACGGATATTTAATGTATGACCATCCATGTACACTGAATGTCAATTCTTATTTCTACCCATACATTTAATGTTATTACCTTGAAACCCTGCATAAAATGTGCCTGTACTAGAAAGAACTGTTTCTCTGAACTCCTAATTGTTGTATCTTACGTGGTATCAGTTTCTACATTTTTTCCTACATCCATTGTGCACTGACAGCTCGTTAAGCAACTGCTAGTAAACAGGTTTAACCGGCTACGATTTAATGGCAAAAAGAAAAGAAATGCACGTGTCTTATTACAGAGACCAATCACAACCGATGTCCAGGCGATTTCTCGGTGTTGACAAAAAAAAAAAAAGTTTTGTGTCATTTCTCACCCAGTATTTCTTTCCTTCTTGACGTGTGTGGCTGGTCGGTGTAGACCCATTCAAAGTCGCCTCTTCCACCTGCTTTTCCCATGACTGTCCTCTCTGCGTGTCAGAGGCAACTGGCTCCGCGGCGTTACGTGTGTCATCAAACCTTCTCCGTCCGGGCCACACCCACGCTGTTTGTAAGGTGAAGTGTAAGGTGCGACGGCCGGCCCCGCCCCCTTCTCCGCGGGGTACGCCCCCCCCCGGCATCCACCTGCTAAACCAACGTTATCTTCTTTGTATTCTTGCGCCACGGAAAACCACAAGGGCGACACTTGCAAGCGATGCCACATACGTGGACAGTCAACATGACAGGATAGAGTTGTTGCAAAGTAACATAAATGGAGAAATGCAAAGATTAACACTTATATCCTAACTTGACCATTAGTTCACGCCTACTTCTTAAATGTGGGGGCTTCCTGCGTTTCTGTGTCGTTAATAATATAAACTGAATATTTAAACTGTTGATCAGACAACAATAGTTCAATAAATGTGTAATGATGAAATACATAATTGTAAATGAATTGTTAATCGCTGCTTGAAGCATATATTTATAATTTTGTTATTTTTTTTTATTGAGTAGTTGTCATATTTTGTTTTAAATTCACGTTTTACCGTTTTATTCCGAATCTCGCGAGATGTCGTAACTAGAGCACTGTGGCGACGAGAGTACGCGAGTGTAGAGTTGTTGTCGGAGAGGGAGGAGGAAGGCTGAGAGTAGACGGAAGGGAAAGAAGGAGTAAAATAGCTTTTAAATAAGGGTAAACACAACATTTACCATGGCGTCGGGGGACACGCTGTACATAGAAGCGGACGGGTCCGAAATGCCGGCAGAAATAGTGGAACTGCACGAAATCGAAGTAGAGACAATCGAGACAACAGTTGTTGGAGACGACGGAGAGGACCAGCCTATGATCGCCTTACAGCCGCTTGACACGGATGATCCGAACTCGATCCACTCGCACCAGGAGGTGATTCTGGTGCAAACACGGGAAGAAGTGGTGGGCGACGATGACTCCGAACTGCACACAGACGACGGTTTCGAGGACCAAATCCTCATCCCGGTGCCCGCCGTGGAGGAGGACTACATAGAACAGACTCTGGTTACCGTTGCAGGGAAAAGCTCGTCGACGGGCCGCATGAAGAAGTCTGGAAGTGGAAAGAAAGCGGGCAAAAAGAGCTACATGGGCGGGGGAGACATGGGCAGAAAATGGGAACAGAAGCAGGTCCAGATAAAGACTTTGGAGGGGGAGTTTTCAGTCACTATGTGGGCTTCGGGTAAGTTCAGAGTCCTGAGTGAATTCCTGCAAGCTGGCTGTTGGCTTTGTTCTCAGCGTGTGTCGTGTGACTGGGCCCAGTTTGGGCCTCGTCCTCCGCTAAAGTAGGAACTATTCCCCAACTTTGGGGCACTTAAATTCCATTTGAAATGTTTTTGTTTTTATGGGAAGCCATGTTTTATGTGGCGATGGGCGCCGCCATATTTCCCCGGTCTAGAAAGTATGGCGGCCCGAAAAAATGGCGTTTATTTGGCCGACGAAGATGGCGGCGAGAGTGGGAGCGGGTGCAGGTGGCTCGGCTAGGCCGCTGTGGCGCAGTTCAGTTGAGCCGTAACGGTAGTGGTGCGTTCAGGAACCGCTCATATTTTACACCTCTGGGGCTTTAAACGCACCATGTGTATGTATGGAGTTTCATTCTGGCTGTTAGGACACTGCACACGAGTGCAAATTATATGTAAAAAAAACACCTTTAAATATGAGAATATGCTTAGCATCAACATAATATAGTTTATTTGAATTTATTTGAATACTTTTGTAAACATTTCAAGCATTATCGTTTCATCCACTTTACATCTTTGTGACTAAAATTATAGGTAAAAATTTAAAGGAACGTGTCAAAATATGGTAATATTTGTCATTGTTTAATATTACAGAATCGTGGTTTGATAAATATTTGACTTTATAAAAAGAAACAGGCGATGTGTTTTTGTCAACTGGGGGTGGCTTTAATTATTTTTTTTCCCACATGTTATGGTAGTGTTTTGCCACAAAAACTATGCATCTTTTATCCAGATGACAAGAAAGACATAGACCACGAGGAACAAATAACAGGTGAAAACTCGCCTCCAGATTACTCCGAGTACATGACGGGGAAGAAGCTTCCTCCTGGAGGCATCCCAGGCATCGACCTGTCAGACCCCAAACAGCTGGCAGAGTTTGCGCGGTAAGGGCTTTCTGTTCCAGCGGGTCCTAATAGAACACATTAGTACGCAGTCATTTTGAAAAATGCCTCTTTTATGTTCGTTTGAGTCATCTGATAATGCGACCAATTCTATTTCTGTTGCAGGATGAAGCCAAGAAAAGTAAAAGAAGATGACGCACCTAGAACGATAGCCTGCCCACACAAAGTGAGAGCAGTGTTGTTTCGACAGCACGCTGTTGTCTTTACTTATGATGTAACCTTCCTGAGAACATGGTGGCTTCATTAGGACAAAAGAGACTTTGTGAATGTACCTGCTAAAACTACATTGTTGAATGATTAGATTCATCTTTTGTTTTGTTCTCGACCAGGGATGCACCAAAATGTTCAGGGATAACTCAGCAATGAGGAAGCACTTGCATACCCACGGGCCCCGTGTGCATGTCTGCGCAGAGTGTGGCAAAGCCTTTGTGGAGAGTTCCAAACTGAAGAGACACCAACTCGTACACACAGGAGAGAAGCCTTTCCAGGTAAGTTCCTTCTTTCCTGTATATCATGTTTATGTTTCTGTTCTGATGAAAACTGGCGAAAAGAAAAATGCTAAATACTCAAATGTAAACCTGCTATTATCATCTCAAATTCCTGCTATTGAAAAATGATATCGGTTTCCTCATGAGCCGAGCAGAGGCATGCAGCACTGTTAACCCAAACTCTCTTGTTTCCAGTGCACATTTGAGGGCTGTGGCAAGCGGTTTTCTCTGGACTTTAACTTGCGCACACACGTGCGTATTCATACTGGAGACCGCCCATATGTGTGCCCCTTTGATGGCTGCAACAAAAAATTTGCCCAGTCAACCAACCTGAAGTCTCACATCCTCACACACGCCAAAGCCAAGAACAACCAGTGAATCAGCCCTGGCGCCGTCTTACGACTTGAGCATACACTGGAGGACCTGATCTGTATCTCCACTCCTTGACAAACTGATGTCCTGTGGCCTGCTTCGTTGTGAGATAAGAAGTCCCCATTGTATCGTCTCTAGATGAAAGTTTAAAGAGAGAAATAAACTTTTCTCAAACTTTAAAATGGAGGTTTGAACACGGAACTCATGAGAACCCCAACCCCTCAGGCCTCCTACCCTGCTTTGGCACTACCAGGATGGAACAATTCATGGTTTCTTCTTGTGAAGATGTTAATTCAAGGATCTGCACCTAAAACCTTATTTATACCTTAACACAGCCAATTAAAGGTTTTGCAATACAAGTCAAATTTGCATCAGTCTTCAGCAGTGACACCTTTTCAATTTTGTACTTCTCCCCCAAGTGTGCATATTGTACACTGTTTGACATAAGCTCTGTGGTGGTGTATTTAGTGAGATTGTCCCTGTAGCTCTTCTTGGAAGAGATTTCGCAATTTGTTTTACCCCATCTTCTTTATGGCAGTGTGTTTTCCAGGGAAAGTGAAAGGTCTTTGCATATTTTCATTTTGTATAACGCGATATCAGAATCATGTAGGGAATAGCCATGTGATTTTCATTAGTGGTCACTGATTAAAATGTTTCCCCCCCATCGCACCAACAATACAGAAAGTGTCATTTGTGCTCTCAGACATCAAATCAGCTGTTCTAATTGCACAGCTCATGCTTAATATGGCAAAAAAAAGCAGATGTCGCCAAGTTAAAAAAAATCTTTATTAAACAAGGCAGTCTCTTGCATTTCATGTCTGATTTGATTTACTTGGCAAATAGATAAAAATCTGTGCAACAATGCTGGTGGGCTGAATTGCTTGAATAATTTCTTTACCCACATTTCAGTGCAATTTCACAGCTGCAACAAACAGACGTAAAATCAAGTACCTGGTAATATTGAGCCACATGTAGGACAGTGTTTTATTTGAAACAAGTGACGCACAATTGTGTGCAAGTAGAATTTCTTTCCATCAAACTAAATTAGGAGACAGTCTGTTCACACAGATTCCTAAACCTGATGTGTACAGAAAAAGCTATTTTAACTTTATGCATAGCAACCGGCAAACCATAATTTCCTATTGTGTATGTAGTACGATATATCTGGGTGAGTAAAAATGCTGAGAACGGCAGAAACAAACCCAACTACCTCTATCGCTGACCTTTACTTCAGGCCGGACAGGAAAATAACATTTTTTGAAAAGGAGTTATCATTAAATTGACAAATGTAAGACACGATTGAAGTGAAAAATACAATTAATAGCAAAAAGATCCCTGTAGACTGGAATAATGCAGCGTTTCAAACAAATCTAAAGCCTCCAGGATCAGGTACCTGGTTCAGAGTGTGGATGAATGTATGGTACCTGCTCTCAGAGCAGACGGTGCACACTGCATGATTTACTGAGCCACAAGCACAGCCAGCAGTTCGGGGTAGTTTGGTGTTCCCCAGCCTGTAACAGGATCCCATGACGGTGCTGCACAGAACCCTTTCCCCTGAACCTGTTCGTCCAGACAGGCCAGGTGACATCCTTCAGTCACCTAAAAGACAAGAGTGCAAGACTCAGGGAACAATTTGCTGTCTGCTGTAATAGACAAAAGCAGCAACTCACATCAAACAAGGCCCGTCCCTTGAGCTTGTACAGACGAGGGTTGAGGAAGCCCAGAGGCGGCAGACCCTTCAGCAGCCGCTGATCGTTGATCAGAGACAGAATTCCTCCAACTACAGGAGCCGAGGCCTGAACAGGCATTTTAAGAGAGCGGGTTAATCCTGAACGGTAACACCTGAGCGCAATGAAAAACTTGAAACGACAGGTCTCCGTCTCACCGAGGTTCCAGACACCCAGGGCACCGGCACTCTGTTGATGACCACCCAGTAGTTGTCAGACAGAGCAGCAATGTCTGGATAGGCCCTGCCGCTGACGTTGTAGTACGACTGAGGGGGAAGAGTTGCCGCTACCGCCTTTAGATACCCCTGCACTGCAGCAGCCTGAACAGATGCGCACACACAGCAAATAAGACATGGGCTGCAGTAAGAAGAGCACGCGTGTCTGATGCCTAATACTGGTACTACCTGGTAGCCTGGCATCTTGAAGACATTGCTGAAGCCTCCTCCACTTATGTAGTCTGTGACTTCATACGAAATTTTAAACGGGTTCTTGAATGAGGTTCCTCCTACTGTAGTCACATACGGACTGCAGACAGGAAAATGTTTTTTTTTTAAATGCATTAACAAATGCATTAATTAAAAGTATAGAAATGCAAGAAATGATGGAAGAAATTTTTTACCTTGAAGCTGGGAAACTGGGTCGAAAGCAGTTTTTGTCTTTGCCCAGGTGTCGGCAGCCAGCACCACTGTCACCTGAACACAACGCAAGCAATGTATTCCACCTTTAGGTCATGACTACAGTGAGAGACAATAAAAAAAGAACAAACAAAAAAAAGGGAACACGCTCTCCCAAAGGCGCCATGTCACAACAGGGGGGTTTCAGGTTTTAGATACACTCAGCTGAAAGTGAATGGAGCCAAGCCGGTCGATTGACACTTGGCCAGAGAGACTAGAGCTTCCCAGGCCTTTAAAAACCTACACTTCCCTAATTGGTGTTTTTTTGTCCTGGACCACAGGAAACAAGAACTTGTGACAGACCGAACAAATAATAAAAAACTAAACCCAGAGGTAACGTTGTAAAATCCCATTACTGACCAGAGGCAAAGAGCAGCGACATTCCTCTGACGCCCGCCTTCATGAACTCTGTGTTGATGCGCATCATGTAGGCAGTGGACAGGCTGTCCTCATCGTCCCCGTAGCTGATGGTGTGAACCCAGGGCAGGTCAGACATGTTGCTCAGCAGAACCATCCATTGGAGGAAAGGCTCCTGGGACTCGTGGCGTCCTTGATGAAACAAAAACTTGCTAATATGCTAACGGACATAACAGAAAAACTTCAAATTCAAGCTCTTAAACGCGGACATGCAAGACCCACTCCTACAAACCTGGATTAGTGAAGACCCACGTGGAGATGTTGGCCCCTGTGCTCATGATGTATTCTATATCCAGACTGGCCTCGATGCCGGCCTTTCCTCCTCCCTGGGTGCCAACCACTCGATCCACCTGGGACCGGTGCTGGAAGCTGCCTCCATATAGGCTCATGAACTCCGCCAAGTCAGCAGGGTGGTAGTACTGCTCCAGGAACTACGAGAGAAAACGGCTAGATAGTAAAAAAAAGAAGCACAAACTTTACCTTTAACGCCTCGTTATGGACCGATCAGGTGACCCGACCGTACCTGGGCTACAGCCTGGCTGTTGTTCTGAGCTCTACCAACATCGGCAGACGTTAGGTTGTAGCGGGCCCTCAAGACGGAGGGAGTGACCCCGAGGTGAACCCCCGGCTGAGGCGTCTGCAGCTCCTTACTGAGGACCTGCTGCGTGGGGGGGAAGCGATGAAGCCCTCCCACTGTGGAGCAAAGCATCAAAAATTGTTAGGAGAGAGCACTTAAACGCACCGCAAGTACAAAAACGCAAATGAGTGAATACGCTACACACCAAAGTCAAGGTGCTGGTGAATGTCATCATGAACGGAGTAGGGCGCTGAGGATCTGACTAGAAACTGGCCGTCTCTGCTGTAGCGGTGGAACCTGCTCCCTGGAAGCAGAGTCTCTGCAACACTGCAAGACACAATCAAGACTGACGAACACCCAACGGCATCAACAGGCAAACTCACAATTCCAGCTGTGCGTGTTTGTTTTCGTCACGAGCCTCATTCAGTAAATGTGGAACCTTTACTCTGGGTTTACGTGTCAAAATGTAGTTTGAGGAAGCGTTTATTTTATCTACAGGAATCTGTCTTATCGACATGATTTGCAGAAACGGCTCAGATTTTCATATCAACCATTAACCACAAAGAGGAAATGCCTCACATGACGAGCACGACCTTAGAAACATTTAGACACAGAAAAGCAGAAAAAGTACCTGCAACCAGAGGCAACACAAATGAAGAGGAGGAAGATCTAAGTGACCTGAAAAAGATGTGCTTACTCTGCAGTCATGGTGCAATGTAAAAAGTCCTGAGTGCCAACAGTCAGGCAGCTTGTAATCCCATGGCTCTGCAGCCAGTGACGCACCACCTTCTGGGTCAGTTCAGAGGGACGCACCAGCAGAGACAGCTCCTCCAGGCTCAGGTGCTTTCCTTGGCAGTGAAACACGCAGAGAGAGGCCACGGTTGAGACGCAGCACGTGCCGTTACCATTAGAACATGCGGATTGTTGGGACGCAGCCGCCTACCGTAGTGTGCCGAGTCAGGGTCTGACACGAGCCCCAGCGTCATCTCCAGCAAATCCAGGTTCTGCTGCTTCAAGGCAAACGTCAGCTCCAGCTCGTCCGTGGGCTGGACCCGGCCGACGTGGGTCCAGTCCTCGGGCATGCTGCACAGAGGAGCGTCATAAGCGGGTCAGACATCGGTAACACCGAACAGCTGGTCCGATAGGTGTCACAGATGAGGAAATGACTTTGCTCACAGGACGTCCTGGTCATATTCCAGGTATCCAGCCCACACCACGCAGCCGAACCACAGGGGGACGGAGAAGCCCAATCTGTGGGGAAAAGTAAAACGACATGCAATCGAGCCGTGCAAACCGAGAACACGCCGCTTTATCGCAGGTCAAATAACCGTCCCTGTAACTTTTGCCGCGGTCACCCGTCGTGTTAGCTGCGGCTGTCTATGTAGGTCACGGTACCGATTAAACGCACCAACACAACGGCGGCAACGGAAACGGACCGTTACACTACGTGACTAACTTCGTCCTCAGATGAAACGAGCGGCGGTGTGGCGGCACTCACAGTGTTTTCATCGTGTCCTCGCTCCTACAGGAAACTTAGCCGCTGCTCGGCGGACAGGCTGTTATAGACGCTCCAGTCACGTGACGCGGCGTCACGTGACCACGGAGCGCGTCCGCGTTTCCCAAAATCCACAACTTTAAATTTAGTTTCTATTCTCTACATAAATGTGAGATCAAATACGGTCGCATTCAAAAAATACATATTAAATTTAGTACCAGTGTAAATACTGTCTCATTGTCTCATAAACTTAAGTGTAGGTGACAAACCCCACAACTGTCACTGCATCCACACATAACAGCTCATTATTAAACACAAGTACAGAAAAAAACGTTTATTTAAAATAGTTGCAACATCTGACTGGGAAATGTTTAAAAATATATATATATATTTACAATTGGAACACTGTAAGACAAAGAAACAGGTCAGTGTCATGTCTTGTTGAACAATTATTCAATATTCAGCATATATTTTCAATCCCAAAGTGTTTATACCACATAGGACAACTGCAGCTGTTACAAAGACAATTCCATTTGTTTCAGTTAATAAAAATCCCCGTGAATAATTTTACTTTTTTTCATATGATATAAAATTTCCTCTCCTACGACAATCAGTCGTTTTCTGAGAAGTAGAAATCCTCCTCACTTTCAGACAGAGGGCCTTCGTTTCCTGGGAACATCTCCCAAACAACAAAGCTGTTTTCTAAAAAGAAATCAACCAATTAGGTTCAGGAACAAGAATCACGTCACAACAGACATTTAATAAAAAAGTGCTTAAGCTTAAGATTCATAAAAGCTAACATTGTTAGGACGCTACAATAGAGTCTTAACCAGCACATTCCTTAAGACACCTACCTGTGTTACTACATCTTTTCATAGTTCGTTTAACTGTGGGCGTGGGTGTAAAGCGCTGTAAGAAAGAGCAATAAAGAATGAAAATTTCCAAACACAAAACAATATTTGTGTTCTGTAAGATGACAATCAGACATGAAACCATATAAGTCAATACCTTTAAAGGCTGAGCCCGTTTGCAAACATTGAACTGATTTTTTTTCATCCTCTTCTGTAGATGATAGACATACTTGTCATCGTTGTTACTGCAAATTCAAGAGCAACATAGTTAGTAATTGCACTGTAATGACATTTTACAGGTGAGAAGGTAGAAGTCGTCCTAATCGACCTGTTTGGAGAGCCCATCATGCCCGGAGTAATGTGCAGACACTGAGGAGTCTTCACATCAGGGATTAACTTGGCCACAGGGGTCTGAGGCTCAAGGTCGGACATTGCAAAGTCGTAGTCATCACTTGGACACATCGAGGGCATCTATCCATCAAGAGAAACAGTACATCCCAAATTCTACACAGTAGACAGGTGACTACTCACATCAGTCTGAGGATTTTCTGATTTTGATTTTAATAACTGTTGAGGACAAACCTCAAAACGTTTGTTCTGCATGTACGCAGAGGTGAAAACGTCATCAACATCCTCTTTGGGCATGGCCTCCAGGAACTGACGCACCTGCTGCTTCCTCTTTAAGGTTCCAGCTCGGGCAGATATCGCAGGTTGATCTGTAGCTGCACATAGATTACAGCCTTTTAAACCTCTAGGCCTCTGTACCAGAGAAGAATCCAAACTACAAATGCGTTCCACATACCTGGATGTTTTGGTGCTTCTGCCTTTTCCTTTCTAGGTTTCCTGGCTTTTTTAGCGGGAGTCTGTGATGTTCCTTGATATGTGTGCTGGTGATGACACTCCGCTGCAGAGCGTGTTCCCACCATCGCTGCCACTTTTTCCCAGTAACCTGTCATGTGCTTGGGGTAGTAAGACACAGCCCTGGAAAGCACATACAGAGCCATGAGCTTGTGCTTTGAAATATCCGACTCCAGCATTTTTAAAAGCTTCAAAACAATAGTGTGCGTGTGTGTAATACTATGAATCAGTGCCTTGTTTTATTGTATATGTCATCTTGCAACTTACTCATTAAGCTTTACAAGCTCTGCCTCTGTCCACTCGTCTTCATCTTGCCCTCGTGAAGCGGCAGTATGGCCTTTATTTGCCTTGTCTTTCTTGCTGGACTGTGTTGATTTGAGTAAAGGTTTTGTGGCTGGTGACTTTTTGCTGCAACTCTTGTGTGTTTGTGCAGCGCCACTGGTTTTTCTTAATCTGGTTTTCTTCGCACTCGCGTCAGAAACCTCTGATGAATCGCTGGACAGGAGCATGTGGTTCTGCTGAAGCCTCCCCTTTCTCTGTCTGTTCTGTCCTTTCGGTTGAATATTTCTCTTTACACTTAATTCCTCATCTGATGATTGTTCTTGAATTGTGTCATCATTACTGGTGAGAGACTCGGGGGACGAGGTGACAGTCTGTTTTCTTTCCCTCAGTGAACGCCTGTTGGTGTCATGCTCTGGTTTATTTGACCTGCATGTCGAAGCCGTTTCAGACTCTTGTTGATTTAGAAGAACAGGGTTCAAATGAAACATTCGTTCAGTAGCTGGACACGTTTGCCTGGATCTTGTATTGAAAGAATGCTCCACAGGATGTAGGGTCTCAATCGTATTGCCTTTATTTGCCTTGACCTTCCTGCTGGATTGTGTTGATTTGAGTAAAGGCCTGGTGGGAGGTGACCTTTTCCTGCATCTATTCTGTGTTTGTGCAGCACCACTAGTTTTTGTTAATCTGGTTTTCTTCTGTTTTTTCTTTGCACTCACGTCAGAAACCTCTGATGACTCGCTGGACAGGAGCATGTGGTTCTGTTGAACCCTTCTCCATCTGTTCTGTCCTTTCTGTTGTATATTCCTCTTTATTGTTAATTCCTCATCTGATGATTGATCTTGAATTATTTTATCCTTACTAGTGATAGACTCGGGGGGCGAGGTGACTCTCTGTTTTCTTTCTCTCACTGAACCCCTGTTGGTGTCAAGCTCTGGTTTATTTGACCTGCGTTTTGAAGACTTTTCAGACTCTCGTGGCTTTTGAAGAAAAGGTTCAGGTGCACTTTCTTCAATGTCTGCATTGGCTTGGTTGCGTTTGCGGCGTGAAGCCTTGACCTTTCTAAGTGGTGCTGATGCCTCTTCTTCACTGGCTGACTTACACTGTGTGCGGCCTGGAAACACAGAGGACAGTTACTCCAAGTTAACTTACTGTGCTTGAAGTGCAACAATTGTTAGCTTTACCTTCAGTGCAGGGTAGCTTATGTGACTTACTGGCAGACACTGTGGTGGTGACTTCCTGTTAAATATAGAAATTAATCAACAAACCTGGCCTTGATGGACAGACATGTGACATAATAAAATATATTTGTAATCTATGAACTTTATGTGCTCACAGGAACGCAGATGGAGGTGTTATAACATTCATGAATGGTAACATTCATGTGTGCATCCAGAATGACTCTCCCTCCTTTCCAGTACTCCAAAGGTGGCTTGATCGTCCGTCCACTTCGAGACACTTTTATCGCAGAGGGTGGAGGACATGAAGCTGGAGAGGGAGAAACAATACGTTTAGTGGCTCTGGATTAAAAGTGGTAGTGGATTCTGAAAAACATGCATTTGACTGGTTACGTCTCTCCTGAACTTACGTGTCTTACAAGGGCCTTGCCTATTTCTCTGTAGAGACACGCTGAGGGAGGCTGCTTTGACTATGCTGTTTCTTCCCTCACTGTTCTTCTTGGTCTCTCTGCTGGGGTCAGAGCAACAAAATCAACACACATACATTTACCTGTATCTGTAAAAGCATAGGTATGAAATTAAAATTCTTACTCCCTTGACTCTGACAGAAACTTCTGATAAAGTGCTTTCCAGTTTGGAGGAAATCCATTAACAAATTCCTTTAAAAACCACCTGGGGAACCCTGCAGGGACAAACAAATCAAATATATAAATAAAAATAACAACAACAACAACAACAACAACATGTGTTAGATACATTATGTGCTTCTCTGTAAGTACCAGAGTCAATATCCATCTTCATCTTGCCAACTAAGAAGTAAACTCTGCCAGACTTGGTCTCCACCGCAGACTCTGACAACCTCTTTATAATGATGTTGCTGTTCCATTGTATATTCTCCTCCCTGGTTGGAAAAGAAATGTGAGAAGCTTCTTCAACCACTCAGAATCTTTAAACGTCTTTAAAACCTGAGCTCTCAGAACACAATAAATAATGCTTCCAGAAACACTTACCTGTGGATTCCATCAACAAACAGACCCATTGGGTTTTTCCTCAGGAACCAGTGTTTCAGATATATAACACTCTCCTGCCAATGCAAACACAATCTCAGTGTTTAGTAGACTCCAAAGGAATTTCCCACTTGAGGCCACACACAAACAGTCATAGCACATTTGCTTTTGCATGTTTATGTCGCACTTCTTCTATTTCTACTCACATTTGGGGTTTTTTCAAACAGGGGCACTTTTTTGGGCTTCACCACAGCCTGGCGCTTCCTGGGGATGGAGATGCAAGGTGAATCAAGCAGAAGTGGGTCGTCCAGCAAAACGGGTGCGACCTGCACATCAGGGGCCGCGTCGTCCTCCGAGGGCTGTGATGAGCTGTCAGCTGTTTCGACTCTGCAGCGTTTCAGGGGAATCACCAGTTCTGAAACTTGTGAGTGACACATCTCGCTCCTTCTCTGATCTATAGAAAAGAATATCAGTGGCAAAACGAACATGAATATGTTGTGCAGTATAAAATATCTTAAACTTGTATATAAAAAAACATCTACTGAATCACATCTGCATGACATCTATCCATGTAAGATTATTGTCATGACACACTCACCCCCATAAAAAAGTTCCTTTTTGCTGCTGGTTACTTTATGAACGTCCTGCTGCATCCGTTTATTTTCCCGCTCCTTCATATACTGAAAAACTTTGGCTGGAGACATCATTGGATTAGCGCAACCTGTTGAAAAACAGCAACTCGGGGCATCAGTAAATGCATGAGTCTGAGATCCACCCATTTAAAAGCATTAATGGTATCTCACGTTTTTCAAGGATGACTCTTGGAGAGGACAGGAGGTCAGTGGGGCATCCTCTGACACCTCCCACCTTCTCCGGGCCCGTGCTCTGGACAGTATCCTCATCGCTGAGGACAGGGGACCTCATACACCGTCGTGTCTGACTTTCTACTTCAGCATTGACCTCCTTTGTACTGCTGCTTACTCTGTTGAAGCCCTGATCTGCCTTTCTCTTCCTCAACCTGTCCTTCATTGGGGAATACAGCTTAGCCGGAGACATGTGTAGGCTTTGAACAGCGGATTCAATCGCGAACACGTTCCTCGCACGATCGTTTAGCGCTGGTGGTATTTTCATTGGTGTCCTGGTAATTTTGCAACCATCAGAGTCTCTGATCTCAGTTGGTTGTGAGACGTTCTGCTCTCTGTTAACTGATGACACGGGGACGCACATTGCTGTCGACTCGAGGAGAGGACCGTTTCTCAGTCTTGATATAAAAGTGTCCCCACATTCTATCGCAGGGCGCATATTGTCCACGCGTTTGTTACCAGTGACTACAAATGAGTGTCCGAAGGATTTCTGAGGACTTGCCATAGGCGACAGCGTCACAGGCTGCACTTCAACGAGATGAGAGTCAAACCTGTGGTTTTCTGTGGAAGTATTAACCATCCAGATGCCCCCGCTTCTCGTCCTGGGCGAGTTACAGTCTGCTCCATACTCCTCTCTAACGTTACGCAGCGCATCGTCGTCGGGGGAAACGTCCTTCTTCGCGCTCATCAAATCTCTCTGCACTTTAGCTTTGAGCTTAGCAAACACCTTTGCAGGAGATTCCAACCGTCGGTTCGTGTCCTGTAAAATACTATAATAAGAGGCCATGGCCTTTAACAAAGTTTACAAATGTTGTCGACCCTAGCCGTGTGCTAGCAGCTAGCTCGCAAATTCAAAAATACCCAAAAGGCCGCCTTTGGCCAAAACGCTGTGACGTAGATTCAAAACATACGTCATTTCCGCATGACATTTTTTTCTCATTCCCTGTTTTAGGTTTTATATTAGGTTTATACAAGTAACAAATATTATTATTTTAATTATTCTTATAAATAAAACTTTATGTTCCCTAAACGCCAATAAGATTTTGAATGCAGTATTCATCATAATATATTACTTTTACTTTAGTACAGTCTAGTAATATATTATTTACTATACTTGTTCTTAGAATTTAATTCAGGGTAAATAATTGAATAATAAAAGAGGGGGAAGAAGGCGGCACAGAGGAGAGAGAGAGAGAGAGAGAGAGAGAGAGAGAGAGAGAAGAGAGAGAGAGAGAATGAGAGAGATAGAGATGATGAGAGAGAGAGAGATATATATATATACGATATATATATATATATATAAACGAAGTAACGCGTTTTCTCCACAAGGCAGCGACGTAAAATTAGTATCGTGTAAAGTACTGAACTGACGAAGAAGAAATCAACTTCCGGGGTTGGGTTTGTACGTTTCTTCTTTGACTTACAGTCAGGGGCCAGTGACAGTATAAATTTAGGGAAGTACGTTAGTAGTATTACTAATATTATTTTCCTTGTCCTTAATAGTACGACTTTTATAAGTAATATCAGCTGACCGTTCGTACTGTCTAAGACTCATCGCCCGGAGCGCCTTAAGTGACGCAACATGGCAGCAGCTGCTGTCAATAGGACTTTTTTCTCAGCACTCAGGACACGGACTCTGTGTCAGAAAAGTGGGTTCAACGCTTCGGCAGAAAGGACAGTGAGCCGCGTGTCCTCCGCTGTGATATGTACCCACAGAGAACCACGAGGAGACACAAGCCTGGACCTAAGAGCCCCTGCGTGGGACAAACGAGGCGGTCGGGAGAGGAGCAGCTCGTCCCTGGTTCAGGCGCTGTCGTTGGGGCTGGGGTTTTGTAGTGTGGCCGCTTTGGACAGAGAAAAGGACGACAAAAGGACGGACAGAGGAGACTCAGTGTCCCGACGCGTTCTCCAACTCCTCTTGCCGTCAGCTCAGTGCGCTTCTCCCTTTAAGCCTGACAGCCCTCGGTACAAATACAACTTCATTGCAGATGTGGTCGAGAAATCCACTCCAGCCGTGGTTTACATTGAAATTGTAGACAGGTGAGTTGGCTGAAAGCTGTATAATGTCAGTTTCAGTAATGGAAGTGTAATTAAGGTAAATCAGACACCTCAAACTTCAACTAATAAAGAAAAATAGTTTTTCTTTGTCATAATGTTTTCCTGACCTGGATTTGACATTTTCTGTTACATTAACAGGCACCCACTGACTCGAAGAGAAGTCCCAGTGTCCAATGGCTCTGGTTTCATCATCAGCAGTGATGGTCTCATTGTCACCAACGCCCATGTTGTGGCAAACAAGAGAGGCGTCCGCGTGAAGCTCACCAACGGAGACATGTACAATGCCACTGTGCGAGATGTCGACCCAGTGGCAGACATCGCCACCATCAAAATCACTGCAAAAGTGAGCAACATGCTGCAAAAGCAAACGCATAAGAAACAATGCCAGGTCTAGAGCGGGTTTGTAGAGCTCATGGATTGTCCTGTTTCCTCTCATCTGTCATGTAGAACCCCTTACCCACACTCACTCTTGGCCGATCAGCTGAGGTTCGACAAGGAGAATTCGTGGTTGCCATGGGGAGCCCGTTTTCTTTACGGAATACAATCACGTCAGGAATCATCAGCTCAGTACAGCGAGGCAGTAAGGAGCTGGGCCTGTCGCACTCCAACATGGAGTACATCCAGACAGATGCAACCATAGATGTATGTAAACAGGGTTTATATATGTGCAACCTCTTTAATTAACGCACTATGATTTTGTATGTTTGACACTTGGAACTCTACTGAAGTTAAGCGAGTATAAGGTTGGCTGTGACAAGACTCATTTTGTTTGTTATTAACACCATGTGATTGGTTTGTTTTGCAGTTTGGAAACTCTGGAGGTCCCCTGATTAACCTGGTGAGTCACAGTTTTTTTTTTAAATCTTTATCACAACATTGTGAGGCGACAGGGACTTTTTAGTGATTCATTCAACAGGTACAGTTTTAAAACCGAAATGTTTTTTTTTTTTATTATGGTAGTTACAGAATAAAATGTTTCCGTGTGTAAAACATATACAGCTGGCTGATATAACACAAATGTGTTGTCTCGTGTTTATTTAGGACGGGGAAGTCATTGGTATAAACACCATGAAAGTCACTGCTGGGATCTCTTTTGCTATTCCATCTGACCGCGTCAGACTTTTTCTTGATCAAGCCACGAAAAGAAAAAGTAAGAACAGGCCAATGATTAAAATCTACACATCAAATCATATTTCTGTGTTTTTTCTGTAAAGAGCTTTGTAAAGAGCATTCATCTAAAATGTTCTTGTTAATTAAAAAATTAAAAAATGTTAAAGGTTCTGAGACCAAGCGGCGTTACATTGGAGTGATGATGCTGACACTGACTCCAAGGTAAATGTTCACCGAACAAATCTTGTTGTATAACTACAATGACAAAGACTCTTCAGTCTTCACTGAAGAGTAAGAAGAAAGCGACTTGTACTCTAATTACAGAAGACCTATATAATGTTCTCTACAGTCAGATGTGTTCTCTTGTTCTCTTTGGATTAGCATCATTGCTGAGTTGAAGTGGAGGGACCCTTCCTTCTCACATGTGACACATGGCATCCTGATCCATAGAGTCATTGCTGACTCCCCAGCTGACAGGTTAGCATGTGTGTGTAAATATATCTATAGATATATATAAATAGATGTGTGTGTATGTACAGTAGGCTACAGTGTTTTATTTGTGAACATCAAATAGTGAGTTTTCATTCAGTGACTTAACGTATTAAAGCTAATAATCTCTCGCTTGTTTCAGAGCTGGAATGTTACAAGGAGATATTGTGGTGGAGATCAACGGGGTGAAGGTGAACGCTTCAGAGGAGATCTATCAGGCTGTCCAGAACAGCAACACAATCACCGTGGTGGTACAGAGAGGAAACAAGCTGCTTCGACTGCAAATGACTCCTGAGTACACAGAGTGATCTTAAAAATCAGTTTGACTTTAATGCTGGATGACAAACATGAGTCTGTTGTTATCTACAAGAAAAAAACTGTAAAACCTTTAATACTCCAGTCTCAGTTAAGTATTTAAATGATGCTTCTAAAGAAATGACAGTAATGCCATTCCAAATTAAGTGTTCAGCACTATGATATCTACTGTACATCCATCAACAGTTCAGTATTTATGCCCAGAATTCTTTGAGTACAAAAATGTTTTCTACCTTCTTTGCCGTTAGGTAAACCAGTTGGTGTGATTTCACTACAGCTTAGTTTTTGTAAAAAAAAAACAAAAAACACTGCAACTAGAAACAATGTATTTTAATAAAGCCATTTAATGTTAGACAGCAACAATAAGCATGTGTGACCCAACAATATGGCATGGATCAATGATTTCACTATTAACTGAGCAAACAAGTTTAGACATCTCACAAGTGCTACTATGATGACGATGATCGCACACGTAAAAGAACTGCTGAGATCCCACTTTTGAAGAAACTGCTCCGAGTATGTCACGCGTATTAAAAACCGAAAACATGAATTCACCTCATGTTCAAAGAAAAATGCCAATTGTCCTCAATGAGAAGCAAACAAATAAAGTGAAGAGGATACTCTCGGATTTCATGTTGAGAGTACGAGTCAAAGCTGTGAAGCGATACTCTAAAGTAAAATTTCCCTGGAATATGTACAGTAACACACACAGTAAAGTAATAAAGTGACATGTACTGGACTGCTACACAATTAAATGCATTTACCTCAAATACTGGTAGATACTAAATGAAGAGGACATTCAAACCACATTAGATCTAAACAACATGTTCATACTTTTGGACTAAAGACATCTTTGTTAAGTACGAGTACTACAACATACAAGTATAGGAGGAAAAATAAAATAGTTCAAATCCCATTAAAACTACTTTTAAAAAGACTCAATATATATTGCTGGTAATATTTTTCTTTTTAAGAAAATATAAATTGTGCGACTGAAGCGTACAATACACGGCTGGCAGTAACGCCAGGTTCTGTGGCGACCTGCTGGAAAAGGGTCATCTGTCGAGGCGCTGAGAGACTCTCGGAAGGAGAGAACAACAAAAAAAAAAAGACAGTTGAGCATCTCACGATGCCTGAATCCCTTGCACCAAAAACCCAGATGCTGCTGTGTGTTTGTCACGGTGGAATGCTGCAGATATTACATGGTGTGCACAAACAGCAGCCAAACTATAATCAAATTGATACAGATACATAAATAAGGGGTGGTGGGGTGAGGTCAGGAGGATGGGTGCCTTGAAAAGGGAGTGACAATGTAAGAGGAAAATTGTAGTGTCCAGTCTAGTCCAGGCTAAGCAATGACTCAGTTAACATGATCCAGAGCCCGCAGCAGGTCCTCTCCCTGCAGCAGGCACTGGCGGCCCTGAAGGGGGGCGTTGACCTCGCAGTCGTAGCGAGTGAGCTGCGGTAGGCCCAAGAGGGAACTGGTGCCGTCTGGCGTGGTGCCCAGCAGACGACTTGCCAAATCTGGGAAAGGACAGGTACCAAGTTATGGTTGCTCACAATGTTAATTTCAGGCCTGATCTGAGATCACAGGCTCAGTTTATTCACCTGAAGGCAGCAGAAGTATGGTCCTGGTCGTACCAGACTGTGAGGCTTTCAGCTTCTTGCTCTGCTCCACTTGATCCTGGGGCACATCCTAAAAACAAAACAGAAAACAAAAAAAAAAGACATTCTAAGTCTCATATGCAGAAATTAACTAAGTGATGCATAAACATGTTTAAAACACTTGCCTGGATAACGATCTCTTTCACGTCACCCAGCTTTCTTTTACGCTGTGCATTCTGAACTGCCAGGGTCCGAAGCGAGATTTCTTTATCCAACTGTGGGGACCTACAGTAAAACAGTGGGGGTTAGCAGATATACCAAAGACAGTTACAATTCAATTCACAAAAGAAGTTACGGTTAATTCGGCAGGACGTACTTTTTAGTAAAGATGGTGGCCAGATGAGCAGTGGTTGCTGGGGAAGGCGGTGCTGGGGAAGGCGTGCAACTGCCTGGTGAGCTGAATGGAGAGCTGGGATAGCTGCTCACGTCTTGTGTGACATGGACTGGTGAACTCTCAAGAGAGTTGGCTGATCCACAAGACAGAGGCTCATCTGGAGTCAGACTACGCAGCTGGAAGTCATCGTCCATGGAAATGTAGGGAGCCAGCATCTCCAGGTCCAAGTCTTCCATCGCCTTAACAGTAGAAACAATGTTTGAACACCTAATTCTTACTGAATCAGATCAACAATGAGCTTAAATCTTGATTGACATTATTACCTGTGTGGTGAATGGGGTCTTGGGCTCTGTATCTATGGCAAACAGCTTCTCCACCAAATCAAGTTTGAAGTCTGGGTTCATGTCAGACTCCATAGAGAAACAAAAGTCCTGAAGACATGACAAGTCAAAAGATCATTCAATATTCAGCACCAGTCAGTCAAATATTATTGCCTATAAACGCAAAAGGAAACAATAATTCAGTAGTGCCTCTACCTCTGAGGGGCTGTTGCTGGCTGGTGAAGTGGATGCACCTGTAGCATAGCCTTCAGACTTTGTGTCCTCAGAGGTGGTGGTGACATGGAGAGGCTCACTAGGCGGCAGAGGGGAAAGAGGCAGGGCCAACTTTTCGCTGGTAGAGGGAAGCATTACGTCATTGTAGAGCGGCACTTCCTTAACCAGCTGAATTTCTGAATCTGCAGGGAAAATAGACACTGTTTAATTCAATTTAGTTCACTCGGACTTGTGCTGGAGAGGTTTTAGGTGCGTATAGAGCCACGAACCAGGGAGGTTGAAGTCGAGAGAGACGAACGTGTCTCCAGCAGCCGGGGCCAGCACGGTGAGGGCCTCAGGCTCCCCCTTCAGCTGGTCGTACAGGCTAGGCAGAGGCTGGGTCTCCTCTGCCTGGGTGAAGAGTTTGTTCACATCAAACTCTGGAATCTTCTCCTTCTCAGCCTTTTCTTCCGTCTTCAGGGCGACAGGAATCACTCCGGGCTCTGGGCTCTTGACAGCTGCCTTTTCTTCCTCCTGTTCCTCTTTTACCGGTTTCACATCCACAGTCTGCTCCAGAGACAAAACCAGTTTCTCCTCCTGGATGCCACTGTAGAAGAGAAACCCATTTAAGAGATAAAGCTAATTACTGAAAACCTTCCTATCTAAGAAACAATTCTTTTCATAATGGCTGTTCTGAGCATTCATGGTACCTGAGCACAAAGTTGACACAGACAACACACTGTGGCTGGGAGTTTTTGTTGTTGTAGATGACAGTGGCTTGAGTTTCCACCCACACAAAGCCTCCTCTCTTGGCCAACATTCGATACTGGCCTGTGCTGACCTGGCCTTTAGCGAACACTTACAGCAGAAGAGAAATGGGAAATTAGAAACAGCTAATGTAAATCCTGCTTCAGAATATGAAAAAACAAATGTTACAGCTTTTTGTCAAAGATTTATACTTACAGTTATGATGAGTCTTGGTGAGATGGTCAGAATCCAGGGCATGATAGTACTCATATACAGAGCGATTCAACAGGTCCTCTGGATCATAGCCCATGAGCTCAGTGATCCTGAACAGAAAAACAATCGATTAGCTTATGGCTCATGCTTTTGTAGTACCCACACTAAACACTAGGTGGCTCTATGTGACTATGACGTTGGAAGATTTAGTACACAAGGGGCTTCAGAAGCTAAATCAAGTTTGATCCCTGTTAAGCTTCTTAAGCATATAATGTTATCGCAGAGGGGCAAGCTCACCTCTCATCACAATATGTGAACTTCATTTCCATTGTGTGACGGCTGAGAAAGGTTTTGGTGTCCAGAGGGACCTCGATGTTTGAGGGGTGTGGGATGGGGTCACAGATCAAGACCATGTAGGGGACAGGTGGCTCCTTATGCCCGTTGGAAGTCTCCTCAGTGTTTGTATCGTAAACACGGACGTGGCCCGAGCAGTGGAGCACCTAGAGACAGACGTTCAAAGGGTCACATGCAGTTTTATAGACATTACAGAAAAAAAAGTAAACATCTGAGACACAGGACCACACTGGCTTATGACAAATCCGTTGAGACATTTTAACCCTTTGTTGCCTACCTTCCATGTAGCTGACTTGACATTGACCGTGCGGCCTCTGCTTGTTAGCGTGCATTTCATTCTGAGGAAGAAGCTGCGTTCTGTGTTTGGTTCCTTGGTTTTTTTGGAGGCTGAATCACAGGGAGAAGGAAGTGACGGTTTAAGAGAAGAAAAGTGCATCTGTATCCTGTCATGTGTCTGCCCAGATGTGATAAAGCCATGCATTTCAATATGTCCACTGTCATTGTGTTCTGTAGCGACATTTAGTGAACTGCAAGGGAGGACTTGAAGTTAGAATAGTGAACAAATCCTATCCACTTAAATTAAATTGTTGTGCAAGCAAAACGGGAAATGTGCCAATAGCCTAGCCTATTGTTCCAGTAATACTGAATGAAAGGTCAACAAAGTGCACACAGTAGCCAGCGTTCTTCACAGCCTCTTAGAAATAGACTCTGCCTAAGAGCTGGTGTGTCTTACTTGCTCTGTGGATGAGCATTTCCCTCAGCTCCTCCTGGTCACAGGGGTGTGTGTAGTCGAACACGCTGTGTCCAGTCAGGTCGAACTGCAGCAAACAGTGCAAGCAGAATGTTTTTACTTACACATTGTGACATTTCACATCTACGTATCAATTAGTACATAGCACATTTGCACATAGACATTTGTGCACACAGACCCTGCTGTTTATTTTTAAACATCTGTGAAAACCATAACACATTGGTTTTATTATACAGAAACTATTATCTTGGCCTCAGCTGTTCTACTTTCGAGTAAATTCCTCATCCCATCAAGCAGGTGCTGCTGAAAAACCAGCTCGCCTGTAGCTACTGAGGACCAGGGTTGGTCGCCTATCTCATGTGCCAACACAGTAAATTTCAACAGACCAACCTGTGCTAGCCCGAGGCACTTGTTGACATTTTCGGAAAGATAGATCATATCTCCATCTTCGGACAGGACCATAAGGAAGCCCTCCAGCGCTTTTAGGTATGGGCTGTTTAACTGGACATCCAGCTCTGATTCCTCGATTGCCACAAGCTCATCTGATGGAGGAGAGAGAGAAGAATCAAGAAAAAAATTAAATATACACAGATTTCTAACCACTTCCATTTGTAAAATTATCAAGCCCTTCTAACTATCTTAAATAGTTTAATATACGAGGCTTAGCAGCTGCAGACACTGACCGGAGCTGAGCAGTTTCCTCATGCGCAGGTAGCTGATGGTGAGCCTCATGATGGAGGCCTTGTCCAGGCTGGAGCTGACGCTGTGGGGCAGCGGCAGCTGCTGGGCCAGCTCATAGAAGACCTCGGACTCCTTCCCGCGGCGACATCGCGCCGCATCCCTCGACTTCTCCTTTCTCCGCTCTGAGCTCACTCTGCGGGAGACAGGTCGTGGGTCAGTTCTAGAGTGGTCAGAAAGTGATTCCGATCCCACCGTCCACACTGCAACCGCTGACATTCCCTTTTTACGACCGACTCCGGTTGTGCGTGTACACATTTTGATCCTGTCCCTGCAGACTGCAGGGGTTAAGAGTCTTCATCAAGCCTCGCCTGGAGGCTCGTCAGGCTTATTTGAATAGAAAGCTAAATGTAAGTGTGTTATTGGTTACTGACAAGAGGAAATTGAGTCCACCCCCTTTATGTGATTGGCCAGGAAGACAGTAATAGATTCTTGTGTTGTGTCTTGGTGCAAAGCCAAGATACAGTACAACACATCATTATGACATTTACAAAGCTGGCTCGACCTGCGGGAGTTCTGTGGAGGAGCCACAATATTGGCAATAACACAGCAAGCACCCGTGACACTTTCAACTACCACAAAAAACGTCAGCAATGAAGAGCCAACTATTAAATCGACTAAGAACACCAGCAGACCTGAGGACACACCATTAGAAATCATAATGAATATGTTTTTTTATTTTGCAATAAGTAAATATTTCTACATGTATGAGGGTTACATGATGACCACAGACCTTTATTGTCAACAGAATAGTAAGTGTTCTCATTATCCAGTCTGACTGCAGCTAAACCCCTCCTACAACCACTACCTCATGACCTCAAATGCACCGCAGCAGCAGCACAACAAAATGGAAGGTGGTTTAAAAGCCCTTACCGAAATATGCCTCTAATTGATATTGATCTGTTTGTGCACTTAGAGCACAGAATGAAGTCAAACTGTTAAATCAGGCTCTCCAACAGCAAAAAGGTACCAGCAAACCAAAATTAGCTATTGAATCACATATCAGGCTTAGAGGCAACACTATTGCTGGTGTGCAACCATTATAATCAGTCTTCTAAAAGGTATATACTGTTTAAATACACCCAAGCACAGCAGATGAGCCCATTATCAATCTATTACTTATAAAGTCATTTACACAGTCCAGATGGAGTCAAGTTCCCATGTAATTATCTTTGTGTCGTCTCGACTTGTCTTTTGGCCTCAGTGGTGCAGGAAACATGCAAGTGCTTGCAGGATTGGGAAATCCCAGAGAAAGCAGAAAATAAACAAATTAAACACAGTTAAAGCTACAGTATATAGCTTCTCATATGATTCCATAACAACTCGTTGTGGAGAGGTGTTATTTAACTTTATATTATGACAGAAAGAAAGTATCTGCTCAAACAAACTGGGTGCAGCTGAAATGAGTCCTTAATCCAAGTGATTCTGTTTGTGCCAGTAACCTCCCTCTCAGAATAGTTATGCAATGGTCCAAACACATTTTAAGGCAGATTTCCAACTATAGGTGAAAGTCCACATGTTATGGCATATTACACCAGTCACGCGTTAACACTCCGCCTTTCTACACCACAGGAAGAGCCAGATTGTCTGGGTAGAACGAAAGCCGTTTACTGCTGCCACCACTTCTGTTCAGGCCAGTTCTCCTTTTTCACTTCAGCTCCGCTGTAACACACCCTCACCTACAACCCACAGTCATGCAAAGAAGCTAATTCACCATTGCTGGCTGCAATGATCACAAATGAATAACTAGTGCGTATGGAAATCCTGCTTTCAGCAGGCTACTGGCAAATAGGATGATCTAATTACAAACTCTGCATTCTGTTAAAAACTGTGATGAAAAATTACAAGCCTGGATCCAAATTAGTTTCATCTGTAGTGGCTGCATTCCATTGAGTCACATGCCTTTATGCAAATCCAGTTTGCATGAGAGCAAAGCAGGAAAATTCCACTACAACATACCACTGCAGACACAGAGGCACAATTTAGAGGAGGACACTCAACTAGGGCTATATTCAGCCACAACGTTACTATGTTATCACTACAATGCGACAGTTCAATACACACCTGTGTTACCATGGGCACAGGGGAGAAGGAGTAACCACCTACAAAGCACCTCCTCTGTTGAGTACAGGCCAAAAGTGGAACGCCCAAAACAAAATGGTTCCGTTTTTACTGGGAGGATTAATTATCAAGACAGAGGACTACACAGCTTTTATTGCTCTAACACGCAATGCAAACAAAGCAGTCGCCTCGGCAACAAAATGGAAAGAAAACCAGAGGCCCCGATTACATAACGGTATTAATGCACATGGGTACACAGGTCCAGCAGCGCTGAGCTCGTCAGGGCTCAATGCAAACACAAACATGCGTGCAGTTTTTCCCTCACTTTCGTTGAACTTGGCTGCTTTTCCCAATAACAATAAAAGTGATGTAAACAAGCGTGAGCTGTCAACGGGTGTGAAAAAACAAAGAATAATGAGGAAACAAACCAGTGTAAAAAAAAAAAAAAAAAAAGGAAAAAAAAGGAAACACTGTGGCCAAAGCTACTGGAGCTCATGTGCGTTTCAGGATTTTACTACAGGTACACGTACGTACACAAGCCGTTTGCTTTCACACTGAACAGGACAGGCAGAGTCTTATCTGTTGCATAATCAAGTATAAGCAAATCTTACAACGAATACCTCTCTTCAATCTGGACGATGGAAACTAAGCAAGACAAAAAGGATGTCACTCTAGTGATAATGAGGAGTCACCACTAAATTCCTGGGTACCGTTGGTGTATTGCCAACAGATTACATACCCCATTTTAAAATTAAAACAACAGAGCTACTGGCAGTGATAGCAGTAAATAATTAATCACCCTAATAGTCTTCCTGGAATCAGAATGAGTGTGTGTTGAGTATTTCTGAATTCATTTCATTTGCCATAAAATGTTTCATTCTGGGTTACTGCTAACTATTTTTCCATAGAGCTAACTTAGGAGAGAGAGGTTTGAGTTGCCAGGTGTTCAAAAGTACTAGAAGTCATAATGGAAATTTGTGCAGAATTTAAAATACTCTAGACTATCATTAGACTACTGACCCATATTTGTATAACTATACAAAAGAATTAATTACAATGGCAGACATTCATTTCACTTCCTAAATGTGTTGTATTTTAAAGGTGTGACGTATGAAGAGCACTGTTTTCCTGCTTCCTTCCTGGCATTGTTTATGAAAGGGTACTTGGCTATTAGAGCAGTGATATGGAAAAAATAGTGTGTACACAAGTAAATGTGATATGTAAGAGAACATTTGGAAGTGTATCCTGTCACAACCAGCCAGTGCAGGCATTCGGGAGTATGAATATTCTCTTCAAATCACTAAACACACATGGAAAATAATAGCGCACAAACATTTTCCTTAAGCGACAGTAACCCAATTCCTTTTCAAGATCTGACTGGCCTATGAACAAATGGTGTTTATACTTTCAGTGTTTCGAGGCATTCTGACAACTGCCAGCTAACAACTTGCTACACCACACATTTGGCCACTCCTATTGACGTCAATTCCTGAGATGAGACAGAAACATCACTGAGCAGAGACTAGTCAAAACTGCATTGAACCAGACTAGCCTTAGATTTGTCTGAGATAAAACTGACCATGCTAGTTTACAAATTGTCAGAGAATAAGCCCAAAATGCTTGTTCTGCAATAACAACACATTTCTATAGTCAACCAACTACTTGTGTCCTGGACTACGAGTTCAACATTTGATGCCTTTGGGCACAAATCTGCCATCACTAAAGCCCCTATAACAAATAAACTGGGCTCCATTCCAAAGCAGTTTTACATTAAATGTGGTGATAACACAAGATCACAGAAAGACACTGTACAAAGTACAATTCAAACTACTTTTTTTATTTTAAATTTTATTGAGCACATATTTTTCTCTGGCAACTGCTATCATCATTCTGTGTTCAAGAATTTTAATGGCTTTCAGTCTACACCCTGATGAGAGCAGAGGAATCTCCCACCTCCCCATTCCTCCTCCAAGACCCCGTTCCTGCTCTGACCTTTCGGTACACAACCCGTAACCATCAGGAACAGCCTTCTCTCCAGCGGTAGATATAAGAAAATGCCCCAAATGAAACCAGGGCTGACCTGTAGCAAAAAATGACCTTTACCCACAAAAGACTAATCTCATTTGTATTTAAAAACCATCAATAACAGAAAGGACCTGATCAGCAATCTGCTGGATGTACTGTATGCACATCTAATGCATAGCAAAACTATCCATTTCTACCATCAATACTAATTATCATGATGTAACTAAAGCATGTAAAGAGACACCGCAAAGGTCAATTACCTCACACTAAGAGCAGACTGTGCAATTTAAAGTTTTACTTAACGAGTCCCAATGGAATTCAATTATTTGTGAACAATTTCAATTGTACCTAAAAATTAGTTATCTAAGGAAGCAACTTACACATAATCAGATGTGTGTGTGTATATTCTATAAAAAAAGCTAGTGTTTCAATAATTATGACTGCTCACATATTATTCTAACATTTTGTGGTCAACATTTTCCATAGAGTTTTGATCAAGGCACACTCTCATTACTGTGTGTGGGCTCCTGGCAGTTTTGACCTTGTGAAGGACCTGGCCTGGTGAAAGCAAGTTGTACTGTTTTCATATACGCCAATGCTGTCACCAAGTCTGCAACTAACTACATTATGCTGGAATAAACAAATAAAAAAAGTGAAAGTCAAAAAAAACCCTAGGCCAGACTTCCCAGGCGTAAATATTTGTCCTGCAACTTCCCATCAGACTCCAGCACCGCTCACATGAGCACTGACCACTGCCAAGATTGGCACCGTCAACCCCAAACAATACACCAGCAGCAACACAATAGTAATAGGACACACGTCACGCTCAAAACAAATGTAAATAAGCCTAATGCTGTTTTAATAAAGTCACACCTCCGATCAAAAACACCAAACTGATAATTAATGTTCACTTCAAACAGAATGAAGTTGATCTACATAAACACACTAAAACCAGCCTCTTTAACGTGGCGTTCAAGTACCTTTATTACTGACGTTGTTAATTTACCGAATATAGTATTTCTCTTGGGCTAGTTCCTGCTGCCTGCTAGCTAGCCGCTAGCTAGCGGCTAGCGAGGTTAGCCGGCGGCTAACGAAAAGCGCATTTTGTCGAAGAAACACGCCAAAGTGAGAGTCAACCGTGGGCAAAAAAGCCCATAATGTGACAGCGGTGAGTGCAGCGGCATCCCAGCCGACGAGCAAAGTTGACCAAGCGGCGTGTACGCGGCGTGACAGCGTGCTACGCAGGAGCAGCTAGCGCCGCTCTCACCTCTTTTTTTCTGGTACGATTCCTGTGTCCATTTCAGGACGAAAGGACCGGAGTTGAGTCTCTCTATCGGCGCGAAGCTGTTTCCGGGCCCGTGGAGAAATAAGCCCAAATCCCTCGGTGAATCGCTACAAACAAGGCGTAAATCCTTAAGCGGGGCTCATACGAGTGTCCACTGCGTGTGTTCGGCCGAGAAAGAATCGCGTATTCGCCCACGGAACGACGCTCCTGTTCTTGTGAGACAGTGCCACGCTGGAGAGACCGTAAGTGCACAATGTTGGACCGTAGACGATCACATGCTCGGCGGAGGGAGGGGGCGGGGCCACAGCCACATACAGGAAATCCGAGCGAGCCACAATAACACTCATTTTCGATCAAGGTCACGGCGTGTTTACCTTCATGTTTGCGCCAAAACACAGGCGCTACATCGGTAGAGACGTTACACCGCTATTTGCACTTCAATCAGCGAGCCTGTGCCGCCTTTTCATTACTGCACGTTTAACTTAAAACGCTTGGAAAAATTGTTCGATTTTTGCTGATAAAAGCCAAAACACGTCATAGCGAAGTAATCTTACGTCACCGGAATTACATAACACGACACACATGTCAGATTCATGCTGTACTAGGAGGTCCCTTACAGCATCTCTGTGGTCCAGTTTGTGTCCTGGAGCCTTAAGGCCAAACATACTGCTCTGGACCCGTTCACTGCAGTAGGCCACTGGCTGATTGTGACAATTTAAAAAAAACAATTTTGCTTTTATAGAGAAAGTTTTCACATGCTTCAGATAACAGAGATGTGTTTTCTGATTCTCATATATTTCATCTTCACAAAGACGTTCACATGCCTTTGAGATGGCGTTGGTGATTTTCCTGAAGCGTTTTTTCCACCCAACCGGCCCCTCACCCCAGCTGTGGCTCTTGTTTGGCAGTTATTCATGCTGTCTATGATTCAGCTCCTTCATCAGAAAGGAAATTGATTTCTCCATCCCGTACAGCCCCCATTAAATGTTGCCGTTGCAATCTTGGCATAAAGGACTCAATCTTCCTACTCAGCACAATTTGGTTCATTCCGGACGTCAATGACTCTTACCTTGCAGAAGTGCTCTTGGTCGGTTCAAAAGGACAAGTACACGATTCATCCCTGTAATAATCTCATGTATTTAGACTGTTGTTCAGTGTCGTTTTCGCGTCGGAAACCAAATAACACGTCACACACAGTTCTACACAGTCACGGCCAAAACTATATGCTAAACTAAATGTTTGAATCAGTCTCGGGAAATACAGGATTTCTAAAGAGTTGATCCGGCACAGTCCACAGTGGTCATTAAGGTCATTAAGTGGCTGACCTCCCTCTCAGAATGAGACACATCACTTTGTATGTACCACACCTTAGATGAAGCTATATATGATGGGGAAAGTGGATGATGGATGGATCACAGGTGACCAAACTGTTGCAAATAGTATTTATCTATTTAGTCATCATGATTAAGCTGATTCGGATGGTCTGGAGACTGTCTGTACCAATAGCCACACCTTTTTACTGTGCCCCTGGCCAACAGTGAGCACTGGTTAGTGCAAGGCCTGGCAGTGTGTGTCTGTGAGAGCAAACAGTGTAAGATTACTATCTGTAAAACCTTCACGCAGGTGAAGTAAGAGAATCGTCACCGGCGTGTTTTTTATGGTGCACCCTTTCCTGCAATTAAAGTTCCGTTACCTCAGCTCTGAAAGGAGGAAAATGAATTTGAAATGTGCGAGAATTATTATAATGTCATTGCGATAGTAATCAGCCGTGAAGCGTTTATCGCTGCATGCAATTCCTGCACAGAGCTGTAAGATAAGTGGACGTTTATCATGCGGCGTCTCTGTGGCATCTTTGTGGTGATCTGTTGCTGCTTTCAGGGGCATCGGACAAATAAGACACCAGAGTCAAACACTGATTCAGCCAAGCGGCGCACACACACTGCTGGCTGTGTGTCTCAGTAATAAAAGCTGAGACAAGCCTCCTAAATCTTTCCTTGCATTCAGACGTTACCAGAGGAATCAATCTAATAATGGGCAAACTGAATAAATCCATTGTCTTTTTTTAGCTCCTTCTGTCCAACTTTGTTAGAGAAAGTGTGAAGTAGATTAGTTTGCTATTGTTGCGTCCATTAAACAATGCATGTTTAATCAGTGGTGCTAAAGATGCTGAAGCGCAACATTTTTGTTACATTTCCTTAAACAAAAAAGGTTCTGGTCCAAATGACAGGGAACTAAAGAGAGTAGCAGATGCAATGGTTTCCTCCCTAAAACTAGAGTCCAGCTTCGATTGCTGATGTTGGAGGTGTTTGTGTCTGAGCACACTCAGCTTGGCTCGAAAAGTCATTATTGTTGCTTTCACTTCTTTCACTAACAGTCTTGAGTGAACGGCTCGAGTAGCATCATCATTTCCTGTTCCTGTAACAAGGAGCAGCAGTGACGCTGTGAGCTTCCTGTTTATTCTCTGCTGGTTTTTGACGACTGAACCGTAGTGTGGCCTCCGGCAGGTACGGCGTTACTGCGCGGCGCCCCCGTGCCTCCTCCTAGCTGAAAGCATGTGTTCCTGCACAGCGTTGGGCATGCGTTCGGCAGCCAGCGTGGTGACCGACGCTCGCGTAGGGAGGAAGTGCGGCCACAGCCTGGCTGTTCTTAGAGAGGGTGTGTGCACGCGCAGCAGCAGGCTGAAACCAAAGCTGGGAATTGGGAAGTGGCAAACACCTTAAAAGCCTCATTATTCCTCAGGCTCCTGTACCTTTAAAAGGAAAAGCTTCGAACATAGACATTTGTTTGGCTTGAATCGGTAGCGGAGTGTTCTCCGCAGACTGATGTAATATTGCATCATCTTTACAAGGATCTGATCAAATGACAAAAACACATATCAAGTTGTACTTGGAGGGTGTGACTGAAAAAACAAATACACTTCCTTATTATCTCAATCTGGTCCAGAGGTTTAAACATCAGCCATTAGTTTATTGCTTTACCGCACTTTTAACAATACTTAGATTTTTATCCTTTTAAATATTTATTTATATTCATAAACAAATAGAAATACTGTAAATTCCAAGTTTACTTCTATGCTTTTATTTTGGTAGTAAATAGATTCAACCCACCATACTTGGTGTGTGTATCTGTATTTCTTAGTATTGCCTATCATGTTTCCGTGATTTCTGCTTGTTGAGTTTTCGTGGAGTTTATCTGATTAAATGCCACATCATTTGTTCCTTTTTCCGGACAGCGCTGGTATGAAAATGACACACAAGCCACACCATTATGCTCCAAACGGTTCTTTTTCATTTAAGTATCTGGCAAAAAACGCTGGTAATTGCATCACAGTAAATCACACAATATAACAGTTTGACAGTAAAAAACTATTTTCAAGTTTTGCAACAGAGCGACAGATACGCCGTCTCTGCGTCCCAGTGAAGCCATGTAACAGTTAAAACATCCAGGCATTACAGCAGTGCTTCAGGAGAGTTCACCAGGTGCAGACCTAGTTCTCGTCAAGGACGTGTTTGGCAGAAGCCATGGTGCTTTGCACCCATGTGTCTCTGGGGAATGTGACAGCATCGTACATCATGAGTCACCGGGAACTGTCCAGGATAAAACCGCAGACGCAGAAGAGTGGGACGCGGTGAGGAGGTCCAGGCCAACGGGAAGCTTAGCTCTCCAGCAGCTCAGGGGACGTGAAGGAGAAGTTACGAAACTCCTCCTGGTTGATGGGGGGGATCAGGGGGTCGTCGATGGGCGTGAGGGTCGGCGATTCCTGAGTGAAGTCCGGGTCGAAGTTGTTAACGTCTTCTGGCGTTTTCTAGCGTGAATCACGAGGATAGAGCCGTTAGCATCGTCTCCTAAGCAGCGTCAACATCATTTCTACACAGCGGTCAGCGGACTTACGATCCTCGGCTTGAACGGCGGCTCGATCTCCCTACGGTTCAGCTTCTCCCAGTCGATGGCGGCGAAGAACGCGTGGCCGGTCACTGCGCTCTCGCCTCCTTCCGAGGCCACGCAGCCCAGACGCCGGGCTGGGTTTTTGGTCAGAAACTGGAGCAGAGAAAGCAACACGTGGATGAATGAGATAGTCAGGACTACATACAATAAAAGGAGTCAACAGCAGTGAACTGGATCAGACTAGATGAGGGCAGTAGTAGAGCAGTGCCAAATAGGTTGAGTCAGACGTCTTCCAAAGTCATATACTGTAAAACACACCCTGCTCTGTGTCGGGCATTTACAATGCACAAGTAGGTAAAAGTTCAACTACATGCCTCAACTTTCCTCCAATGCGCAATAATAAAAACAAAACAATAGAAGGTGAACAGATAGTGAGCGTCAACTGGATCTCTGCCCGTGAGAGGCCTAAACTGAAACCACTTTGTTTTGACTTGTCACCGTGAGGCAGTTGAAATAAATGTGTTGACGCTCTAATAAAAAGGACACGCAGCTCAGGGCCGGCGCTGACATTCAGGCCGGGCCAGAACTAAACGATGGGCCCCTGCATCAGCAGTGACAGTGGCCACAACAACCTGAGATTGACGGAGAGATTGATTTGTTTGGCCAGTTTAGCTTCAAACACTTACTAGAATAAAGAGACGGGAGATAAAGCACTAAAAAGGGGGAGTTTACAGATAATAGAAACAGTTACTATCTAAAATCTGTTCTCACGTTCTACTGAAACTACCCCCTAACGCTGTCCGAGTCGGTTTGATGATGTCATTTATAGTTAAGGCGCTAACGCATAAAAAGACCAACACGGTCCTTGAAGTGGAATAAACTGTAATTTAGACGCGCCACGAGGGGTCAATCAGTTCAGCAGCAGGCGCGAGACAGAACTTTTCCACTGAAGTCGGTGCCGCGTGCTCCTGGCGCCACGTCAGCTGTGCCATCCTCAGCACCAGACCTGCCGTGTCAGCATTATACGTCCAGAAGATACGTTACCAGCACCAAGATGCAAAGCAGACAGACTGGTCGCTACAAACTGGGTTTCTGTTTTAGATTTTGTTATTTAATTTGATTTATTCTGTGATTTTAATTCAATAGTTAAATATTTGAGATGGATAAAAGGGAGACACTTTGCATTCAGCACCACATGATTCAATGAATGAATCCAATAAATGCAGCTCTAATAATCTATATTTAAGGAAGAAATATTAACACAGAGACTTTTCCAATCCAAATGTTTCCAGGTGCTGCAGGCAAAGTGGAACACATTCATTCATGCCTCTGGATACAGGAGCCAGGCGACTGTATGTCCTTTCATCCAAGACTTTAGTTTAAATCCTAATTCATGACTTTACAGAACATCTACCAAAACACCTTCAAATACACTTTAAATAACCTGCTTACAACAGTAGGACCTTTTCTAACTAAAGACCAGCACCTTGTAACTTAACTCTTGCCACAGGATCACATCGGATCAGCCTCCGGTGCTTCAGTATAAATAGTGCAGCAGTGTTAAAACCCAGTCACACCAATACGCACCTTTACATTAACATGTGACACTGGGAGCAGTGTCACGGGGGGGGGGGGGGGGGGGGGGGGGGGGGGGGGGGGGGGGGGGGGGGGGGGGGGGGGGGGGGGGGGTGGGGGGGGGGGGGGGTGGGGGGGGTGTGGGGGGAAGGGGGTGAGACAGGAGGAGGTGTGGTCATATTTATAGCCTGTGTGCTCCGGCTTGGCACTGAACCGTACCTTAATATAGTTATGTAAGAGGCCTGAGCTAACAGTGGACTCAGAGCTATGAGAGGTCAGTCCACCAGGGGGTTTCAGACTAAAGGACAAGGAAAGAACTTCCAAAATGGGATCTTTTTTTTCCCCCTCATACTATACGATCACATTACACTCTCCACTAATATCATCTGCCTTTTAGTAAATGTTTACAGATTATTGATATTTCTCTACAATGCTGGTCACAGATCCAATGAATGATTGATTTCCTCCACCCGTAGATCTTTTTTTTTTTTTTTTTTTTAAAGGTTCACAGACATTTCCTGTAATTGTATAATGTTTACTGAGTCTGGAAGGAAATAGGGAGGTGGGGTGAGACGGACACAAAGACCAGTCTGACAAGCACAGAGTCAACAGGCAGGTGACTTACAGCTTTGAGTATGTTCACTGCTTCGGCACTGAGCCACGAGGCGTAAAAGATCTCCTCGTTGAGGATGGACTCGAAGAGATCATCCTCGTTTTCGGCCTCGAAGGGGGCGTGGCCTGACAGCATCTCGTACAGCAGCACGCCGAGCGCCCACCAGTCCACAGACGGCCCATACAGCATCTCCTGCAGGATCTGTGGAAATGAGGAAATGAGGTTCGGGCACAGGGAGAATCCTACAGCGACTGCAAAGTTTGTTTTAATGGGGCAGAGTGACTGAAAAGTGCATCAAGTGAACTCTGGGACCCTGGGCTGCAGAAGCCAAACAGAAGCTGGACTCAGAGTAATAATGCGGTGGACATAAGGTGGTTTCATACAGATGCAGGTGGCAGTGCGTATGCAGGTAGGAACAACTCAAGGGCATGAACTGACCTCGGGAGCGATGTAATCTGGAGTCCCACAGAACGTCCCCGTGGCCACGCCTTCAAATATGCCCTCTTTGCACATGCCGAAGTCTGCCAGCTTACAATGTCCATCTTTGTCCAGAAGGACGTTGTCCAACTTCAGGTCTCTGAAACGCAGAGCCAGCGAATGGAAAATTAAACAAAATAAATGGAGAAATGACGATCACAGCGTCACCAACACTCACAGCCGAGCAGATGCTCTAATCAAAGACCTCGAGGTAGAAATTTGTGGCGAGACAGATGGAAAGGGGCCTTTGAGGGGAGCGAAGCCTGTGTGGCAGCGCGTAACGGGCAATTAAACGGCAGCCAGGAAACATCCGACTCGCTCCGCTTCCAGGAACGCCAAGGCACACAAGCCGCGCGCTTCCGTCCAGAATATTCCGACGGCACGGAACATGCAGATGCGCTCAAACTGACCCACCGCGGCCACAAGATGCTGCGGATGCGCTCGTACTCGCAGAGATTCAGGTTCCGATGCTGACTTAAAGCCGCCGCACTCAGGAGGCCAGATGTTTAGACTATGAGGTGGTTTCTGTCATCTGCCAATCACCGTGCATCATGCTCGTGTGAGGTCTCTGCTTCCTGACTTGCACAAACAATAAAAAATCCCCCCATTACTCTTCTATTTCACATCATCTGCGCGCCCAGTCTCTGAGGCCATGGTAACATCCAATGGTGACCACTGGTGTGATAACGGTGATACTGTAATGCTTTACATTAAATCACTTGTAAATCAGGGCCCTCAGAGTCCATATGTTACAGAAGCAAGTCCCTTTGCTCCGCTGGCGACATGAGACATCGGATGGTTGACCGTGCAGGTGGACGTTCTTCCTGGTCTCTGTGTTCACGTCAGATGGTCCTTTGTCATGTGACAATGAGATTAAATCTCCAGAGTGAGGACTATGGAGTCGAGCTCTAATCTGTGATTAGGTGACCCAACATCCAACCAAGGTCATTTAACAGAGATGCTCAGAGCTAAACAATATGTCATAGGACGCGATGGTGTTGACTAACTAAACACAGTTGAATCTTCTTCTAAATGATGCTTCTAATAAAAATACATTCTGGTTGTCTTCCATGAAGCCGGATGAGAAAAGACGTAAGAAGGAATTCTTAATGCAAACGAGCCAAGAGGTCTCGCATTAATCCGGTTTGCGCTTCCCCAACGTAAGCAGATTGCGTAACACTGACTCAAACGGGTCAAAGATCGACTCTTGCGGTCGCACATCATGACCACTCACCCCGGGTCCAGTACCAACAAACCCAGGACGCCTTAACGAAGCTAAGGGGTGTAAAGGTGAGGATGTCATGAGTCACGCCGACAGTTCTACAACCGCAAATATGGCCTTATTCCAATGGGAAGCAGTTCCTCAGAAACAGAAGATCTGTTTTATGCCAAATGAATGAAAAGCACAGCTTCACCCAAGGCTAAAAGCACAAATAGAATCAACTGGTCAAGTCACAGGATCACATGTTACACTGATGGAGGCGGGCAACTGGCCTGATGTGCGAGCTGCTATTTGGTTTGTTGTTTCAGATGTAGCACGCGAGCCGAGCGCGGCCTCTCAAGCGGCAGTCATGCTATGTGGTGGAGGCTGACATAAAACACACGGACCACTAAATATAGCCCAGGATTTACTGTCAGGTCACATGGTGGCCCCTTATCATCATCTGGCAGGAGGCCCGCTGCTCTCCCACACCGGCCCCTGCAGGAAGAGTCCTAAAAAGGCCCGAAGCGTCTGAGGCCGGGGTGGAAGTTGGGCTGTAAGTGAGGCTTATAGCGGCTCCTCGTCCTGCTTCCAACCTGTAGATGATGCCTTTGCTGTGCAGGAACATGAGAGCGGAGGTGATCTCCGCCGTGTAGAACCGAGCCCTGGGCTCCTCGAACTTCCGCGACTTCTGGATGTGGAACATGAGGTCGCCGCCGTTCACGAACTCCATCACGAAGAAGAGACGGTCCTGCAAAAAAGAATAATAAATTAATAAATAAATAAATCGGCCAACGAGGAGGCGATCATTCCATCAGGACAAGCTTTCAGCTGGGAGACGTTCCTCATCCTGTGAACCCACTGCAGCCTAGAGTCAGTGGGGCAAACTGTGAGCAGCTCCATAAATCTTTCTCCCTCATTCCGGCTTATGGTCAAAAAGTGATTTAGAAAAGGAGGCCTTGGGGAAAGAACCCGGGAGAATGTGATGTACAGATGTGTCCGTGAAGCTTGATGACATGAGCAAAACATCCAGCCCCGGTTGGCCGTGACAGTAGGTGCATAATGCTCAATGTGTGTGAGGAGAGTTTCACCGGTTTATCATTCACAAACCTGCAGAACAGGTCACTTCCTGGACTGGACCATTCAAAATCCCACCCAATGAACCCTGGAATTTCCAAAGTTGAATTAACCCTCAAACCTTTTGCAATTCTCTCTCTCCCGACATTTGCAAACTCCGGAAGCGGCTGGTGAGAAACTGTGATTTTCTCGTGAGAAGCGTCATTTGGTAAAAGGAAAAGCATGAACCCTCAACCACAATCCCCGTTCCACGCTCGATGCCTGGCATTTCTCAAGTGAGTTATGGAAATATTCCCTACATCCGCTTGACGGTGAGTGGATATGATTTCACACTTTAATCCTATGTGCTACGTCACTGGGTCGTCTCACTTCACCTTGTGCTACTCTGCATCTCTATTTTGATCCAAGGTGACGCAGATTAGAATCGAGCAGGAAACGCGTCTGCAGACAGACCTGAGGAGCTGCTGCCCCCTGGTGGCCGACGCCCGCATCGCAGCTCACGCCTAACGGTACTGACCGGCGTTTGGAAGCAGCAGAACAGCTGTGTGAGGTAGGGGTGGCAGCGCGCCAGCGACAGGACCCGCTTCTCCGTCATGGTGCATTCCACGTCGTCGTCCTGCAGGATGATGTCCTTCTTCAGCACCTTCACGGCGAACACGCGCTCCCTGTCGTTGAGCCTCGCCAGCATCACCTGCGAACGCAGCGTTCGTGTCACTGAGCGGCACGGGCGTCGTAGGCGCGGCCTGGCCTCGCCTCGCGCGGCGCCCACCTTGCCGAAGCTGCCTTTGCCGAGAACCTGCAGGAAGGTGAAGTCGGACAGGCCCAGTCTGGGAGCCTGCTGCTCCGGGGCCACGCTCTCCCTCCTCTCGGCCGGCGCCGCCGTCGGACCGGCGATCTTGGCCTGCGGACAAACCCCAAGCAGAACCCGCGTGAGGCCGAGTGAAACCCGGCTCGGCTGGAGTCTCTCCCCTCAAACACTGGGTTTCGTACCACCGAGTTGCGCTTGGAGAGCCCCCCGGCCTGCAGGCCCATCTCTGCCAGCTTGTTGGCCAGCTCCACGCTGTTGACGCCGCAGTTGGGCGCCACGTTGCCTTTGCAGCGGATGTGGACGTTCATTTTGCAGACTGCAACGAAGCCGTGAACGCGTGAGAATTCAGCGGAAGAAACGCGGAGGCAACGGGATCGGGACGCGGCTCTTACTTTTGCAGTGCAGGCCCTGGCGCACGATGCCCCACAGCAGCGAGCCGCAGTGGTCACAGAAGGTGGGGGACTTGTAGTTGTGGATGTTGAACTTGTGAGGAAGGTTGATGCTGAAGCCTTGGTTCGTGGGCTGCACAGAGGAAAGGCACGGTCAAAGCGCCACATCTGTGTGAACGGTGCTGGAATGAAGAGTCATGTTTAACCCTTGCTTCTGCTGCCGCATGTGCTTCTCCCACAGTTTCCCCACGGGAACCGAAACTTGTAAAGGTCAGCGAAATATAGTAAAACGAGGCAAAAGTGAGAGGTTGTGAAGCTCAAAGGAGCCTGGGCGCTTTTAGAGAGCTGTCAGTAAACGCTACGAGGAGCACGTGTGGGAGCTGTGCCGGTTCAGCGCCGGCCCGGTGAGCATCAGAAACAGGAAGTGGTGCAGTCGACTGATCGCTGCAGCTGCAGCTGGCGGCGGGAGCGCGTGGGCGCGGCGCCGACTCGCGGGTACCTGCTCGTTGGTCGGGCTCTTCATGAGCGGACACACGGTGACGACCAGCTGGTGGCAGCGCTTGTGCACGACGCAGGTACAGACTGAAAGGCAAACACTGAGTCAGGCTCACGGCTCACAGCGTCAGACGGGAGGAAGTGCTGTGCTCACCTTGGCACTGGTACCCCTGCTTTCCAAAGACGCCCCTGTGATGGGGAGAGACACACACACACACACACACACACACACACACACACACACACACACACACACACACACACACACACACACACACACACACACACACACACACACACACACACACACACACACACACACACACACACACACACACACACAGTCAGACAGGGCTCAGATCATTCACATGCAGGAGGTGCTCTGACTTTCGTACCAGATGAACTCCTTGCAGTGGAAGCAGAACGTCGGCTGCCGCAGGAAGGTGGACATGAACTTGTGGCCGTTGACCTGGTGGATCCTCCGTCTCACCGCTCCCTGACGCTTCCGCGTGAACTGCTTGAACTGCTTCTCTCTCACTATGGCCTCGTCTGAAAACGGGGGCGACAGCACAAGGTTCGTCTTTAAACGAATGCCAGAAAAGACGCTGCTGTCGAGAAGTCTCAAACCCACGCGTGAGCTAATCGTCGATAATATAAATGAATCTTGCACATATAATCCTGAATGTGAAGCGTTCGTTTGTGCATTTGGGTGACTTTGCTTGTCGCGAGCGTGGTTTGGTTTTGCACGTCGCAGCGCTCGGCGACTGCGTGAACCCACACATGCGTGACGGAACGGCGCCTGCTGAGCCCCCTCAGCTCCTCACTGAGCGACAGGCGTTTTTGTGGCAACGGTGTGAAAAGGGGCTTCACATTTAGATCAGAGCTTCTGAAAAGTCCACACCCACACAGAGGCCAAGAGTCTGAAAGACGAACACAAGGTTCTGCACAAACCAAGCTATTATATTATTTAATTCCTAATTATAATTCCTAAGTATTGCTCATGTAGCAGCCGTTGAAGTTTTAAACTTGTCTCTACGGATTCAAATGTCTTTATGTAAAACTTAGTGGTGATGTTCGTGCTGTTGATCTCATCTTCTTGATGAACCTGTGGTTTTTGCATGAACATGTCTTTCACATCTGTTAATATTAAGCATCATGTAAAACTGTCTGACGGACACGCGGCGTTTATTCTGTGGTTCGACCTCTTCACGGCTGTTATTTTATGTTATGTAATAGAACAAAGATTCCAGCCGGAGCTCAAACGACACAGAACCAGAGGCGAGTCAGAAAATGGGGCGAAACATAAAGGCTGTTTAAAAAGCCGCGACTCGCCACAGGAAGCAGGTTTCAGAGTTTGGCCGCTGCGATAAAGACACCCGACTGCCGCCTGGTGCGAACTTATCAGCAGACGACCAACACGTGGCCGAAAGCTGCACGGTCACTTCCCGCAGCGCCGTCTTCCCCGTCCGCGAGGGCGCGTCCAGGGCTGCGCCTGCAGAACCCGGGGCTCGGCGGCGCATTCCTGACGCACACGCATCCGCGTTCCGGTGTGAGCGCGCGCATTCCGGGGCCAGTGGTGTGAACGAGTGAAGGAATGAAGGCCTCACCGTCGGTGAAGGAGCCGCTGAGGGTGACGTGGACGTAGACCTTCCCCGCCGGCTCCAGGTCCATCTGCACACACGGAACACACGACACGAAGCAATGTTACGTCACTCAGAGCCAGAAAACCAGCAAGTGTATTCACTACAACACCAACAGTAATTTACTATTATTACTAAATTCGGTCCATCTAGTCGAAACCTGGCGTATTCTAGTATTGCGGTAGAAGCATCTAAGGAATGTGGGCCCTGGCAGAGCGGCGCGTGAGCAGGCCCGGCGGGTTCTACCGGTTCTGACCTCATGCTGTGACCTCACGCTCAGCTGGGAGCCAGGACTGGTGTCACAGGGCCCTCATGCACGCAGGAGGGGGTCTGCACGGAGGCGGCGCGCAGCTACTTCCTGCAGAAGCCGCCGAGCGGAAACTCGGGCCGCGCCGATGCTTCGGTTCAGTCTATTTCTGCGCCGCCGACTGGAAAAATGGTCCCTGCCCACGAAACGGCGAGACGGGCACACGCGGCCACTCGCGGCATAGTGGAAAGCTCTCGATTCACAGAAAAGGGCATTTCACTTCGCCTCCTTTGTGTTTGGCCACCTGCTCATATCTCAACCTACAGAACAGACAGAAAGTGACTGGTCCACGGTGAAAACTTCCTCTCTAGGCATTATCTCATCTGTTTCCACGCTCCACTTCCTCCGGCCACAGAAACACGAACCTACAGGGCCTCACGGGCCCATATTTATTACTAATTACTAATATTAATATTTCTCTTACACGAGTGTAACTTAATCACCTGCATCGTATTAGAATGTTTTTGCTCAGAACAAGAACTTTGGAGTTTGTCCCCAGTCACTTTCATTGTTACGCTATAAAAACCATTATCTACTCAAATGCACAAATGAGCCTGAGCGTTTCCAGTGTTTACCTGCTGCTAATGCTAATGAACACTTACACTCTAAAAAGGCACAGATCTGCTCAAAAAGAAACAGCTGTAGAAAAAGCAGAACAGTCAATGCTGGTACCAGAGGAGGAAGTTCATTTCTGTACTTTTTTTTTTTTTTTTTTTAGAAATGGGGCATCAGGTCTGTCTCAGTGGAAAAATGTTTAGGGGCCATCTTTAACCCACTTTCAGTTTGGTTTCAGTTTGATCGTCTGATCACCTTAGGTCCAAAAAAAAGGCTAAAAAAAAAAACCTCAACAAATGGAGGCGAAAAAGCGGACTTCTGTAACACAGCAAACGTCCCACACATGCAAACGGCACATATGGTCTCACTAGTGATAAGAAGATGAGGCGCACAGACAGTTCACCGTGTGCTGAATGCACAAAAATGCATTAAAAACAGCTGCTCAGCGCCAAGAGAGACCGTCTTTACCCGTGGGCCCTTGAGCAAGTGGGAGCGCGGCGATAACAGCCGCGTGGGCGTGTGGAGGCCTGCGTCTCATGTGTGAAACAACCAGTCCGGCGCTTCTGCAGGCGCTGACAACGGGCCCTCAGATGCCGCCCGATAACCTGGGCTTTCATGCTGAAGGGGGGAAGCAGCTGTGAGCGCCAGCCAGCGGCCGCTCTCAGGGCTCGGGGTCCGAAGCAGAAGCTCGAAGCGAAAGGTTCTCGTTTTGGTGGCGTCCGAATAACGTGTCAGGGAAGTTGGGTCATTGTAACTTAATAGGTTCTGTCTGTTGAACCCACCCGCGCAGGTCACATTTAGACTAAAGCCTGTGCTGATAAGAAAATGTCAGCGTGACGGAGACTCATCTCCGTGTTGCGCTGCGTAGCTGGTACCAGGCCTGGACAGGTTCAGATCACAATCAGCAACACCTGCGGTGGCTCCGAGTCCTGGAGGGACCGACCTGAACCGCGAGGCCCGATTCAAAGCAGCTGGTTTGTTTGCGTCTGGGAGACAGACGTGCGTGTGGTGCTTTGAGGTCCACACAGCGTTTGATCCGAGCCTTAATTGCGCCTATTTGTCGCCGCTTGTCGACTCTCCAGGCGCCGTTTGTGTTGCACCGCTCTGCGTCTGAGCGGAACCAGCGTGCGCGAGCTAAATTAGCACGTCGCTACAGCTGCTGCACGGTTTCTCCCCCTCCTTTCACACTTCACTCGCCGCAGAGCACACAAACTGCTGAGGTGCTGAGAGTTTGATGTCAGCCTGATCTGTCCTGTCGAGTGGCCACAGGATGAGCCTTCGACCCGTGTGAGAGGGGACGGGCCCGGTCCAGGTGAGGCAGCGCTGATGGAAAAGTGACAGATGCAGTAAAAACCCAGTGGTGACGGCGCACCGTGGCCCACAGACCCACAGCCTGTCACTTAGATGTGACAAACGCAAGGTTATGCATTAGCTTCTGAGGTAAACACACAGTAGGAACAGTAGTAAATGAGCAGAATGAACATCAATTAACCAATTAGGACAACTGTGTGTTGGCTGCTACCAATACGGGTCCAAGACCTAATGTTCTGGGCGCCAACCGAGCCATGTGCCGCCTCTTTACCAGTCTGGGTTCATTGTGCTGCTTTTAAATACATATAATTTTAATCATCTCTACGAGAACACTTCCATGAGCATCTGATGACACAGGTCCCAGCTTTAGACGTCACAGTCAGTTTCTATACTGTATGAAGTCCCCCACAGCTCTCCACGCACCTATAGTATGTGGAAGTGGACCCACCACGAACCCGTGGCCCCCACATTGTAACGGATGGACGAGACCACGTTTACACCAGTGATGCGTTCACTTTACTCACCCATCCCTCGAAGGTCTCTCCCCCCGAGGTTTTGATGAGGTCATCGAACTGGATGGTGCAGTTGGCCACGAAGTCGTCGTATCCGATCGGCGTGTCGTGGAAGACGGCCAGCTCGATCTGCTTGCCGTCGTTCACGTTGAGGCAGAACTCCTCGTTGTACGTGGGCACGTTGGTCTTCTGCTTCGTGTGCGTCTGGCCGACCTTGAAGTCGTCCACCTTCACCACGATGTACGGGTCCAGGGAGGAGTGGGCTTTGTTGAAGATGACGCTGTGGCGCAGGGAGAAGGTGGTGGGCTTCAGGTCCACCGCCTCGCCGATGCGGAGCTTCAGGTACCCGTTGAACTTCATTCTCTTGAATAGGCAGGGGAACCTTACGCGAAAAGTAAAAAGCGACTAAAACAGAAAAGCTGAGAGAATAACTCGCGTTCAAGTCAGCGACACGAACAGACAACGGCGGCGTAGCCGAGTAAAAAGCATAGTTTCTGCGCCTCAAGACTCCAGTTGGGCGTCAGCTTTTACGCACAGCTCCATTCATCCCGTCTGAACGCGGAGCCGCTGGTCTCAGCCTCAGCGTCAACGTTCACCGCCAGCGCCGAACGCGCAGTTGCCTCTGGTCGTAAAACGCCTCAGTAAATAGGAAGCCGCGGCTCTGACATGTCGAGAACGCACAAGTTCCGCATAACAGCAGGTCGTCACGGAGCGCGCGTCGGAGCGCGAGTCGAGCGTCTCGGCCTGTCACTGTGGGCTTGGTTTGTGTCACATGGCTGGATTTGTAGTTTGTGTTCACTCAGAGGCGGAGGACCGCGCTGCGACTGGCGTCCCGGAGGCGCTGCAGCTGATCACCTGTTTGCTCCGCGCTGGCGGAGTGCGCCGCCCCCTGGTGGCGGCGGTGGCGAACTGCACCGCAGGACTCCGGGCTGGAGACGCGCGCGCGCAGGCAAACTAACAAAACAAAGCAACAAAACAAATGTTTAAGTAACTATTATGAAACTCTAAAAGTTATTAGCATTTTTTTTCATTTCCACATTTATTGCCTAAAATGTTTAAATCAACATGATTCCATTTCTAGTTTGTTAAGTAGCCTTATGTACAAAAGTGCTAATTTATTTACAAAAATCAACTTTGACTTATTTTTTATTATTATTATTATTATTAATTTACTTATGATCGAATATTGCTGAAACCTGGTTGGTTTTCTGCTCATGATGCTTAGCAGGATTCTTAAAATGGTGATCAACAATGTTAACCACCTTTCACACCAAAACTGACACCCACCCACTGCATCATTGGTATCAGTGGTAATACAGACACTCGTTCGGTGCAATATTTGTGCAATATTTGCGCAAAACTGTGCAATATGTACACTCTGATCACTCTTTAGTGTTATACTGTGCCATCTAAACCCAGTCTCACTGATCTGTTTCTGTATTTTTACTTGCTGCTGTATCATACCGTGCTGTTGTGAGACGAAATTTCACCATTGTGGGACTATTAAAGGTTTTCTTATTCTTATTCTTATCCAAGCAAGTGAACAAACAGAAACCCTGTATAAACTTGTCTCTTCTATAACTTGAATTTACAAAATGATATGTAAACAATTTAATTACAATGAGCATATACTGTTCTCTTGCATTTTACCAGACTTAAATATAAATGCTTAAAAATAATGAAGTCATTTAAACAATCAATACTCACCTTCTCATCCTAAATGCTTGTGTAGCAGCCTTTCCCTGTTTCTCCCCTTAAAGACTGTATCAGTAACTCTGAGGGCACCACGTCTGCCCCATCCACAAATGCCACGATCAAAGTCTCCACTTTATTGGTGTTAGACTTGACCTCTGACCCCACTCTGCCAAATGTCAGCGCCCCACATCCCTCCGCTCCAGCTGTTCTGAATGAGGAGCCGGGCTCCCAGATCCTACACATCCCTGGGATACAAGTTGTCTTGTAAACAACCTCTCAGACGTGACCTTACTGAGCACAAAGGTTGTGATGATAAAAGGAAGACAGATCGGAGCGGGAGCCGCTTCCAGCAGTGAGGACGATGCACGTTGAAGTAAAACACTTATGTCCGTTTACGCAAAGGCAAAAACCTGAAGCATTTTAGCCCCATTCCTGCTCAGACAGTTTAAAAATGGTCACAAATGCAACGGTCATTCACCGTTTGATCCATTTCATTAAACCGACCAGCAGGGGGCAGAGTGAGACCTCAGAGCAGCCGTGCTCTCGTCACCTCTCCACGTTTGTCCTCTTCTTCACCGTTTCCCTTCCTCCTACGACGTAGAGACTTTAAATATATGTATATTTTGCTTCATCTCCTCTTTGTTTTACCCTGGAGCCAGAGCTGGCACTTTTACGGTTCACGATGATTTGTTTTGTTTCTTTGTTCTACCATCACCCCCCCCCCTTTTTCTCCCTTCATCCCGTCCTCCTCATTCCACCCCAGCCTGCTCTCGTTGTCGTGGCCAAACCTTGAATTATGCACCCATGGGAGACGTCTGCGCCTCCACATGACTCCACACACGGATGAGAGACTCGGAGATGAATGCTTGTGTACACGCAGGGACTCAGACACATGGAGGCATAAATACAATGCTTCTAATGTATCTCCACAGGATGCCATATTTTCAGGGCCAGCTACCAAACGCCTGACATACTGTAGATCATAGCAGCCCAAGTCTCTGACTATGACTTAATTTCAGCCACCTGTAAAGTTTCTACAGTCACTTCACAGTCTATACCCCAATTTATGTGCGTGTAACTCAGGACAGCTCAATCCTTTGGCTCGCTGCCCAAGTACACTCTATAGCTGCGGCTAATGAACCATAGCATTGGTGCCCAACAGGCCAGAGGGGAGTAAGGGTAGAATGGCCCAGACACGGTGAAGCCGGTTCCCAGCTCGTTTGACCTCGGTGAAAAAAGCCCCCCCCCCCCCCCCCCTCCCCACCACCATCATTCCCACCACCATCATTCCCACCACGAGCCCCCTCTGCTGCCACAAACTCCATCACATCAATCAGTCACTGGGTCCCAGCACCAGAACTAACCCCCGGTTCTTGATCCCCAGACGCCAAACTCTCCTTAGCTGCACGGAGCCACGCAGCCAATGCACATACTGGGAGCACTGGGAGCACTGGGAGCAGCGGCGCTGCATAAATCACACCTGTAAAAGCTGATACGGTCCTAAATGTGCTTTATTCACAAGTGGTGTTTATTGCCAGGGCTCCACCACGTGGCTCTATTCTGCAGCAGTGACAGCACAGCGCAAAGGAACAAGAAAATGGGGCAGAAGAGCGACTCAAACGTGATCAGAGGCTCCGAGAACGTACGGAGGGCCGACAAAAACAAAAGCATTGTGTTTAAACTGGAGGAATGTAGCCGCCAGAGTGGTCGGAGCTGCGTTGGACACTGGAACAGAGAGTAGAGGAGGGTGATGGTGTGGTGGTGCTGGTGGTGGGGGAGGGGAGGGGGGGGGGGGGGGGGGGGGGGGGGCTCTGTCACAGCCCCTCAACTTTAATTGGCTCCAGATGTGAGGCAGCGTGGCCCCTGCGCCAGCGAGGCGTCAGGGCCGCATTAAGAGCTCAGCCCAGGGCTGATGGGATTGCAGACAGACGAGACCCCCCCCCCCCCCCCCTCCACTCCCCCCCCCAAAACCCCATACTGCGCCGCTGACCACCAGGCCTCCGTCAGCACCCTCCGCTCATCATCCGCTCCAAACACCATAAAGCATTATTTAATGGAGGCTCATTTCGCTCCTGACCTCCATTTCTACGCTCACAGTATGAAATCGCTGCCATTCTGGCTGCGGAGTTCATTGTGTGGTGACTATGGTGACAGCAGTCATTTCACGCCATTTCTGCCTGTGAAGGGCAGGTAACGAGTAGACTGTAACAGGGTCACCGCACATCAGCTGTGCAGAAGCAGACGAACCGCCATCCGAGTGAAGCCGTCACTTGTTTGAGACAAACTGAAAAGCAGAAGCAGATGACGACGTCAAAAATGTACCCGACACCCGTGAGACGCTTCTGTGCAAGATAAATCCGCTTCCTTCTAATACAATACAGATAAATACAATAATAAAGTGTAGTTCGTCTGGAGAGTCTGTTTCCACGGCGACACGAAGCGCGTGTTTACTGATGGAGCGTGGAGATCAATTAACGGCGAGACACCGGATCGAGGGGGGGGGTGGGGGGTGGAGAGCACTTCATCAGCGGTGACACTCGCGTATCGATGGCATTCGCCAAACTGCCTCTCCGCCACCGTGACTAAGGAGAAAAGCCACTCATCACGCCAGCCAGCGTTTAAAGGCTGACGTGAAAAGACCCTTGAAGCACCTTTCAGCCAGGAATGCCTGGTGAGCGAGATTACGCGGGTGAACAGAAAGCAGATGTGGGCGCGCGTCCTCCGACGGCCGCGTGGGCCGATCCACGGAGCGCTGCTCCCCCCGCCCCGCCCCGCCCCGCCGCGGCGCGGCGCGGCCCTCCACGGCCTCACGTGCGTCATCCACCATTACAACATCAAACTGTGCCAAAGGCCAAAGGAGGGACACGCGGATCAGAGCCAGCTGTTACACACAAATCCCGATTTGCAACAACAGAAAACAATTTTCAAAGAACACAGGCAACACCTCTTACAACAACACGAGAGCGCGGGCCGCCAACTGGGCTTTAATTCCAGCCCACCACCGTTCCTCCGCCTCGTTCCATCCCAGGACCCTGGGAGTCGGCGGTGTCATGCGGCTGGATATTGGCCCAGTGCGTGAGTGAGTTTAACCAAACAAAAACACTCCCATCGTGGGCCCGGGACCCACGGCCCGAACAGGCGTCCGTAAAAGCAGCTCTGCTCCGAGTCAACGTGGACTTGTTCGCAGCACATGATCGAACTGGGCGGAACCTGGAGCGTCCGCTCGGGTTTTGACTCGCTCTGCGCGCGGCCGGACGGCAGGGGGCGCGCTCGTGCAGCTTTTGGGTCGGTGGCCTGAACCAGAACACGGCGTTGGCTCGGTGCTGAGGAGGACGACGGCGCAGCGGCACGAGAGGGGAGCGTTCAGATTTACACCCAACTAAACGGCTGTGGCACTGGATGAATACGTTCTCTCGAGTCAACCAGTGGTTCAGGATTTGTGGGCTCGTGGGTCACGGCTTCAATTTTAAGTGTCACGTCTGAGTTAAGGGGATTTTGTTGGAAGTGATGCAAACGTATTAATGTGACTTCTGCTGTGCTTCCGTTTAAGCAGTTCATTATAAGACAAAGCTCCTCTGATGTTGGAAGTTCAGTCTCTGTGCTGGAGGTTTTTCCTGTTACACAAGGCTGGAGCCGTTCTGCATTTTCATGTTTTACATTTTTGAGGCAGGACATTTGTTTTCTCTACTAATTAAACATCTCATGATCTTTTAGATTTATGGCCCTACATGAAGCTGCTGTGTGTGTGTGTGTGTCCAGCTGCAGCTGATTACACACCGATGTATTAAATGATTAATTCAATAATAACAGCATCTAATAAATGAAGCCATCACATGGGGATTCGTCTAAAAGGTCTCACATCCATACTTTTACTTACATTTTTCATACAACTCTCTACAGAAGTGAGAAAAGGCAGAAGGAGAGTGTTTCTTCCTTTTGGGGGCGTGAGCGGTGGGCAGATGCTGCTTTCTGCAGGGACCCGAGGGCTGCTCGGCCTAATCCCTTACATTAAAAGCAGCGGTCGGGTGGCTATAGGTTCCAGAGGCAGCACGGAGACAATGTAAACAGCGTCGTGATTAGAAACGTACCGCGCATGTGGCTTTCATTAGCGACAGGCTGAACCCGCAGCACTGCGCTACGGAGCCAGCCAGTACTGCACCTGCCAATCAAACACGCAGCCATGACATGTCAAACAGATGAGCTTTCCACAACACTGATAAAGACATTCACGAGGAAACTGACAAGTTAGTACACAAACGATTTCCCTTTTACCGGACGCCCGCAAACTGAAGAATAACATTGTTTAACATCATAACAACAGTAAGGATATTGTAATTAACTGGTCCAAACAGAAGCTCGGGGCTCGATTTTGGTCAGGTTCAGTGAAGCGTGTGAAGCAGCGGCAGTATTTGTACCTGAGGTTTGCACAGTGAGTCAAGTGATAAATGAAACCGCTGAGTGACGGATAAAAACAAAACAAATGAGGAATTAGGAATTATTATGATATGAAAAATATAAAGTATATAACAAATACATTTAGTAGCACTTTGTATAATACTGTTGACAGGTTGAATAATGTGCGGGAACATCCAGCAGATGAATTTTATTTGCAGTGTTCGGTTTCTTTGGTTTTCAGTTTTTCCCTTTGTTCGAAAAGCGAGAGGCGGACGGTCTAGGAGCTCTGGACCCATGTCAGGATGATGACAGTGAAGCTGGTGACTCCCATAGCGATGCCGAAAGCCACCAGCAGTACAGCCTGGAGACACAGACACAGACACACAGACACACAGACACACAGACACACAGACACAGACACAGACACAGACACAGACACACACGATCAGCAACAGCAAGTAAGAGGAAAATGGTCAAAATGTTAACATGATGGAAGTGTAGATTCACCCCAACAGAGTCAAAGGATGTGAGGGGTTGGCTGCTGATCCTGAGGTAGAAGACGCCAGGGAAAATGAATAAAAGGCAGCTGGAGGTTGTTGATCCTGTAAAAGAAACAAGGAAGACAGTTGATCTACCCAGGCAATGTGATACATGTCTGGTAGCTTCATATTAAAAATGGATGAACAGATACGGAGATTCTGGCCAATGTGATCAATATCTGTAGATGACTGACATCTCAGCCAGTTTTACAGTCTCTTGTATTTCACAGCACACTCGAATGTCTAATAAAGACACTATAAAGATCAACACAATAGCAGTTTCGTGCTGTACGACAATATCATCTGCCACAGTTCTCTTTTTCATTACCTACTACTCCAAAAACATTTCTGATGTCGGGCACGAAGATGGCCATGACCAGCACCACGCACAGGATGGTGAGAGTTGCAAAGACGTGGACCGGCCACGAGAAGGGACGTCGGCCGCGCAGGAGCAGGATCACAGCCTTTCGGGCCTGGAGCGACACACACACAGAGCTGCTGTAAGATAAAGACCCTCACAGGGGGTATAAAAGGACCCCGGAAGAGGTCACCATGCAGCATAACCTCCATATAAACAGCTAACAAATGGGCTCTTAGCACAAGATAATGTACAGTATACTTCAATCCAGATATCATTAGATACAGGCCTGTGTTTTAAAAAGATGGATGAATTTAGTTAAGAATCCAAACCACAACATCCTGGTACTTTCTCCTTCTTACTCACAGGGAAGTGAATGAGCGGTACCGTGAGCAGCACAGACAAGAGGATGGCGAGTCGCACAGTCACCACCATGATGTCGCGCGGCATGTACGCGTCATAGCCCAGCAGCAGCTGGGAATTCACATGAGCTGCAGGAAGAGTCGGGGCGCGTGAGCAGAGGTGACATGTAGCTCAACGTACGACAACAGAACACGTCCCCGTTACCGTAGAAGGTGAGGTAGCCGAACAGCGCGGAGACGAGGTAAACCAGGAAGCTGAGGCTGATGCCCACGTTTGCAACGCTCTGCATCCGCGCCTTCGTGGGTCTGAGAGACAGGAGGAGGCGTTCAGGGGGGAAAAAGACAGATAGAAGAGCTGAGGAGACGCCAGCTCACCGCTCCAGCTCGCAGTAGATGGGGAGGACGGCCGTGTGGCACAGGAAGGAGAAGGCCATGGTGGGGACGGCGTAGGCGCTCTGCAACACGTCAGTCACAGCACCATTAGCGGATCGGCGGCTGTCGCATTTTAAGCGCTCTGCATTTACATGTGGGTTCCGTGTTTGCTGCTAAGTGCACCCGGGTTCTACACCGGTGCAGACCGTCCTTTGTAGGCTGAGGGTGAAAACTGCACCAGACCTACGTTCAACGTCCCACTTCCCACATACTCACACACGGCACGTACCTCACGGGAGAGAACGAAGAGCTTAGGTGCACATTCTGAGTCGGACGAGTTCGACGTCTGCTGAAACAACAACACAGGATGGAGTGTGTTATGTCTGAGAGGAGCCAAGGAACACGCAGGTAAATTAGCAGTACAAAGTAAAACAACCATTTAAGTCATCTTAAACTGGGTCTGGAGTTATCCTATGGTCTGTATAATCTCAAAAGGTCAGAAGTCATTTCCAGGGTCCAGCAAGGTCACTTAAACCCCCCCCGGTCCTCATCCAGAAACGCTCACAAACACATGAGTGTTCGCTCCATTTGTGCAGCAGTCTCTGCTCCGTGGAACCGCCCACATCCACGCTACCTCCTGTATGTGTGCACCTGTGCAAAGGTGGAGGAGTTGGGACTGATACCTGATTGGTGCTTGAGGGAGTAGTGGCGTTGTGTGGCAGCGGGCAGGGGATGGACCACTTCTTGACCACAACCTGGAAAAACAACACAACAGGTATAAAACAAGTGGAAGAACTCATTAAGGAGAGAAGCGTTGAGACTCACCACAACTGTGAAGTAGAGCATGAAGCAGAAGGCCAGGCTGCTGGTGTAGCCCAGAAACCCTGTGACGGTAGAAGACGCGTCAACGGGCAGAAAATCCATCCGCCAGCGCTCTGATCAGTCCACTCACCAATTCTAGGCAGCATCGCGAGCGGCAGAACCACGCAAAGCGTGACCAGGATCAAAAGCCACCTGCCGTCGTCGTACCAGGCATCTCTGCAAAACAAGCAGAGGACGTGAGCCCCCGGCCCCCGCATGTCAGGGACAGCGCTTTGAACGGAGCAGCTCTGGAAATTTGTCTCCATTTCGTGCTCAAATGCGGAGCGACAGATTCATCATGTGGTAGGAATTAAGAGCTTTAGTGCTCACAAACCATAACAATTATGTAATTCACATGCAAACGCCGCGTCCCTCCATCAGATGAGACCACATTTGACTGGGCTCATTTCTTTGGGGAGGGGGAATAATATTTTCCTTCGCTGAGGACCAGCCTTGGCGCTCTGTTTGGGATTATGGAGCTGGAAGCGGCGGGTCCAGGTGACACATGTGGAAGGCGCGCTGACTCCGGCGGGGTCAAGGTCGGGTGGGCCGGCGCTGTCTGGCGCTGCTGCATGCCGCAGAGCAGCGTGGGCCCACCAGGGGCCGGCTCCACGGCTCTTTATGGGGCTCCCACACTCGGCAGCACCTGCTCCGGCCACATCAACACCCACTGACCCCCGCTTGGCAGTTTCACAGCTATGATGTTACCGTCGGCGCTGATGAATTTGTCTCCGCGTCGGCACCGCTTTTGCCCCGTAACTGGATGTCTGCGCTGACCCCCCGCCCCGTCCCGTCTAATCACCTCCACCCTAAGCTAAGTTTAGCCGGAGCGCTCGACCACAGCTTAGCGTCAAAGCTAAAGCAGAGTTAGGCAAAAGGATGTGGAAAAAAAAAAACCTCCACCACTATTAGGATCCATTTGCTGGAGGCTCAGGTTGCAGGATACAGAGAAGAACCGTGAAATATGGAACATTTCACGCTGTAAACAAGACGTGGGACAGCTCTCAGTTCGGAGCGCCAGCGAGTTTCCACATAGTGTTAAAGATCAGCATAAATCTGGCCAAACCTAAATCCACAGCTGTCTGCGTCTTCAGGAGTGGATGTGGAGTTTGAACAGAGCTACAAACCTTCCACTCCACTGGCAGAGACAAACACCACGCCAGCGCGCTCTGTCGCATTATAACAAATGAGCCAGAAAGAAGAAGCTAATTTTAATACAAAGCAACTCGTTGACTCGGGCTTTGATGGAATCGAGAGCGTGTCTGTTAACATCCCAAAGCCACTCATTAACAGAATTGTTTTGTTTCCCTCAGCAGTAAGCTGTAATTAGAATGGCAAAACTGATATCCCCTTGTATCAGTCTGATTCCGGGGAACATGTGTGAGAGATTTGGGGGTGAAAGGAGAGAACTAATACAAAGCAGCTGTGTGCGGACGATTCAGATGTTGATGGATCAGGCTAAGAGCAGCTACAACCTCTGCTTAAACCAGTGTGGCCAATAATAAAGTGGCAGAAGTTACATTCTTGGCCCAGGACTTGTCTTGTAAGGGCCGATGAGCTGCAGCCTCGTCCACGAACGCCAGGGAAAGACACAGGCTGCTGCAGACGGGTGATGAACGACTCTGTATCATGAATACATTTCCTGTGAATAATTCTCGCACTGCACAGCACAGAGCACAAGTTTCCCTGTAACGGAGCGTTCGTCGTGTCCTGTGGTTCGGTGAGAGACGTTCTTCCACCCCATTATTCATATGTTTCAAATTGCTCAACTACTGTAACTCCAGTTTGTGGCGCACAAACGTCGGGTTTGACTTATTTGAAGGCGAGCGCTGCACTCTACAACATCATGGGAACAAATGGCTCATCGTTATCGTAGTGCAGCACACTTATAGGAATGGCTCGGTTTTACTCACAGCTGTGACAGATTTGAGACAAACGTGTTTTATGGGCATCGGAGGGAGCTGCGCATACACACCCTGTGTTGTCTGGGGTCAGGAAGCCCTTTATGGCTGCAGGGAGCTCCAACTTCAGGATGAACAAATAGGATGACATAGCTGGGTGGACAGAGGAAACACAGTTTATAACAAATAGAAAAAAATGTACACAATCAGCAAATTAGTGAATAAACACAACAGATGAGCATCAGCTGCAACAATCTCAACCGGTGATAAGGTTCGTGTGTGTTTTCCAGCAGGAGGGGGAACCTCAGCGCTGAGTTAATGCAGAGGGGTGGGGCAGGCAGCTTAAGGGGATCACCATTAAAGCCCTCGGTGCAGAGGAGCAGACATTATGCAGATCTTCCAACTGCTGGAGACCACGGGTAGCAGCCAGGATGAAGACGTGTGGAAGGGAGGAGGGAGTTATACTAACAATAATGCCTTCTGACGCTAATCCAGGTATTTCTCCCCCCTTCTCCACCTCACTAGGAAACAGGATATTATTGGAATCTGATGGGTTTTGCAAAGTCCCAAGAACGCTCCTCTAGCCAATCAGAGGTGGGATCGAGGTCACTTCCTGAGGTGAATGGCCCGTATAGAAAAAGACAAAAATGGGAGGATGGAAGTTGCACCAGGAGAAGAGGACTGGATTCAGTGTGGATACAGGGATTGAGATGCAGTGTGTGGTCAGATCTGACGGTATTGTGTGAAGCCAGGCACGGCTGGACTTAGCCGGGGCCTTTTTGCTTGGGGGGAGATCTTGCGCACTAAACCATAATCCCTCAGATCCTGCATTTGTTTAAAGAAGAAAATTCCCAAAACCCTTTGGGCCCACACAGCCACCAGGACAGAATGACTGATGCCATCGGTCAATAAAAGAATATTCTGAGGCAGCATTTGTCGGGATTTAGCAACAGTTTTGCCAGCAATAGAAACTAAAGAACACACCAACCGGGATCACAAACACAACAAGCGTGATGCAATGTTTTAGTTTCATGCATGGTGGTTGATGGTTACTCTACACAGAACAAGACTTTCATGGGGTAATACTTACATCTCTATACAGAAAAAGGCCCTTGAGTGGAGAAAAGCAAGTGTTATTGGCCTTATGGTAAGAAAACATATTCTAATAATAAACACGTATGTAAAGCTCAAGGAAAATCTGTTTAAACCTCCTGTGTGTGGTCAGTAAATAGTTGGGAGAGTGTGTTCAACAGAAGACAGAGCCACTTTCATTTCATTAGGAGAGAGCAGGGAGGCAGGCTGTGAAAGCCCTGGGCTGGTCAGTAATTAGGGTCAATTGGCCCATCAGCCTTTGGCAGTACAGATGAATGTTTACCCAGAGTGAGGCTAATTGCACTCTTATAAAAGGGGCCCAGGGTGTAGACAGATGCATGCTGGACTGCTGGCTCTAACACTCTCTCACATACTGCCCCATGCTGAGAAAACCACAAACATACCAGAGGGCACAGCAATAATCCACTCAGCTGTGCCATTAATGACTAGAGAGGAGCTATCACCTCAGCTCTCCACTGTCTGAGCAGCGACGCTAGTGGCCAAGGGAGGGACGGAGACGGCGGGGGGTGAGCTGAGGGGAGGAGCGGAGAATAAAAGGGACCCCCATTAGGTTACTCAACACTCAAGAGGGCGAGGAGTGGCTCTACCATCAGTGATCAATTAGACAAGACGTCTGGTTTCAGGCCCAGATGAGGGGGCTGAGGAGACAACGGCTGCAGGGTCAGGGGTTATCAGCGATTCCACCTACTACCCTTACAGAAAGGAAAGAGTGAACTTCAAGACAGAGCAACCTGATCACCAGTAGGAGGCACTGTCTCACCTCCAAAACAAACTGTCCAGAGGCTGACCCTGCTGCACTTAGTACCCTTAACTCTGCTTTTCTAAAAACAACAAGATTGCTTTGAATTTAACGTGTCATTCATAATAAGCGTGAACAGAGAGATGGAGGCTCACTTACCACCAATATTTTGGATTATAATAGCAATTCCAACAAGAACCTAAAAGAATGTAAAAGAAAACACTGTTGGGTGATCACATTCACAGGTCACGTCAAAGATGTAAGTGTGACAATTCATTTTTTACAGGGCAAGCTCACATTAATCCAAAAGTCAGCACTTACTTTTCCTGGATATTTCAAGGCAATGCCACCGAGGTCTTCATACGAGTTAATGCCTATGAGAGTAAAAAAATAAAGCGATGAGGATGAAGCCGGCTGAACAGAAAACTGGTGTGGGTGTTTCAAATAAAGCGTCTCACCTGTTTGGTCACATAGCTTCAAAAGAAGATGTATAGAGTATGCTGCCAAGCTGGACACCAACGTCAAGAGGATACTACGGAGAAAAGACACAAACTAATTACTTTCAAGTGTTTAAGTATATTTATATTGTTCATGTTTTAGATGTTATATTTAAATACTACTGTGAAGCAAAATATGTTACTTCTTACCAAAAACCAATTATGCCTGTGCTCGCCATGGCATAAGCTAGACCCAGTATACCGCTGCCCATGATGGCATTCATCAGGTTAAACACAGAGGAGAAGAAGGAGGCTCCTCTGGCTCTGCTCTGCACAGATCCCTGCACAGCGAGCAGAGGTTACATAGAAATCACTGACATAAAAAAATAGAAACAATAGATTCAAAAATAAAAGCGAAAGGAAGGAAATCTGACTGCTTGTTTAAGAGCTTTATGAATATCGCTCTTGACAGTTTTCCCAACAACTGGCCAGCCCTGATGATGAATGTCATAAAACAACACTGCAGTGGCATGCAGGATCATGGGATGGAAATGTGAATGGATGAGGTGGGATTTGAGCTGCTGGCTGTGAGACAGCTGCCTGAGCTCAGGATAAGGGGAACTGCCCAAACAGCTTGACCTCTCTAATAGGGGATATCCTGCAGAGAACAAGTGGCAGTTCTGGTGTCGGTGTCACAACAAAATCAGGTCGACCCGCAGACCCGTGAATCAGACGGACCCTGTTAGAGTAGTGAAAGGTGTACCCCATAGGGTACCTTCTGAATGGATGTAGGGTGTATTTGTTCCTCATCAGACAAAACAGTAAACCAACAATAACAATAGCTGGCACAATCCAACTGAATCGAGTAGAAGAAGCACAGAAGCACATGTTTGAAAAGGCGTCTTTTGATTGAGATTAAAATTAACATAAGAAAAAAAAAAGAAAAATATTATGTACAGGCCTAGTACAAACAGTATTTTAGGTAGTATAGTTTAATTTTGCTTTGGGGTGGACATTTTCCTAAAGTGCTAACGCCATCAGAAAACAAAGGAAGTTCATATGAATCATGTGATGAGCACCACGACCAAACATTTGGTGCAGATTTTTTGGTGTTTTTAAATAAATAGAAAAAGTTAAAAGGTCGATGCTAAGTCGCTAAAAATCACACATTTACTAGGAAGGGCAGGTTTGCGCTGTTTTTATACTTACATTTATTAATAAAGAAGTAGTTTCGTTTTCGTCGGTGTCCTGAGTGGTACAATCAGTGCAAATATCAGCGTTGCTATTTGAATCAATACTCATCTTCTACTCTAAAAATCTCCTAAAACTACAATAAACAAACTGTCGCTGTCGTTTTTATGTTACAACTTCATCTCTTAGTGTGTCGTCTGAGGTTACGAAACCATCTTTCCATTAAATCGATAACTTTTACTCTGCTCCACTCAACTATCAGCTGTTGTTGTTGCTGTGTCAACGTCATTCCGTCGCACATTCGATGTCGTGGAAAAACGACCAATCAGAATGCGAGTACGCCCTCCTTTGTCCAATCAGCATTCGGCAGCCGTCCATCATTGATGACGCAAATCAAGCGTGCTCGTGAACGGAGGATGTTCAGGTTAGTTCTGATAATAACAACAGAAGTGTTCATTTTCATGGCTTTTACTATTAGTTTTTGTTAAAACTGACGTCGTGTTTGAAATGTAGTCGTTTGTTTTCACGTTTCCGCTTTATAATAGCAGGAGTCGTGTCTTTATAGGCTTCTCAGCAGAGTCTTCGCATCTGTACGAGCTTCACGAAACGCAGTCTCTGCTCCTGTACACCTGAGCTTCTGCTCGGCAGCATCACGGTGTGCTGACTTTCCTGTGAAGCCCATAATGGAAGCTAACCTCTACCGACCCCCTCAAGAGGTCCGGGGTATGACGTCCTTGGACAAAGACGCCTTCAAGCAGACAATTACCGTCCCAGCCCTGCGGGTTCCCACAGGAGTCCTTAACAAGGTGGTGAAGAGCCTGAGGAAGTCCACCATCCAGCGCCCTGGGATTCCCAGAGTGGTACAAGATCAAGAGCAGAGTAGTGACTTTCGTCTGGTTCTGTTGGACCCCCACAGAGTGTGCTCGCCAGACTCTTTCAACGAGGCTGAAGCTGAGGCTCTGAGGTCATTCAGTGTCCCTCAGGAGCTCCACTACTATGAACTTCAGCTGAGCTACGACAACCTGAAGAGTGAGGAAGTGCTGGAGGCTGTGCTCCCTCAGGGGCTGGATGTGACATCTGGGTTCAGCCGGGTGGGACACATCGCACACATGAACTTGAGGGACCATCAGCTCCCGTACAAGAACCTCATAGGTAAGCGCAAATAGTTTTTCCTAATCAAAAGCTACATGAATGGACTATAAACAGTGAAAACATGATTAATGAAGGTAGGCAGATAAGTCTCATCTTCTGCTGCTTCAACTGCAGGTCAGGTCATCATGGACAAGAACTCTGGCATTACCTGCGTGGTCAATAAGACCAACATAATTGACTCCACCTACCGCAACTTCAAAATGGAGATCTTAGCTGGAGAGGAGGACATGATTGCAAAAGTAAGCTACATCATACATACAAGTATTTCATGGTACTTGTTTTTTTTTTTTTTTAATCCAGACATTTGATGTTTTTGCTGCAGGTTAAAGAAAACGGGGTAACGTATGAATTTGATTTTTCCCGTGTGTACTGGAACCCTCGGCTGAGCACAGAGCATCAGCGCGTGGTGCAGCTCATCAAACGTGGCGATACGGTGTTCGACGTATTCGCTGGGGTTGGTCCCTTCGCCGTTCCAGCTGCCCGCGCTGGGGCCAGCGTGTTCGCCAATGACCTCAACCCGGAGTCCTACCGGTGGCTGCAGCACAACTGCAAACTCAACAAGGTGGAGAGCAGAGTCCAAACCTTCAACCTGGATGGCAGGGTGTTCATCCAGGGACCTATGAAGCAGGAGATGCCTGCGCTGCTGAAGGCAAACGCCAGTGTGCATGTGGTGATGAACCTGCCTGCTTTGGCTTTGGAGTTTCTAGATGCATTTAAAGGCCTCTTGAAGCAGGAGACGCACCGTGACGTTAACCTACCCACAGTGCACTGCTACGGCTTCTCCAAAGACGACAACCCTGAAAAGGACGTGGTGCAGAGGGCTTCCCACAGTGTTGGGTTCCCTCTCGAAGGGCGATGCTCAGTGCATTTTGTGCGTAATGTAGCACCCAACAAGGATATGATGTGTGTGAGGTTCACGCTCCCTGAGGAGGTTCTCTTCAGCAGTGATCCTGAACATACAGGCGAGTCTCGATTTACAGTACAGTAAGGCATAATTCAATTATGACTAACTCTAAATTGTGATGCATTTTCATTCTTTATAATTTATAATTAGACATATTTAGTTTTAGTTTAACTATGATGCACTCTAAACAGTATTTTCTTAATCTACAGAGACTTCAGAAGAACCAAGACCAAAAAGACAGAAGTGTGAAGAAACTCGGGATGCGCCATCATAAATACACCAGCCTTATACTAAGACGGCCAAAAGGAAATATTTTAGATTATTTTTTCTTTTCAGACTGTGTTTTACTATTGTTTTTACCACAGATATTGAGCCATCATGACCCTTTGGTTTAATAATTGACCGTACATCTGATCCCAGCAGAATGTACTATAATTGCCAATATTCTAAGTTGTATATAAATCTTTAAATGATGGACAGATTAGCAGGTTGGTTGTGATTCATTTTAATATAAAACAAAGGTATTTACATCTACAAAAATGAGGCAGAGCACTTCTCACCACCAAGGCTTTCGCCTTCTCCACAATGGTGGTAGTTCTGTATTTCCAGTCCAGGTCTGGATGTGTTCAGCCTTTCTGAGGGAACAGTCCACTGAAAGCATCTTGAATGGCCCGATGACACGCCAAAGCTGAAGTGTATCCTCCAGCTGTGTCCTGAGGCATGGCGGCCCGCACGTGGTTCAGATACCTGAGAACGTACAGAAAACACTGGTCAACGTCAGCAGTGAGATGTTTTACAAATAATGTCACCAACTGACAGCTGCTTTCAACAGCAACTGGAAAGTAACTTTATTCTTTATTAAATCCTCACTTCAAGTAATTTTTTTCTAGCTCTCAGGATTCTGGTGCTTTGATGAGATCCACAAAGACAGACGCACCAATGCACTAGTACTGAAACACCTTGCGCCTAAAAGCCTCCATTGCTCTAAGTATTATAGGTGTATTTTATTTTTTAAGTGCTTACAGATGTATCGTGCCAAATCCCCGTTTCAGGCTCTTAAGCAAAGCCAAAAGTCACTGTTTATTTTCACATTCACGCACAGAAAGAAAAACAGCAGACCTGTTAAATTAGTCCCGACACCGTGTCCCCAGGTAGATACTCTTCTACTGACAAGTTTGTGAGACGGGGGCAGCTGACCTGTGTTCCCACCCGACTGTAATACGGTTTTGTTCCACCCAAATGTAGTCACGGGGAGAAATCTGCACACATTCTGTACAATTCTCTCAGAGCATCTGACTACAAAGTCAGACAATACCTCGCTTTGCTGATGTGTGCACACACACACACACACACACACACACACACACACACACACACACACACACACACACACGAGAGTCTGGCTTTGTGGCCCCTGTTCTGTGAGCTGGGGAAACTTCAAAGTGAATCGGGAATCAAGAGCACAGCCAGCCCTCTGTGATAGTGGTGCCCATTCAAGCTGCTTTACACAGTAACCTAACACCTGTGGGGAGGCTCACAGAGACAGAGAGCTGAGGTCCGTGAGTGAATGAGCGTTGGATATGGAGAAAAGGTGTCAGTGAGACTACATCAGGTTTTTGCTTTGTTTTGTCACTTGATGAGTCATTATATCAAGAGCTGCATCACAGATGACCTAGTAAAGTCCAGCAGTGGATGGCGAAAGTGAGAAGTAGAGTTGTGAGCGGTGTCAATCAGGTCCTGCACATAAAGACCACTCATCACCCACTACAGAAACAACACAAGTTCAAAACAGGAGGCCCAGTGATTAATAATAACTTCATTAGACCCAAGCTGCTGTAGCCTGTCCTTCAGAGCACTTGAGGGAGGCCTTCTCATATGGCTTCCTGCATCAGATGAGTGCTATCTATTGATTATATTGTGCTGGGCCTTTTTAATGGTGAAAAAAGTGGGCTATTTACAGCCTGGCTAAGTCTGCTCTTCCTGCTAATCTAATCCCCAAGCTACTCATGTGGTCATTCCTTCCAAGAAAGCTGAGAGCTCTGTGTAACTTTATACCTGCCTGCCCCGAAGGAGCGAGAGAGCAGGAGAGTAAAAAGAGAACATGAAGGAGATGGAGAGGGAGGAAGAGCGTAAGTCGGTAGGTGTGGGGGGGAGAAATCACCTCTGGGTATCGACATCACACACGCTCTTTCCTTAAACCAACCCTGTCTGCCCTCTCACCCCCCCAACACTTGAGACGAGTTCAGTTTCGCCCCATTAACTCGGCAGCTGCATCTTCCTGTAAAGTCCAGCGTCATACGCGCATGTACGCATTTCCAGTTATAAACCGAAAGATAAACTGGAGTCGCTTCACGGGACTGCACCCTCGGATGCTGACAAATGAAGAGCCAACCGACAACAGCGAGGACAGGCGGTAACGTGAAATGCATTAATTATATTCTGAAGCCTGAGGCGGGACAGGCCGACTCTGCGCTGCTTTCAATCATAAAACATCATTAACGCGCAGCCGTCTGACGCGGAGCCATCAGGCCCGTGATGCTACTGTGTCAGGGCACTACGACTCCACGCCCTCCCACCCCATCATCCCCTCGTTCTCCATTTCCCTCCGAGGACCAGACTGCCTTTTGTTCACAGGGCCCCGAAACCTGAACCGTTTAGGCCGGTAACATCTTTCACTCTCCGGGCCCCACTGGAGCATTAGCTGCAACCTGATATGGGTCTTTTCAAAGCCTTGTATTATTGGGTAAATATGGGTCACTTTGGACTGGCCCATTATGTCGCTTTGGGGGGGAGTGGGAAAAGGCTGGTACAGGTGATGAAGACAACTGAATGACATAGTGGGACAGTGGGCGTCTCACACTGCAATTGCCACGAGCGAATACGAGGGATTTTCCACACACACACACACACACACACACACACACACACACACACACACACACACACACACACACACACACACACACACACACACACACACACACACACACACACACACACACACACACACACACACACACACACACACACACACACACAAACTACTGATATATGAGACTTTGTTGCTCACTCACCATCAAAATTGGCCATTTCTTACTGTAACATTCCTTAAGATACTTAATAGAGGACGAAGTGTTCACGTAATTTTATCACTATGACTGCCATCTGCTAATGCTAATAATGCAGACATTTTCCTGATGGGATCCTGAAAGTGTTCCCCACGTCTGCTGCCTGGAAAGCACCGCCCTGCGCCATCTTTAATTCAAAGTGAAAAGATAAGTGGTAAAATGCTCAGCCGAGGTTCCGCGTGGTTTCAAACTGGGAATGTGTGGCTCCTCTTTGTGTGTTGATCGGTGAAGCTTCTGCGGAATCGAGGGTGTTTGGACCCATCAGGGAAAAAGCTACGAGGCTACACTAAAGGGGAAAAAAAGAGAGTACGTGAGAGGGAGGTGCCGGCTGTGTTGGGCCTCTCGTCTAGACTCCATGTGTTAGTTAGAATTGAATTAAACGGAGCTGTGGAAGCTCAGACTTGATGGAAAAGAAAAGAGCCCCTTAATGGTACAGTGGCTATTTTAGCAAACAGACACTTAACATTCAAACCACAGAGCAGACGCCTAAGACAATGGAGCAATATGCAACAGACTTGAGCAACGATCACTGTAGAGATCCACTGTTCTGGCTGCTTTCACAAATCCAGACTTTATGCCACACAGCGAGCACAATAAGCCACGTGTGAATGGGATTTTCTGAGTCCTCTAACATTCCCTTTAATATACTCATCAATAAACCTGTTTGGCACCTGCCGGCTTTCACAGCATCCTCACTGATCCAAGGTCAGCATTTGTTCTTTCAGCATGGAAGATAAAAGAGGCATTTTTTTTTTGATTCAGCATGATTCATGACCCAAATGGGGCATACTGACTTTCAGGCAGCTGAGGAGATCAACTTAGTATTCTGTTGATTCCAGAGGAGCAGGAAAATGATGTCTACACAGGTAAATCAATAAATCTTACCCTACTTGAGATGGCTCCAAGGACTGCAGCCTCATTAGCTATGTTTATTAAAGCGAAGATGCTTAGACTGGCATGTTGAGTGCATGGAGAGGGCTGCACGGGGCAGGCTGTATCTGAACAGAGGCTGCCCCCTGCTTCTGAAGGGCCGGTCTTGGGGCTGCTGTGACTGTTCGGAAGTCTTCCTTTAGCGCTCTGCTCCAGCAGCAGTTGAAGATTCCTGGCCTGGGAATGATGGGGTCTGAAGAAATGGGGGTTGGGGTGCAGAGCCACACACCTGCCAGATGATTTGTCATTATAGAGGGGTCAGCAATCAGCTGTCACCCCCTAATCACCCATCCCACCCCTTAAGTCACCCCCCCCCCCCCCCCCCCACACACTCCACTCCAGTTCTCCAAAAACACCCCCTGCATTCCTCAGACGGCTCCGGTTTCACTCACAGCACTGCTGCTCCATCTCCCCCTCCTTCCTACACTCTAGCCTGAGAGAAAATGTACCCCCTGTATGACACGCAGCACACTGAGTGCATTGTGTAGATGTGCAGTGTGTGCTTCCGCCCCTCTGTCTGTGTCGATACAACTCACATGTGTGTAAATACATATTTATCTAGCAGTAAAAACACTTTTACCAATACCAAACACAAACTGGGGGAGCGGAGTTTTAACTGTGGAGAATGTGGGACTTGGTGCAGACTGCGGTCCAGAAACAAAACCTCCCGCAGACAAGCCAAACACTGAGGACTCTCACAGGTATACTATATCTGTCAACAGCGGTCTTTCATCACCAGGGGTCAAAGGTCACACTCTTTTCCACTGAACGCAGCTTCCTCTGGGACGTGTGAGTGTGTGAGACAGATCCTCAGTCATTAGCCTACTCACTGTCCACCAGATTATCTCAAGTTGTACCGTGGAGGGGGTCTGAGAGTGGTTACATCATATTCTCATGAGCGTACGAACCCCCTTATCCATTATCATGCGCCTTATCACCAACAACAGGCCCAGTCTGCTTCTCTAAGCAGGATGACAGAGAGGTGGTATTGCTAGCACTTAGTGGGCATGTTCAGAGTGTTAACAGGAGTTTTGGCTGACACAAAAATTAATGTATATGGAAATGTATTCTCACGCGAGAGGCTTGAGGCCTGCAAGACTGTCGAAAACACAACTTGTAGGCATCAGTGATAATGACTCCACTGTGCTACTTGTCCTTAAATTTAACCCTTGGACCTTCTGGTCCAAGTGTCACCTGTCACTACTCATTCAGAACTTAGTGGCGTCTCTGCTCTGCACCTCCTCAGTCTAACCTGAGGGGGGCAGTAGAGGCTGCCTGACAGCCTAGGTCACCCGCTTACACACCTAACTGCCACAGCCATGGGGCTTGGACAGGCATCACACATCCAGTAGCCACTTGATACTTCATAGAGCATCTTTCTTTCGTCTCCTGAGCTGCCATTTGATAACCTTGCCCCCTGGAGAGTTTAGAGGAAGGAGGAGGGGGGCAAACCGGACTGGAAAGGGAGGATAATGACATGACATCAGTGTCATCGTTAACCAAATGGGGCAGTAAACAAAGGAGAAGGACATATGCTGTCCAGTGAATGGCTCCTAGCACAAGGCACACCCACACACGCACATACAGCAAAGGGGCCCTTTAGAGTTAGCTGTAACATTCTGGGAATAAAGCGAAAGAGAGAAAGAATAGCATTTTCCCGTGGGGGATTCTCTTCTACTAGTATCAGTTACCCATTTACCTCAAGCACTAGGGAGAGGCAAAGAGGATTTCAATTAGAGCGAATGAAGAAAGAAAAGAGCAAAGGAGGGTGGATGGAGAAAAATACAACAGGGGCAGGGTGATAACTCATGCATCATAGGAGAAAAGTACCCCTGACCATGAGATGGATGTGGCAAGTCCCACATGACAGGAGTTTGTTTTCCTTCTCCAGCTCTTAAGAGGGGAAAATGAGCCAGATAATCCCCCTGTACATTGCCGGCCCTTTGCCCCAGGGACGAAGAACGAGAATACAGAGTTTTCATTTGTTGGTGTTTCTCCACCAACAACTGCACAACATCAGTTTGTGTGTTACAATAGTTACGGACACCGTCGCGCTCCAAATCAAGGCCTGCAACCCTAGAGAGTTTGCAGCTGCTTTGCTAACCTCTGCACAGATTAGTGCGTGTTAAAATAGTCTGGAGACATCACCTCACCCTCTGCTGGGTGTTGACCCCTGCAGCCTTTCAGCTGTGACACAAATAAACCCGGAGACAAGAGCGACCATCATCCTCGGGGTTCCCTGCCTGCCGGTGTCTCCTTCGCTGGCAGCGGCCTGGTTTAGCCTGGCTTGTGTTCATCTCTGGCATAAGCACAAGGTCTGCAAAAGGAAAACACTAAACCCCCTAAAAAAACGAGACCCTTTGACCAAAATACACACAATAAAATGATGTCCTTCAATAACGACCCCTGTGTTTTCACATGCTCTCTGGGTCAAACCTGACTCACCTACAAGTACAGTAAAAAGCCTCCAGCCAGCTACAGCACGTGCTTATTTTGACTCATACTTCAAGAGAAAAATCAATATTTGCGCAGATCTATGGGAGGAAAAACAATAGTGATCTGGCCTCCACCGCTTTGTCTGTTAATGGCCCGTTTACTGAGACGGATATGATAATGGCCTGGGTGGGGGCTGGTGGAGAATGGGACGGTGGCCACACTCAACTCTTCCTAATCTAGTTAGTAATGAAGAGAGTAAGCACCTACAGTAGAAGAAGCTTGGGAGCAAAGCACAGCTACAGCTTTATGCTGTGAATGAAGATGTGGCTTCCTGTTGACACAGACAGGTTTGCAAGTCAAATAGCTGGACTCAAGCGTCTGCACTTTAAAATCGCCTGCAGTCTCTTTTGGCTATGCAAATTTCAAGTCTGTGAACCTCATGGCCGCAGTGAAGCTCTGAGATTTACACTAAGGAAACACCTAAATGACAAGGCCCTGCACTGAAGTCTGTAGTTACTGGCTGTGCTGCATACAGAAACACAAAGCACTGACACACACATTGAGTGAGCAGTATGTCAGAACCGAGCATATATCTGAATATTTGAGAAACCAAGTTCAGCTTTAGGTCTTGGTAATGCTAGCTAAGCAAAAACTATTGTTATGCAAGAGACAAATAAACCATTTCCCATAAATTGTCTTATTGGCATCGTCAAACGGTGTTTTAATTGGCTGAATGAAAGAAAAATATGTGCCTTGAGACGTTATCTAATAGTAGTAAAAAGTAGATCAAAGACCACTGCTCTTGAGGGAGTTCATCTGAGGTCATACTAACCGGCGCCTCAGCCTTCAGCTCTTAACTTCAGCATCAAAGCTGTGTTTGTGTGAGAGAGAGTGCATGTCTATTTGAGGCCCGGAATACAAGGCTCGTCTCTCCAAGGTACCATCACTCTGCTCCCATCAGTCTCAGCACTCTGATGTCCTGGTGCAGCACCTCAGGTCCCCCTGCGGTCAGTGACCTCCGACCTCTCCCCTGGCCCTTCCAGGCCTGCCGTGCCCCTCAGATGGATATGTGCCCTGCGGGGTTCACGGAACCTGGGGTACATAAGCACGCTATTCGTGGCAGCTTCTACACATTGCTTTGCATTGGCTGCCAATTGAGTGAAAAGAAGTATATCACCGACGAGCTGTACTCCGTTCTGACGGGGGAGCGCAGACGAAGGAAAATGATTTGTATGCAATTTAAACCTCATATACTCTAATTTAGTGATGGCAGAATGGATTTAAGTGTACTCTATGGGCCATGTTTAGTGGTCCTGCTAACTACCAGAGCCGAATCCAGGGTCAGTGGGTAATGCTCTTGGCCAGCTAGGCCAGAGATGGAAAGATGGAGCGCTAAGTCCTGGAGTTGGGCCAGGACGGCAGGGAGAGGCTAGCTAAGCCTGCTGCCAGGAACTGAGGGCTATGATGGCACCACTGACTATTCTGGATATCTCCCTCCCACCAAAGCACTTAACATGTAGTATAAGCAAATACACAAACAAACAGACACACATTCACATAAACACTCAGACACCAAGGGATGCTTGGAAAGCTAAGGAACACAGGCAGGAGAGCATCACTCAGAGACCCATTAACCCTTGGCTCCCAACCAGAACAGTGAGCAGGCATCTTTTAAGCACACGTTAAACATAGCTAGCTTACGCCTGAGAGCACCAGTGATTTATGTATCGCTGCTGTGAGTCCACATGTTTGTACATATGTCCATAAAAAGACGGGGCTACTCGAAAAGAAGAATCGGCTGCAGCTCCTAGTGAGTAAAAACGGCTGGTTGCCCTCGGCGCTGATGAAGCGAAGGTGACAGCGAGCGTGCTGGTTATTTAACCCTCTAGCTACTTACTAGTTTCTGTTCTGTGAATCAAAGTGATCCGGGGACTACTTCCTGGTGCAGAGACACACATCCCCAGGAGAGGAGCCCCAGACTAAACACTCTGCTCAGTCAGCTGCTCCCCTTCACCCACCAACAGGAGACGGACGCTTGACAAGTCCTCCCAACAGAAACCCTCACTTTTTCCACCAATTATAGAAAGCAATGCGGAGTGGGGGAGGAGGCAAACTTCAAAATATTATACACACACTGGCATTTGGCGAAGCGCATTGAGCAATCTCTGTCAGAGAAAGATGGGCTAATTTCAGGGCGACCTGTGCCAACACAAACAACTGTTCTGGCGAGCTCTCATTGTCAGCACTTGAGGTTTCAGTCGAATTTTTCAACACTCCACAGCAAAATTCTCTTTCCCCTATTTTTCCCCCATATGATTTGTCCTTGTCCAAGATCCCAGTCAGTCTTTCATCGCCTATGCAGTCAGAGCTTAAAAAAAAATATGCTTGTAGAGAACAAAGTCAGACCCAGATGCTCATCTAGCCACAAACAAAAACAAAAATAGACTGATTTTATCCTTCAGTATGAAGACACATGACTTCCATGTATATAAACCTATACCTATTTTAACTCATGCTTCTGTATTTTGACTTACTGTAAGTCTGCTTCCATTCAGGTCATGCCCATCAGCATCCACAGGGTCTAAGTGGATGCTGGAGCTACAGCCACTGCAGCGCTACGGTCTCTGGCCGCTGCCTCATATCACAGCACTGTCAATGTAAACATCATGTGTTTCTGTTTGGGTCTGTAAAGCAGTATTTACTTCTGCTTTGATTTTGTTTATTAAAGGCCGTTACAGTTCAACATAAAAGCAAAGAGCCACTGCAGGATAATTGGCGTATGGGCTGTCGTGTTTCATGGTGTAGTCATAATTCTTACAGCGCACGCAGGGACCTGGGAAATGTGCCAGTCAACAAGATGGACAGCACTGTGCTACTATAGCAGAAAGTCCACACAGTTGGGGTTCCATCCGCTGTGGCATATCTTCTACACCTATGCACATCGGGAATAGCACTTGGTTATGAATGTGTATGTGCAGGGGGGACGCTGAATGGGCACTTTTGGAGGCCCTGTTGACTGAACATGCAGCCAATACTCTGCTCCAGTACTCGGGCAGCTGTCTTTAATAGAAGAGCTCAGCACAGCCCATATTTATTCAGGTACAGCTGAACGAGAGGGAGAGACAGTGAGGGAGGCGTGGCCCCTCTTTTTCCTGGCAGCCGCGCAGCACTCCTGCGGTTTTTGGGGGGCAAAGGGACAAGGCGAAAGAGACATTGAAGCGGAGGGAGAAGCAGAGCGGCGAAGAAGAAAAGAGCACGTTGAAATGAGAAGCATGGCTCCAGTCAGACCCGATGACTGAGCGTCCTGTGCGAAAGGATGAGCCCTAGAGGCCCCGGGGCCACCAGGGAGGGGGCGTGTGTGCCCGACACGCCAGTCTCGCTTGATGGCCGTGTCCAAGACAAATCACCGGTGGTGCTGCTGTCACCGTGGGTCTCGACCAAGACAAACAGCCATGTTTTAAAATAAGAAGCTGCCCCCTCATCGCCCGTGTTGCCTCATCCACACTCCGGCACATCCGTATCTGCTCATATGTTCAAGCATATTCCCTTCACAGGTCATTGAACTGCAACTCTAGTCCAACGTTTTACTCAAGGGACCTTTCACCGTCTTAGTGTTGTCTGCGCTTACTATACTACACACACGCGTGCTTGTGAGTCTTCACCACATCACATGCGTTCCACTGTGGCAACACCGCTGGAACTGCAATAACAGGGTGAGTGTGTCAGTTACACAATGTACAGCAGATTTAAAGGACATTATCTGCAAAGGCTACACACATCTAAGCTTGCGTGCACAAAACCTCAAAGTTAGCTGAACCTCCGCCTGCACAGAACTGTCAGCACTATTGCATGCTTTTACTTAGGAGCACAATGCATCTTGGGAGTTGTGGTTTGTATGAAGGGGCCTGACCGTGCCGCTGCCTGCGGCCTGCACCAGTGGGACTGATGCTCCTCATCGAACTGAGCCTCATTTATCTCCATGGCAGAGCCGTTCCTCTCCAGCAGCGGTCCTCCTGGACCCTTGAACTGCTGACACCCTCCCACTTCCTCCCTACTCTGGGCTCCAGCATGCGGCAAAAAGGGTGAGATGCGTTTCATCTGCATATTGATCAGGCTAGCCAAAAGAAGCAGGACCTCAGCACTTCACTGAATACATAATGTGAGTAAGTACCAGTTATTCTGCTTAAAGTCCACTGCAAGCTTAAAGGAAAAGGTTTCACCTTAAGTAGCCGCTTTTGCAGGTAATTAGGTGAATGTGAGATGAGCGTGTGCAACTAAAGTCAATAGCAACTTCAATCTGAAGAACAAAGAATTAACTAAAACCTTGATCCTGAAACATGCTGACGTGATGTTCAAATCTGCACATCTCAGCCAAATGAAGAGTTGAGCTGAAATCCAAACAGCTCACCCCAAATGTACATGACCTCATGTGCCTCATGTCACCCAATAAAAGAGGCCTGCCCACACGCGGAGGGCAGGCTTCAGTGCCAGCCAGGGGCAGTGCAGACGACTGGGCGCTCGACTGTCTGATGGATAGCTTACATTCAGTACAGGCTGGACCAATGGCGTCAAGGATTGATTGGCCCAAAGGGGCCGTCGGGGGAAAGCACTTCCTGTGTGTGTGTGTGTTAATGGGCACTCCTGCAGAGGCAGTGTAGTGGCTTGTGGCAGGGCGATAGTTGTTACTCCTTTGCTTGCTCTCCCGATCTCTTCCTACTTCTTCTCTCAGCCCTCTTTCCTCTCAGTTAATCTGATGACAATTAAGTGAGATGAGCCAGGCTTCCCGAGCTGCTCTCTAACCAAAAACCCCACAATGTATTGCACGAAAAAACACCCACTCACTTAGTTTACCCATTGTCATACAAGAGTACTATAGGACCATTCAGTTTAGGTACACGTTTTTGTTTGTAACTAGCTAACATAGCCCAGATAGTTTCAAGTCAATTACCTATACTTATAATACTTTACTATTATAATAAATATTGACATATGAATAAAAATTCTCAGACAATAACGGTCCCTGAGCATTGCCTATCTGTTATTATGGCTTATTTAGTAACAAATGAGATCCTTCCTAAAATAGATAATGACATTTAGGACTCTTCCGGTTACTCTTTGGTTACTGTTTAAACAAACAAAGCTAATACTGTACAGCTCAAACGAAATGAATATACGTCCGTCTCATGTAAATTCTTTTTACCCAAATCTGCTCAGCTGCTCCAGTTCAGGCACTTGTGGTCCATAGGTCTCAATGTGAAGAGGATGGTAGTGGTACAAAACCTCTTCAATCCTGGGTACAGTCTGTAGCGAGACCGTCTGGCGCTGGAGGAAGAAACACAACAGAGAAACACATGTATGTAACACAAGATGATGGTTCTCGTGTCTTAGGCAGATTGACATGTACGCAAAACTATTATCTATCAGATTGTTTTTTTTTTTATGAGAACCCTTAGATCCATAACTGCTCAAAATTGAGCTTTTGTGTCTGACTTTCAAAACTCTTCCTCACCCTGGTGATCTAATGGAACAATGTAAACCTACTTGATTTGTGGCTCTGCTCCTAAAAAGGGACTTTCCACACAGCATCAGACTCCTAGTTTCTGCAGCATTAAAGTAATGAAGCTCAAACGATGAGCCAGGGTAATGAAACAAACCTGTAATTAAAAAGATGATGCCTAAACAAGCACCAAGAGTATTAAAGAAATGTGGAGACAAATGGAAGATAAAAAGATAAGAAAGAGAAGTGGGGGGAGTATAAACAAGGCACAGAGGGAAGCTGATGAAAACCAAACTAAACGAGTAGCATGTGCCCCCCCCAGACTGCCTGCCCCTCACACACTTAGGCCCATGTGCACACACGAAAAAAAAAGCCACCACACTTAAGCTGGAAGTTACAAAATCACCAAGCGATGCAAAGGATGCATAGTTTGTTAGCCAAATCCAACACCGTGTTAGTTCTCCAAACCAGAACGCCAAGTCAGCTGGTATGAGGGCTGCAGATGAGCTTTCTGCCAGATGCCACATCTGAATAATATGTCTACAAATTACCACAAACCACAAACAAAAATTACCACCAATTTTCAGAATGTCCACATATATCAACATTTAATATAAACGTTCATATGCTGTGATTCAGGGTTTTATCAGTTTCATCCAATCCCATTTTCCCTCAGAATAACGTTCAGCTACTTTAACTAGACGAGTCTCGGCTTGTTGTATTCAGCAGACGTTTATACACGCAGACGGGGGGAGCAGAAGAAATAGTGACAGTGGCAGTGCATTAACAGACACAGAGTAAGTTTTTCCAGGGAAAGAAAAGGGAAAGTTGAAGGTCTGCTCAACACACAACATGTTTTTTGGCAGCACCATCTAATGCTTAGGAAACAAGTGGAATAACAGGTCTTCCTTACAGGGTTATCTTCTTTTCCTTTATCAGTCACTATAAAAATGTTCATTCAAAAAACAACATTACACCAGATGCCTCCATCTCTCAAGTGTTCGTTCATCCTTCGTCTTAGAAGGTGCCAGTGACAGCTATCATGTTTTTTTTCACTCATGCAACACAGCGGCGCCCCACCACAGACTAATGAAACACAGACCAACCAACCCAAACACAGTCAGTCATTCAGCGTCAGTCCTGACACGAATCTCCTATCACATCTCCACCACCATTTAACTCCCTTACTCTGTCCATCAAAGGAATGCATCGCAACAAGCGGAGGCGAGAGAAGCACAGGGAGAAGTGTCCCATGGTGGAGAGAGGTGGAGGACCCGAGCAGCAAATTGGGAGTTGAAGATGGCTAAAAGGGTAGTAAATAAGATTTAATGTGACGGAACAGAGCCAACCCAGTCTACAGGAATATTTGTCGCATTCCTCTGGAAGGACACCTTGAAAAACGGCAGAGACACACGAGCACAAACAAGCACGACATGAAACACGCAGAAACAAGATCAAGCTTTGTTCTTCTCAATACATTAACAAAGGCAGCGCAAATTGATTAATAAATAAAAATCAATTGATGAAAGAAATCAACAGGAAGAAGTGAAGAAGACCTCCAGGCCCATTAAAGCTAAAAAGACCAAGGTAGTAGGAGCCACTGGAACAACATCACTTAAAAGGAGCCAGAGCAGACATCTGCTTTTACCATCACAGAGGCCCCTTTTACAACCTATACAACATCATGTGTGCTATCGTGATGCTTTCAAGTTTGTGCGGAACTAGTATTTGAAACTCTTATAATGCTCATTTGACTTCAAAATGAACCTCTGGGGGTCATCAATCTAAATTAAACTACAGGGCAAGGAAGTATCCCAGCGCTGCGAGAGCTTCTTCTATGAAGCATCAAGTCGACAGAGTTGTGATAATCCACAATCACCCATCATATGTTTTGCATTCTTTAATTTTTAATCTATCTACAGAATTATTAATGGGCATTAAGTACTACATTGGTCCAACAAGCAGAAATCACTTGTGACTGGTCTAGGACCCTAGTTTTGGGTCGGCACCAACAAATTCCACCAGGCACACGTGCTCCACACGGTGACACGCACACTGCACAATCATCAGCCCCCAATCTCTCCCCTGAGTCTGCGGCTCAGCAGGACACGTCAAGGTCGCTTACAGACTAACCTCTCTTTCTGCACCTACACATAAAGGCAACACACACACAACCGTGTACACTCCGCTGGACGGCTAACATTTGGGAGGCCACAGCTAGCTCAAGCAGAGCTTCGGGGGCAGTGACACCCCATCGCTAATGCACAAAGTGATAATGAGAACAATGGAAAAGGAAATAGTGCTCAGCAATGTAAAGGGGATAAAACGAATAAGCCCCGTTAGGGGTCGGTCGAGTGGCATCCAAACCTCAGCCCTCACTTCCACCTTCCGCTCGGGTCCTGCCAGTGCTTCTGTGTGGATAAAAGGCTTTGGGCTGCCAACCAGCCCATTGAGCAGCAAGTAGCAAGTGTAAAAGCTGCTGCCTACATGGTGCCTCCCCTCGCCTCACAGGTTTAAATATAACTGCCTGATGACTGGCAGCTGCCCCAGCGCAAAGCCCCTAAAGCTGACAACTCCTTTTTCCGCTGGACCAGGCTGGGCCAGCTTGCCCGTCGGCGAGGGTTGATGAGGCCAACCTAAACAGAGCCAAGTCAGGGGGCAGAGGTGTGAATGCCTACATGTGGCGTTGCCAATCAGGGCCGACGCTTCTCTTTACCCCGTGAGGTGACTCCCCTGCAGCTATCAACCTGCTAACAGCCACCCGGAGAAAAGGACAGGGAGCAGAGAAGGTTCATTCTCCATCTTCAGGTTGTCAGTTGTTTATATGTCAATTTTTTACATCAATAAAACCATAAATATCTGTGTGTTACTGGACCAAACAATGCAACTAAAAGAAATTGAATAGAAAATAGTGAGCAGGTGAGTGGGGGTTGTGGTGAGTAACTAGTGACAACCTCTCAGGGAAAACAGGTTAGGCCAGTCTGCGATAAAAAAGCAAAGCAGAGCTCGGCCTGGCTTGGATGAGTATGTCTACCACACAGAGGTCACTGTAGAGGACAACCCAACCAGGTAAAACAGACCTGAGCAAACAAGCTCGCAGCCTGAACGTGCGTGAGTGTGTGTGTTCTTGTGCTTCTGTTTTCTATGTTAGTCAAAGGCTACTGCCGTGGAGCAGACAGGAAGTAAAGCCAGAGAGAACCCAGGGTTATTTCAGACTGCGACACGTCTATGTTTAGGGATAAACCTTCCACCCACATTTCTGTGAGGTGTACTTTGTTTATGTGCGAGTGTGCCTCCTGCTTTCATTGGGTGCCCATGCCGGCCTCGTCAGGTATGTCAGCTGCTCTGCCAATTGCGAGAAGTGGCTCGGGCCCCAGTGGTGCTGGAACCCAGGACCTTTCATTTAAGATGGCGCTGAAAGCTGTCCCAAGGTAAAGAGATTCCCCAACGGTCAACGGCTTTAGGAATGGGACACTGAAGCAGCTGAGGACAATCCCTACGCTCACACGTACACACTTATTCAAGAAATTTATATGCTAATAACCCCTAGCCCACTTCTATGTTTTGCTCTGGGCAGGTGCCAAGTATGATGACAAGAGTCATCATGTGTCAGACATCAACAAGCAACCTGTTTAAACTGTGAATAGTTCCCTTCCTCCCACACAGAGTCTTTTGATATCAGCGGACGTCTATTTAAAAAAAAGACACTTTATTCTTCAAAGGATGTTGACTCAGACTTGGGAAGGGGAGTGTGCCTTTATGAATATACGCATGCACCCGCATACAAGGTTTGCCTGACTTGGTTCAATAGACTACCTACAAAGTGAGGGATTAGTCAGCGATTCCAGGCCATTCTGGAGGCAAGACCAGGCCCATCCCACCTCATGTCACACCTGGACTGAGACTGCGTTCCCTCAGGATTGACTAACTTCCTAAAACCTCTATTTTATTGCATGTTAACGCACAAAGAGAGTTGGGATCAGGGCTGGTGTCCCCTCCACCGCCTCCTGGAAAATTACCCGGCACAGCCTGCATGGTTGAGATGTCCCTATGACCCAGTAAACAACATGACACAACTAGATCTAACATTAGATCACACTTTAAATATAAACAGAAGCCGCAGGAAAACTAAGGAAGAATTGGCATCCTGACATTACTTGACTCTCAAACGTTGTCAGATATGTAATGCTACCAGTGACAGCTCACCTTGGCCCAGGGTGAAGCAGCTGACTGAAGGGATGGGGCAGGGACCGGTGCTGGTTAGTGTGGATAGTGGGTGGAGACAGGAAGTTTAGAACTTTACCCAAAAAATCCACATGAAAAAAACAAGAGGTCACAAAGTCTGTGACCGCTGTGCTTTTAGGGGGAAAGCACAAATAAGCTGAGAAATTCAGCTTCCAAGTGTGTTTATATTTAATAATTCCCTGCCTTCTGCTGAAGAAAAACTGAAACGCTGCTTGGAACAAGGATCGATAACCCAGCAGATAAATGAATTCCAGCAATCTGCAGGAATCCGCTGCTCTGTGCTGAAACCCCACCAAGTCAAACAGGAGTCATTCTTATGGACTCTGAGGTGAGGGGGAAGCCAAACCCACACACTCCCCTGACTCAAGTCTCTCAGATCAACACAGCAGATGCATGGTGAGAGCTCTGCTCCACCAACAGGAGCGGGGACAGCGAGATGAAGAGAAATGGGAAGAACGAAGCTGAGGAAAAACAGCTGCAGACGAAGCCAAGGGAAACACAATCATGCTGTTCCCCTCTCCTTTAGCAAGTTCAACTCCAGGCTGTACATCAAGAGTCAGACAACCACATCCTTTTTTTGGATCAATTCTAGACTGATTTCACAAGTCGGTTAAAAAGTCTCACTTATTAGCACTGTATCTGATTATTGATGTGAATACTGAGAAGTTTCACAATGTCACGATAAACAGATAAAGGAATAAAGCAATTCTGGTTACAAATCAAGTCGAGAGTCTAGGTGGGTCCTAAGCACATACAATCAAGTTCGAAATTATTCATACCCCTCACAAATTCTGACTTTCATTCAACCACAATTAAAAAAAAAAATTAGAATAATTAATGTAATTAATTAATTAAAATGGGCTTCTCCCAAAACATAATAAGACGATGTACAAGCGTCATTGTGGAAAAGTCTCCTAAATAAAAGATAAGCAATCATTCTCTCCACAATGTGGCCCCTTGTACTTGTGCATCGTCTTATTATCTTTTGAGAGCAGTAGGTGTCATTTCTGGTCAAAAAAAACTTTTTTGGTTGAATAAAAGTAACTTAGTAACAAGAATTTGCCAGGGGTCTGAATAATTTTGGGCTCAACTGTATATTTTCCAATGCATCATTGCGGAAGGACAACTATGCCTCATAAGGTTTTGCCTCGAGATGGGACAAGTGTCACAATAACTTGGTGGGGTGTGTACATGTATATATAGACAAATAAAACATCCCCACAGACAGCTTCAAGCTCAGAGGGACCCGAGCCCTCAGCCCACATGCCTGCTCTGTGGGTTGCACCTCTTTCCCAAAAGAATGTGATGACATGACTGAAGGAGCGAAGGCCTGTTCCCGCTCTGAAGAAACACAGGCACGATAGAGCATTCTCCCTTTGAAGGTCTGGTATTGCCACTCTATTGTCAACAACCACTCCACATAAACTTTAAATTAGCACTAAAAGAAAATCACACCATGACCTTAACTGCACCAACCAAATGCCCAGAACACTCCAAGGTCCCGTTTACACTCAAGTTATCCTTGCATGAAAACGCCACTATGTTAGTGGAGCAGGTGTGCCGAGAAAAGTATTTGCACATTCCTGCCAGATTACTTGGTCATCTGAACTCCGACTTTTACCTCACAACTGTTGCAACAAACTTTAAAATGATAACTGCTGTAACAACAAGTTAAATAATCCTTCCTATCAAACCTATAAACTACTCAGAAGGGTTTCCCGTACGCTTTCAAATTTTTGGATTTCCCTGTTCACACATACAGACTCAAACAGCAGATACGCCCACTGTTTTCCATGTATGAACTTTCCCAAGTTCATACATGGTTTAACATTTCACTCAAGTTATAAACTAAGTAAACAGAAGTGAATTATAAAACAAAGGGAAAATAAAAATTATTTAAATTCATGCTATTATACATTTTAGAATTTTGCTTGTGTCAAAGGTGTGTCAACACAGACCTTTACAGCTGGACATATTCATAAACTACATACCTGAACACAGAACTTTAAATTAATGTGAAAGAACTAAGGTTAAAGAGCTAATGTGCCTAAATTCCTGCACTCACCATATGGATTCCTGTTGAAAACAGATTGGTAGGTTTGACTGTCTGCTTCTGCTGATCTATCTGAGTCTCCAGCTGGGCAGCACGGGCCTTGTGTTGGGCGAGCAAGATGGTGGCAGGAAGTTGAGACTGTTCCTGGAGACACAAACAGGAATTTATAGGAATGTTAATCTAAATGTGCGACTTTCAAAAAACACATCTCACACTGAAACTCCTGAGCAGTCACCCTCTCCACACCAGCTCCAGGACGTCTCTGTCTAACAGGATAACCATCAGTAAAAGGTGCTTTCAGGCTAGCTGCCACGTTATCGATGCGAGCCATATTAACAAAACTGTGGCATTGCAGGGGACGCTGCTTCAAGTGCACTGCGCCGCCTTCACCTCCATTAAATGCAAGGTCGGACGTTTCAATTTCTCCAGTGGAGTGTTGCCAAGCACAGAGGTCTACGAACGCAGGTTTGGACATGTTGTTCACTAAGGACGTAGAACATATTTGATGGGGTGGGTCTGTAATGGTTGGGCATTTTAAGGAGCCTTAGATTTTAAAAATAAGCCAAAAGTGATTTAACTGCTTCCAATGTTAACATATTATGTCCCGACTGCAAAAATATATCACTTTAATTTGTTGGTTACACACGTTTGGTTAGGCATAGGGTACATTACATAGTTCTATGAATTTAATTTACAAAGAATTAAAAAAAAGTCTGCAATAAAGTTCCAAGTGATGTAAATAATTAATTAGTAAACCACTGTCCCAGGAAGAAGCAGCAAAGAAATTCAAAGCTATCCTTTGGCACGGTTCTAGTGAGCTCATGTGACAAGAGTGAGCATTGTGGCCACTGACGTGTACAGATGTCAGACCTCGACAGAGTTCCCTCAAGGGGGGTGAGGGCTGATCTCATCTGCCTACAGTCAACAGGCCCCGTGCCTTAAACAAACAAACACACAGCTTAGTCTGTTATCTGTGATGGTCCTTCAGCAGCCCACTCTGGAGGAACAATTACTTCCAAAGCTAGCAACGCAACACAATGGAGCCAAGAGTCTATGGAATCACAGAGTGAGAACAATGCAGCCTGCAGGACAATGACTGGTAATAAGCTCTTAATGATCTCACAGAACTGAACCCTCAGGCTGAGGGTGTGTATGTGTTTTTTTATAATGTTTATGCGTTAAACACGGGGCATCCGATGTATTTGTGCATCACCTGATATGTCCTTCTAGAGACATATGTGCGTGTGACATCTGTTACTCACTAGTTCATCCAGCAGAGCCTGCTTGTTCTTCCTCTTAGCATTTAGCTGCCTCTGTTCCTCCTGCAGAGCCTCGAGTCTCCGCTGCTCATTGCCCTGCTGCTCCAATAACAGCAGCTCTTCCAGCTCCTCCTGTTCTCGAGTCTAATGAGGAGATGGTAAGAGAAAGAGCACGCTGTAAAGTCAGTTATACTACATATGGGCCTGGAGGTTGGATGTCACTCTGGCTGAACTCGTTGAAATCATCCTTCCAATTCTCATTTTAGCATCGACTTAGTCATTAATAAAGTCTTTATACAAGTGCGAAAAAACACATGGTACATACAAGTTTAGCCTTGTTCCGTTGAATTAGATCCTTATTGTCCCTCTGGTACTGCTCCATCCTCAGCTTGGTGTTTTCCACATCAATATTGTTTGTTAGGTTATACACTAAAGAGAGAAATCACAGTTGAGAGTATTATGTAGCTCCAGCATCACAGATTCCCACTGTGCAGAAAATTAAACCTATAACACTATTAATTTAAACTTAAGTCGGAGGAGTTTAATGTTGCGCCAAACATAACAAATGTGTCTGGTTAAAAGAAAGTGTGTAAAGCAACACTCAAACACAAACTTTCCATTTAAATGAATGTTGCAGTCTCAAAAAAGACATCTGGCGAATCAATATGTCTCCCAACTTCAGTGCGATAGATTTTTTTGTGGTGCAGCAGAGCAGCCACATGCAAAATATACAGGTATGGTTTATTGTCAAAACAAAAACTGACACAAGCTTCAAGCAGACGCTGCTTCATGGAATTTAAGGAGAAGGTTCTTTATTTAAAGTCAAATGTTTTGTCGACTGAATGCAAGGAATCTTTGACTTAAAACAAAATCCCACATGCTATGATTTCAAGGCCATAGACGTTTTCTTCATTGCAGCAGCATTTGACAACTCGCCACATATCTATGTCTACATCAGTCCAAACACTGTTGATGGTGGTTTGCCAGTTAAGATATGACAACAAAGCAACAAGCTTTAAAATGCCTGTATCGTCCTACCTATGTCTTCCACTTGCTCCAAGTAATCATTATATTCTCTGAGGCTGGGGAAGTCAAAATCTCTCTTGTTATATCTGCAGGGGAAGAACAGAACAGAAGTGATGAGATGCAAATAGGAAAACCTGATAAAAGCAAATACATACAGACATTAATTTGAACGGTCCATTAAATGAACGATTTTATAATATGAAGTCTGCATGCAGCCTCATAGACACACATTACATGTCAATTAAGGGCTATTAAAGAGAGGGAGAGATGAGAGGAGAGAAAGAAGGACTGCGAAGTAAAAACCTGGCAGGGAAAGAGCCTTCCTGTTTGAGCCCCCCATGGGGAGGCTTATTGTCTACAAAACAAACAGTGTAATGAGAAAGACAAAGGTGGCTTAAGAAGTGGGAGGAGGCAGGAGATGACACATAAACACACAGAGCCACACCCCTCACCCTCCCAGGCCCCCTCACTCACATCTTCAGCACCTTCTTGCGGATCTCCACCTCCTTATCTACGGTCGGGTCCTCGAAGAGCTGCACTCGGAAGTTGCTCTTCCTCAGGGGCGTGTCGCACTGTACGCAGTTGCCGGAGCCGCGCACAAACAGCATCTCCACACAGTTCTCGCATCTTAAAGGAGGAGAGAAAAAGACCAGGGTTTAGAAAGTGCTACCAAGCGAGGATGGCTGTTTCCAGGGGTGACCCTCCCACGCGACACAACTCCACAACAACAACAATAATGCCCAAAAGACCTGAAATACAGTTCTCCCTGCAAGCGAGTGCAAGTTTTTATTTAATCTGTAAGTTATCACGAGGCACAGTGATGGATAAAGGCGCATGTGAATATTTCCACTAAGTGCTCAAAGATGGGTGGGATTATGATTGGAATGTCGATTAGGCTGCCGCCCACTTTCATGAAGGAGGAAATTAGTCTGACACCCCATCAATGCAGTGTCTGTCTGCGCTGGAAAAACATTTGCTTTATTGTTATTTCAACAGACCTCAGTCATTTTGCCACGTTGCCTAATGGTGCTTCACAGGAAAGTATGATTCAGTATGTAGTGAAGAGAGATGTAAGTCCTATGTCACTCATGAAAAACCTAAGCCGGACTGTAAGTGTAAGGAATATTAAACTAAATTATCTTGTGTGAAAGTATTTTGACTTTGTGATCAACACAAAGAAAAAAATGGTTCACTGCAATCAGTTCCAGCTTTTCTCCTTGTGGAATCTGAATAAAAGGAAGCTGTATTACTGAGAGGCTCAGGCATCATTTATATCACATTTGAAAAAAAGGCTATGTTACTGATAAAAATATCTGCTATAAATCTGTTTAATGGAAATGATTACTTTACAAGAAAGGAATGTAGCAGTACAGAGCCCCATGATGAGTTTTTCAGGCAGGTCCTAGTTCCTCATACAATATAAGCAACTATGAATCACAAGCAGAAAGTCTCTTCAGGTGAGGCTGGAGAATGTTGAGGCAAAGTCGAGGTTCAATCCGGAAGACTTCCTTCACGGTCTATTGTGACACAACTCCACAACTCCACAACAACAGACCTGCAGACCTAGCTGAGGTCACAGCCCTGAGCTTAGCCATCAATCACACCTTTATGCAGGTAGGCGTTTACCCATCAGTCACACTCAAATGAGGAGTGGACACTCAAGACAATGAGAATGCTCCTAAATCTCCTCTGGCGTTGAGGACCTGGATAAACGTTTGCTCAGTACATCTAATTAAATCTCTGTAGATCTTTATTTCCACAGCTTCGCCCATATTCTAAGAAAAAGACAACATCTGGTTTCTAAATGTCACTATCTGCTAAACGTTTTATGATAAAATACAGCTACATTGAATGGATTTTTCACCATAAGCTACGGTTAAGTCAGTCTTTCCCAGAAAACACAAAGACTTGGCTTGAGACACTGGTGACTAGTCAAACTTCAGGGACTTAGTTTATTGGAACAATAATGGCACAGACTTTTCACTTCATCAGCAGGAATCAACTTCAAAAGTAAACTGAAACTGCAGATCCGTGGAATTTAGCTGTTTATGTGCAGCATCTTAGATATGGGCTAAACAAGCCCAACCTGCCAGGTGCGACACCAAGCTTACAGCCCGAAATATGCAGTGAAATAGATGGAGCATTACAAACACGCCAGTTTGGCTTGGCTTGTGCAAAGCGGCGAAATAAAAACGAAAGCTGAACAATGGACAGAAACGCGTGTTGTCCAGTTGGTCCTGGGATCCATGAGAAGCCCACGGCTCAAGTGCGGCCTGGAAGAGGCAGATGTTCACTGTGGCCCCCAGGCTACAGGAGATGTATAGGCCCAGCCATATGGAGGGAGATGGAAGGATCCAGCCTGTTTCCACAGGCCCACAAAGAGCCCATTCATCAACACGGCGCAAGGAGAAGGGCGTAGCTTGCCCCTTGCCCTATAAATGGACCACACAACAAAACTCTCCATAGGGGAAGCCTTGGTAATTCTAGAGCAGAGTGGCAAATGTCTAAAAAGGCAGGGAGGAGACTTTAATAGTCAATTTGCCATGTTTCTTCTGAAGAGTGCTTTCCCTAAGTGACAGCTCTCACATTTCGCAATTGTAATCAAAGCGAGATCCAGAAATCCTGTGGCAAAGTCATGCGTTATTGCTGGTAAAGGAACCGACAGATCTTCAGTAGTTTTCCATCCTGTGTGCCAGGGCTGTGTTCACTGTCTTGCTCGCACGACTCCCGCCTCTCTCACCTGTCCGAGCGGAGCTCCAGGCGCCTATCTCTCCCATCTGCAGCTGTCAGCAGGTCAGGGAAGGGGGTAGTACGAATCAGAATTAAGGCCTCGTGCCGCCAACGCCACTACAAAAGCACTTCTTGGTGATTTGTCTGCATCTTTGCTCCCTAACTTCCCTAAACAGCAACATACACACTGTACGGACCGACTCGCCAGTTTCTATCATGACGCTCCAGACAGTCTCTGTACTTTTACTGAGCCCATGAGTTCACACCACGCAAAGCGCTGACTTTGTGTCAATTTTAAACCTGCGATGACGTGGGCTCCTGCCCTGTGACCTACAATACCTGCAGCAGCGCACACAAAAATGCTGAGGCCCAAAAGTAGAATTGCTTACACAGAAAACTAGCATAGGCATGTTATGCATCCTAAAGAAGTAAAACAGAGACTTGATGTACTTCACAGAGAATGGTCCAGAGCTACAGTATTTGTTTGTTATAATTATATTTTAAAAATGTTCCTTTTACTGATGGATGAATGTAATGACAATAATACAAGTAATTTAAGTATATTTGAGAAGGCACTTGTTGACCTTATGCTCTCTTTTAGTAGCAAGTTTTATTATTCACCATCTCTTACAGCATTACCAGACAGAACTAGTTTGACAGCATTTTGATATATATTTTATATATAATTAGAAGCCTTCTCATTTTGACTTACAACCGAAGGTCTACACAACTCTCGTTTCTACCTGTTAATTATAAGCTACAACCAGGAAGCAGCTCTAGTTTAATGCAGCGTAAAGACCAGACAAAAGAGGAAAAGCCAGTTTGGTTCTTGTAATTGTTTTCAAATCAGACTCATACCTCTACCATGTCATATGTTTAATCTGTGTAGAAATGAGCTGATGAAATGATAAATTGTGCTTTTACAAAGGTTTAGCACTGCTGACTGGCTAATGCTTTACCCTGTGCACAGAGCCAGACTGGTTTCCATATGCTTCAGCTTAAGTTAATCATCTCCAAGTTGAAGCTATAAATTATTGACCTTCTTATTCAACTCTTGACCTATTACATATATTCTGTAAATGTATGCTTTTTGAATAACCATCTGATAGATCACCATCAGTTACAGTAAGCTTTAACCTCATGAAGTATTTAATGAGGGTAATCTGTCCCTAAGTCTAACACGCCCACCTACACATTGTTTGTGACTGCCTGTGTGCCCAGTGTCAAATGCCAAAGGACATGGGCTTAGTTTCACCATGCAAAGGTAATAAATATAACACATCAAATGCCCCTGGTGACACAGACACAAAATGTGCTGTGGTGGGGTTTAAATTTAGATGAGGAGGAGAGGTTAAAAGCTGTATAGCACTGACATGGCAGGATGCCTGGTCACCCTGGACCGGAATTAACAAGTATCCAAACCAAGTCCAATTTGAGCTGCCTATTAGGACTTACAATACCAGCTGATTTCATTGTCAACAAAGAACCCAAAAATAAATCAATTAAAAAACTCTCCTAACCTTTCAGATGCACAACATTTATGTATGGCCTAGGCTTAAAAATACATACACACAGTTTTGATGTTTACGGATCTAATTTTCTTAAATTGTTATTTACCATTTTTTGCATAAAGTTGTTGATTATGTCAAAAAAACTTCATAACTGAAAACAAACAAAGAGCCAAATGACAAATGGTAAAAAATAACACTAATAGAGTTTAACGTAATTGCAGGTTCCAAGTGATGCATAAATTCACTGTGGCACAAGCTCTGTGGAACAAATTCAAGGTGACCTGAGCTAGGACATCTCTCCAAATTGCTTCATTGCAGAATCATTTTAATTTTCTCTGCGTGGACCTGCATCCAGACCGAGGCGTCGAGTTATGAGCTCGCTGACCTGATGACAAAGCATGGCCACTTCCTGATGGCATGGTCAATAAACCGACAGGGTCGAAAAGAAGCTCTCATCAGGTTACCACTTCACTTCTGCATAGTGCTTATAGAGAACATGCACCTCATTTACATGAATATGTTTTTTTAAGATGAAGGTCAGAAGGTTAAATTCTAAAATGTGCACAGTGACCAAGTTTTACTCAGTAGTGAGAGATGGAATATGCTGCCCTTTATTCGGTTTAACCAAGATTATAGATCTATTCAGGACTTACCATTAAAATAAAATGTTAGCTAGTTAAAAACCCCATCAATGTCTATATCAATACTACTAACTGTTTTTAAATATGTTTATATATTGGCATGGTCTGGTACAAACAATAACTGATATGTTGTTAATGTGTATGAATGTGATGTAGATAAGTAAAGCCTGGTACTGAATGTGACAAAATAAACTTATCTTAGAACGTCAAAAGCTCAATAACTAATAGTTAGACGTAGTTTCCATTGTTTATATCTATACAAATAACCAGCTGATAGTTTTATTTCACACATTCATGAGCAAAGTGGACGATTAGCTGTTAGCAAAATGCTCATAGATTCAAACGTTGTAACGTGCAAACAGAAAACATGAGGCGAGACACAAACGTTAGAGAGGTGAGCAAAATTCAAAGCACACCTTATATAAAGACGTTGGCTGCTTCTCGTGTTGTTGGTGGTGATTTTGCACAGTGTAAAGCACAAACGTCTTCGCTGTTCTCTTCACTCTGTACTGTGTGTTAGCTGTCAGACAAAAATACTCACAGTGTGTGTCCGCAGACGTTCACCATCAGCTTCAAGGACGGATTCCGGTACTTAGTTGTTTTGCACCTCGGGCATCCCTGGTCGTCCATATCTGTCTGTGCACCACGAAACAACAAGCTGGAGATTATGTCAACAACTCGCAGCTCTCCTATCACTTTTCAGCAGGGGAACCGCTGCGCAACCTACAATGCGGTCCGGTGGGAAACTGCAATATTTAGAATAGTTCCTACTCATTGATTACGTCTGCGATGGTCACAGTGTGGTGGAGGCACACTCAGGAGTCCCAGGGGATCAGAGGTAATATATATATATTTAAACAAAAACGCTTTCAGACATTATATAGTTTTTTTTTGCTGAATATGCAGCTAAGAACAATGAAACAATCTTGTGATTTATTATCTAAAGAAAGAAAATCTGCATTATATGATATAGTAATAAGAAAGTAACACTAGGACTTAATTGCTGAATAATATACATACGTATTGTAAAGGCACTTGGTCATAAAATAGAGATATCACAATATTTTATATTGATATACTGACTGTCATTTATTCTTTAGAATGTGTTAAACACAACTGTCACATTCAACTATTTGCAACAACAAACAAAAATATTATATTTTCAATGATTCAGACTTTCCGGTAGAATGTTGTCTAATGTTGTCTGTTCTGTTTTTGTTGAAGTATCAAGTCGGAAATAAAATCCTTTGTCTTTCTACATCTTAATTTGTATTCGATTAGAGACATTTTCCTGGTAGTAATAACATGGTTTAGTGTGACTTCATCAGATTGTTTTGTTGGGATCATTTCATGGTGTACTACTCAATTCAAAGCGTTAGTGGATGGCGACATATTCAAATTCAGTAAAACGCTGAATTTCTACTAATTGTTTAAAATGTTTCCCTTCTAAATTGATTCGTGTTGAGAAACTGGAGTATAATTAAATAACGATAATAATAAGTGCTGCATTTGGTTCTGTGTTTTAACATTGGGCTGACAATTTCCACGCAACCCAAAAATTAGCCTCTGAGAATCATTCTAGATTGAGATAATGGGGACAATATTGTGAGAAATGTTTACGCCCTTGATTTTCCATACCTCCATAAGGGAATGAAAAGGTTCTCAGGCTTTCGTGTCTCTATAGAGGCTGATAAAGCGAAGGCGGTTCCTGACACTGCAGAAAACAAGGATTGCCCGTTCCCACGATTCCAAATCACTCACCTTGCACAGGTGAGCCACGGCGTATACTGGAAGTTTCATGAGTGACAGCTGGAAACGAAACATTCGACGCTGAATCCGGTTTGCTCCGCCCCCAGGGGGCCCTCGGCAGCCAATGGCGTGGCTCTCCTGCAGATAGACCCCAGTGCCTCTCCGTCCAGCTCCAGTCCCCGCAGAGTAAAAGTCACGTTGGAAAGAAAGGGGGAGAAAGATATCTACTTACAGCGGCTGTCAGATATCCGATCGCATTCGCATGGCGAGGTGGTAACCTGATCGAGCTGGGAGGAGTGACTTTATCAGGGAAGGCTTGGACAAGAAAATGTCTTCTTCTTCTGCCGGAGAAGTCACAACAGCGAATGACATCAAGAGAGAAAATGTGAAGGAGGCGGATGAACGGGAGTGCATCAAGCTTGTGGCGCAGGACGCGGCGGAGTTGCCCATGGAGCGCGCGGCTCCCAACGCCGACGCGGTGCGCACGGAGCTGCTGGTGAGCGCCGCGTCCTCGCTGGCGTTCTCCCCGGAGCAAGTGGCGTGCGTGTGCGAGGCTCTGCAGCAGGGAGGCAACGTGGACCGGCTGGCCAGGTTCCTGTGGTCGCTGCCCCAGAGTGACCTGCTGCGCGGCAACGAGAGCATCCTGAAAGCCCAAGCCCTCGTCGCGTTCCACCAAGCTCGCTACCAGGAGCTGTACAGTATATTGGAGAACCACAGTTTCAGTCCGTCCAACCACACCTTCCTGCAGGATCTGTGGTACAAAGCCCGCTACACCGAGGCGGAGAAGGCGCGGGGCAGACCCCTGGGCGCCGTGGACAAGTACCGGATCCGGAGAAAGTACCCTCTGCCCAGGACTATCTGGGACGGCGAGGAGACCGTGTATTGTTTCAAGGAGAGGTCGCGGAACGCGCTGAAGGATTTGTACAATCAGAACCGGTACCCCTCTCCTGCCGAGAAACGGAATCTCGCCAAGATCACAGGACTCTCCTTGACGCAGGTCAGCAACTGGTTTAAAAACAGAAGACAGCGGGACAGAAACCCGTCCGAGGTTCAGTCCAAAAGGTAAGAGACCACAAGGAACCAATAACGCAAATTTCTAAAGGAGCCAAAGTACCGAAATGTTCCCCCGAGCGTTTGTGCGTAAAGTCCACATTCAAATTTTATTTTATTTAAACAAAGCATTTATACGTCGTTTTACTACGGTTTGTTCCTAATGTATAACCATTCACACGCACGTATTTTATTGTTTCCCCTTGACTTAAACGTAAGGTTTGACAGTGCGACTCCTTTATTGGCTTTGATATAAACAAAAAGAATGCGTAAAAGAGTTTAGAGCACGCTTTTAATGTTTTGAAATATGAAGCGGTTGCCGTTCAGATCCGGTTTCAGGTGTGCTGGTGCTAAAGGGCATGGAAACCATAAGCAACTAAATAACATAGTGACTTCCACACTCCACTGCCTCGTCTGTCAGACACGACGAGTGCATGACTTTGATGGAACAAAGGCAACAAAGGTGACTTGAAAAGATACTTTAATTTCCTCTCTTCACGGGGACGTGTGCGCGCGCGCCTGTGCACGAACCCATACACACGCATGTCCCCAGCGCGTGCCCCCTAGCAAACTACATAAATCACTTTTATGAACACACTTTTTTTTTATTCCAAACGCACCAACAGATCTCCGAGCTTCCATCAGCGCCCGCGTTTCGTTTCATTTCACAAATCCTCCAAACAAACAGACTGAACTTTATCTTTCATGTTTCCCCCTGTGAACAAAGCTGACGCACACCTGGTGTAGGTGACCTCTCTCTCTCTCTCTCGCTCTCTCGCTCGCCCGCTCTCCTCTCTCTCTCTCTTTCACACACACAACCTTTAAATTCTTATTTAATTCCATTTGGTTTACTCATATTATTATATTTTTCTTATTTTGTTTGAAGTGGAGGAATGGGGGGGGGTCTAGATGTTCGAGTGTTTGTGTGTAGTTTGAGCGCTGGGGGGCGGGGGGGGGGGGTACAGCTGTTTTAACCAATCAATTTAAAATGCTAAACAAAACACAGCAACCACATATATTTTCCATTTTGCCAATAAAACGAAGACGTTTACATTCATAACTTAAGGAGCGACATAAACCGCTGGGCCCGTTTGTTCCTTCCTGCCACCAGCGCTGGCGTTTTGTCCCACCGGGTTTTATTGCGCCAAATGGTTGCACGGTTGTTGACGTTAGTTGCCTGTTGTCAGTGCCGCTCTCCATGAGGCCGGAGAGGGCTGCGCATTCACAAACGCAGCCTGCGCTTCAAAGCGGTGTAATAACACAGCAACAAATGTGACTGTGCTGCGGGTCACAGACAAGATGTGGGTGGAAAGGACGTAAACGCCACTACACTGTAAACCCCATCAGCCTAAATACACCCAGGGGAAATAATCATTTTTATTTTCCACCATTTTGGTTTTTAAGCTTATAGAAGTAATTTATACCAACAATTTCTTATTTTTCTTCATTATGTGACAAACAATATTCCCCCTTTTCACAGTGAATCTGACGGAAACCACAGCACAGAGGACGAGTCCAGTAAAGGCCAGGAGGAGCTGTCACCCCGGCCCCTCTCCAACTCCTCAGATGGGCCCATCACTCACGGGATTCCCGCCGGGCCTCTGGACACTGGAGTGGTTATCCAGCAAATCGGGGACATCAAGGCGCTGCCCGGGTCCGGCGGCGGCAGCCTCTACAATGGCAGCTTAGTGGCCACTAACACCTCCTCGGGCGTGTTTCACAACGGCGGCTCCTCGTACCTTCATTCGCCCGGGAACATCCTTTTCAACGGGCTCAACCTGGGCATCCAGCCCCTGGCCTTCAACTCGCTGAGGCCCACCGGGGGGGTGCTGATGGGGGGCTCTGGGGTGGACCTGCCGATGCCGACGGGGCAGGAGAAGGGACTGGGCGGGTCCGCGGAGGACCCCGGCCTGCAGTACGCCGCCTACGCCGGCTGTGTGAACGGAGCAGAGGTGAAGCTGGAAGGTGTTCACACTATGGCCGCTCAAAACGGGGGCTCGTCCGTACTGACATTCAGCTCGTCGTCAGGTCCGCTGCAGCTAGGCGGCTACGGCCTGGTCCCGGTACCGAGCGGAGTCGCCGATGGTGACGGCGCCTCGCTGCTCGGCGGTGACGTGGGGCTGCCCCCTCTGCAGCTGTCGTCCGTCTCATCTGCCTCAACGATCACACAAGGTGGGTCCAGGCAGGAGCTTTTCAATCTCATTTAAGGATGTAGCTTAAGCGATGCTGGCTGCACGTACTACCTGCACATCCACCCATAACATCAGAGCCGCCGGTGGTAAAAAATGCTGATCCTGCACAGAGCTAAAGAAACAGCGACGGGCCACACGCACGGGGGAGGTGTGGTCCTCAGAAACCCCCAAGGGTGAACACAAACAAGTTCTGAAGTCTCCATCACTCATCAGCCCTACGCTCTTGATCCGCAGGGTGGAACAATGGGGGGGGGGTGCCTCAGGCCATCGGAGGCCGTCAAACACACAAACAGGGAATTAGCCATTACAGCACTTTCTTTGACAGAAAGCAGAGAATCTACAGCAGACTGAATAATATGGAAAAAGGGAAAATTGCAGCTTGCTGCCGACCTGCTGCTCAGTCTCTGGGGCAACGCGGGGTTGAACTAACAGAGCTCAGAGTGTGTGAGATACACAACAGCAATGCTAAGGCCAAGGCCTGCTGTAAGTAAGATGAATAACGACGTGGGGATCCAGCCGGGGGAACGGCATCTAGTGCAGCCGGACGGGAGGTAGAGATACTGTAGGTATTGATTTATTGTTGTTTTCACCACAGGTACTTTGCCTCTGAACAATGTAGCAGCGAGCTCCTCGAGTGACGACTCGTTCGAGCAGCAGGACAAACTGACCATGACGTCGCTGCACCACAGCACGGTCCTCTACAGCATGAGCAACGCTGGCCAGCCGTGCATCAAGAAGGAGCCCCTGGAAGGGGGCGTCTACGCCTCATATCACCACGGCCTCCACCTGGACCCCAGCGGCCAGATGAGCTACTCCGCCCCCAGCGCCGAGGAGGTTTCCTCCAGCCAAGGCCCCGCCTCCACCACGGAGGCCGCTGCCGCCAGCTCGTCCAGCCCCGAGCCGGAGGTCTACACCACGCTCACCATCAGCACGCCCCTGATGGCCCACGCGGACCCCGGCAGGCACCACCTCCAGGCCGCCGAGTACCTGGCGGGCCACGACGCCCGGGGGCCGCCGTCCTCGCACATGATGGGCTCCGGCATGAGCAACAGCTACATGGGCCTGTCGGAGAGCAAGGCGGAGGGCGCGGGCGGCGTGAGCGAGATGGTGCGCGCCATGTGCGGGGAGATGGAGGCCGTGGAGGGGAAGGAGCTAGCCAAACTACAGACAGTGCAGATGGATGAGGACATGGCTAACCTTTAACCTCACCTCCACCCAAGCGGCGACACGGTGAACCTTTTAACTTTGTGTGTGCGTGCGTGTGTGTGTGTGTGTGTGTTTTTTTTTTACAATTCATTTCCTCTACATGTTAAATTATTTGCGTTCATGTGACTTTTTACAATGCACTCCACTCACAGAGGATGGGTTATATCAGTCCACCATTAAAAATAGAAAATGGCGACATTTCAAAAGGGAGCGAGCGGCCACGAGGTGAAACGCTGCGACTGTTACGCGCTAAAAGCAGACGTCGCTGCATGCGCTGGAGCCGTGTCTAAATGTGCATTTTTATAGACAACACCTGCTACTTCCTGATGAGTGGACTTGATCTGCGGGAGCAGGTGCTGGAATGCCTGGAGTCATGTGACCGGGATGTTCCTCCAAACTAAATGCGTCATCTGGGTCAAACCAAAAAGGTCATTGGGCGGCGGGGGGGTGGTGGTGGTGGGGGGGGCAGTTCGACGGCAACGGTTTCACTGCAGGACTGCACACATGCAGAGGTACAGACAGGAAGCTGCCGATTTGTGCTTCACGTCTCACCAAAACAAAGCGTGAGGAGAACGAGAGTCCAGACTAACGTGCCTTTCTGTTACACAACGGGCCGCTTTGGCATTTGCACTATTTTAATGACATTATGAGGTTTCAAGCGGCCTTCGGGTTGGAGGCTTCTCAAGAAACGCTGCACACTGTTATTCAGCGGCGAGCCCTGTTTGATCCCCATCAGCGACCATCACGTGTCGACGGCGCTGCAGCTCGTAGTGCGTTGCCTAGATGTGATGATGCTGCACTACGTTGTTTTAGTTTTGATGTGTCTCTCTGAATGTCAGTAACCATGAATGCTATTTTTGGATAAAGCATCGACAGTGTGTATGCTTCCGAAGCTTCTGAGGAGAAAAGAGGCAGATGTTAGAAGTCAAGGGGACGAACCATGTTTTTTTTTATAGATCCACCCATAAAATGGAAAAGGATGGTTTTTGTTCCTCTTTGCATGGCGTCATAATGTTTTTGACACTAGTGCCTTTCGCTTGTGTTTCGTGAATGTCATGGAGGGCCGGCTCGGCCGTGGCCCCGTGGTCGTGATTTGCCACCACAGCTGCCGACATCGCTGGCACCCGGGCGGGGGGGTGCGGGCCCCGCTCGTCGAGCTGCTGTTTCTCACCAGGAGCCCGGTTCCTCGCGGTCACACGCCAGCGTTATAGCAGATTTTGAGATTTGAGCTTCGCCGCCAAGTCACGCCGTGCACATCAGTCCGCCCCAGTTCATACGGCTGGAACAATAAAGAGTTCATCCCGTCAGTGCAAGTGGACTTTAAAGGGAGAAACCTCAGTGCTTTAATGTCAGAAACCAAACCAAGTCACGGGCAAACTGTCATTTTTTACCTTAGTTTGAATTATAAGTTTGTTATGTGAAATTATGTGAATGTATTTTTCTAAATCTCCATACTGCAATAAAAGTTTATATTTATAAAAACATAATACTGACAGTCTTTTCTTTAGCATTTAGCATTTAGCTTTACTATTAAAAACAGGGGAATTAACTTTTAAATGTCTGAGGAGTTGACATGTCTCTAACAAATGTAAGATTGTGACAGACACAAAGCAAATGTCCCTCCCTCATTTAGAAGCGCTGCAGAAATGGGTGGGGGTCGCGGGGAGCGGCATGCAATAATCCAGCGAGCCTGGTGCTGCTCTCTGCAGACCTGCAGTGATCGTTTGCACATGCCAGACAACCTGGAGTTCATTAGCCCTCCTTTTCTCATCTCAGCCCCTGTAATTCAAATAAACAGCAATGGGATTTCCAAAGGTAACGCTCCGTTTGGGTGGGGGGTCTGCAGCTCCCCACAGCTTGGTCCAGACCAGCGGTCTTCCTGGGGCTCCAGCAACCCCCCCACAGCCCCCAGCCTCACCATGTGGAAGAATGAACCTGAGGGGCTGTCCCTTACAGACACTGAGCCTCTATCCAGGGAAGATTTTCAACTCCTTGTGTGGCTTGTGGGGATTTTCTGGGAATTCATGAATTTCTCCTCAAGACGTGTTCCGTGTGCCGGCACCCAACCAGAGACCAAGGGGAGATAAGCTGGAGACAACGTTTGACAAATGGATGAACAGCGGGGGATTTGATTTGATTCACAGCGTCTGGGGTGGATTATAGGCGCTGTCCTCTCAGCGGACCTTGGATGGGAGCGTTATATACGATCTGAGCGGCGACCTACATAAACAGAGGTTGTTTGTCCGTGCTCACTGTTGAGGCACAGAAGCGGAGAGGGAAAAAAAACGGGAGCGAGGAGCGGGAAAGGGAGGGAGTGACAGGGTACCGGGATAAGGTTACCTGTGCACAGGTGACCTCGTCGCCATGGGCAGTGGATTAGCTGATTGTTAGGTATCAGGTAACCCCTCCTGTAATATTGAAGAGGGTGAAAACAGCTTTGTTGGAGCCCAGAACAATGTCCCATTGGCAGCAGAAGCCCGCGGTCTGTGGATCTCACGCGGAGGGGGCCGCACAAAGCACCGCTCCTGGAGATTAGACAGGAAAGGAGCACAGCTGCACCTTATAACACAGACTGGACACAGTCAGTCTCTGAATTCAGATTTTTTCTAGGGTTTAGATATTTTTATTTATGCTGACATCATGTCTAAATAGAAGAGAGTGAATTTTGGCCATAGTTTCGAGCACGCAGTGTAAAACATGTAGTAAAGAAGAGGGAACTCCCCCAGAACTCTGCCATTATTAAAAACACTGACCTCTGATCTTTCAGATGGTTTCAAAGCTGACATTTAATGCGGTGCAGCAGACTGCAAGCCATATGTAACATGACCTGAGGAGCACGGTACTCCGCTGCTCCACGTCCCACTAATGAGAGGGCAGGGGTCAGCGGGTACCAGCCTGCTCTCACAGACCCACCACTACTGGCCAAGGAGCTGCCGCTCGGTGCTGGCGGAGGCTCTGGGGCTGTGGAACGGTGGCGGTTGTGCAACGCTGGGGAAAAATACATGTCCTCAACCTCGGAGGCTTCTCCTTCGGCTCCTCGGCCGCCGCTTGGCAGAGATGCCGGTATGTGCACATGTCTGCTCCATCATCGATGTGAATCACCCATTGGTTCTGGGGCTGCAGCAGCAGGAGACGCACGTCATCAGAGTGTTGTGTATTTGTGCAAACACACACGTACACACACCGAGGCAGCATCCTGTCCACCACAGAGGTCCAACCAGTGAGAAAAACAAAAACAGGAGCAGAACAGACGACACCTGACAAACACACACACACACACACACACACACACACACACACACACACACACACACACGCACACACGCACACACACACACACACACACGCACACACGCACACACACACACGCACTGCAGTGTGACCTGCTATAATCGCATCGCCATGGCGCCCCCTCCCTGCCAGCGGACACACAGGTAGCGGCACGTCACGTCTGAACGTGTTTGTCCGCGCGCCTGCTTTGTTTACACGCGTCAGCCCTGCAGGAAAAATAATATTAACAATTTCCCTAAACCAAATGTCTTCATCTACGCGCTCGGGGCGTGTTTACCGAGCGGAGCACTGTAAAAGCCGGGGCCGTAATTGCATATTTGCGAAGGTGGTCCTCTGAGGAAATGCGTAATGATTTTGATGGGAGGGGGCGCTAACCCCAGAGCACTTGTATCAGGTCTAATTTTCCAACATGACAGGAAACTTTGTTAAGCTGATAATTGCAGCTCCAATTTCATTTAACTCACTCATGTCAACAGTTGTGTTTTGTTTTGAGAGAAGGAGCTGCTTTCTTTCCACGGGCTTCTCACTGAACGGGCCGCTTTACCTCTTAATTAAAGACACGTTTCGGACGTATTAAATTAACCGGAAACTCACAGACAATCACAAACTGATGATTAGACAAATTAATTTGTCAGTAAATATGTTTAATTTAAAAATGAGTAACTTTTTTGTATCATATTTAACCATTTTAGAAACATAAATAGTCAAAGTAAAACAGCTCAATTTCTACATAAATTATTTTTAATTTTACCTTCAGGTATTTTTGGCAGAGTCACCAAAATAAACCAGGAAAAATTTAATTTGGAAATGTGACACTTTTCACTTAAATCGAACAGTGTCGCCTTTGTTCCAGCTGAAATAGCGCTTTAGATGTAGATAGAGTGAAAACCATCTGTTCAATGAGCCAGTGCTCGTTTCGATTTTCCTCCAGATTTTCAAAAAAACCCTTCAGTAGGAAACTCGGGCTTTTTGATGGTGACATCTTTATGAAGTGTTTTCTTGTGCTTCAGCTTCACCATTTTCTTTCTCCCGCTCTCTCAACGCTATATTTCATGTCTTTTAGTTAAAAGCGTGTGAAGCGAAAATCAAACAAAGTGGTAGATGCTGCTTTTTATCTGCAGGTTCGTTCATGAGTTGATATTCGCGTCTCAATTACCCTCGGGGAGCGAAATGACCCTGTAAGTGGCCCGCGATGAGTTTGGTCTATTTCACATTAGCAGTTAAATCGAAAAAGGCCAAACGCTTTGAACACATTCTGACTCAGTTCAAAGTTTACGGAAAAGCAGTGACTAAAACTCGGGAAATCCAGCATATTTAGACGTCGGCGTGGCTGTAGTGGTTTGTGGGGGCCGCGGTGGACGCCGGGAGCTCGACTCTGTCAGGACAAATCTGTGGAACGCACGAGGCATCCCCGCTCCTGCCAGGCGCACGTGGATAGAAGCTAATGCGTGATAACCTCAGCGCTGCCGGACTCGTCGGGGAATGGGCAGCTCGGCACCGGCCGCGGCGGAGGCGGAGGCGGAGGCGGAGAGCCCACATCTTGAAATAATCTCGCCCCCCGGGCTGCTCGGGTTAAAGGAGGAGGCGCGGCGCAATGTGGTAGAGATATTAGAGAAACCCGAGAGCTGCTCATCAGACAGCTCATTTACTGAAGCACCGAGGTTTTACACAGCTAGACCCCGAGCTAAAGTGGTCTGAGAGCCTGCGTGTCCACAAAGCACGGACCTTCATCCATCAGGAGCTGCGGATGCAGGCGATGGAAAATATCACCATTATAACCAGTGGTGCCTATAAACGATGAAAACATGAAGGTTAGGTTGGTATTAAGCCAGTTAATTATTATAATAGGGCGATAAATGCACATAATAACGTGACAGGGATGTCCCTATGTGATATTTCACATCTGAACTTTAAAAAAATAAATGATTTATGGCCAGACCTGGAATTATGTGTCTGAATTAAAATGATCTGAGGCTGTTCACATCTAATCTTATGGTAAATGACAAATAATAGTGAGGACATTCAGACCAGATTGTTCTGTACATTTTGTGTATCTGCCATAAACATCTTCAGTATTTATAATAAAAATAAAATACCAAATGAGTCAAAAAACGTTTTCCAAAACGCATTATTGGATTTGTTTTGAGTAAAATATTTTTTAGTCTAGGTTTGTGCTTTAATATCTCGACAGGGAGTTTAGTTTCAAGGTCTGCAGATAAAGAAACGTGATCCATACGGCTCAACCCAACAACTGCACCACCAAGAACCAGTACCACAGAGAACTCATTTACTAATGGATTGGTTTAGTGTTTCACCCCACAGAAAACACTGGAGCCACTGCGGTGCCCGTCTAATCCTTGAAATATAAATGCAGACTACAGGCTGGAAGGGCCTCTTCAAAAACACGAGACGACCTAGGAAATACACACAAAACTGCAAATAAATAGACTGTTTACATTCCTAGAATAATATTCATTCTACTTTATGTCAAAGATATTTGCAGAACCAGAGCGGAGATAATTCCGATCTCGAGGAAGAGGAAGTTTCACATCAGCCTCTTTCTGTCTTTCACGTTTCTCTCTCTCTCTCTCACACACACACACACACACACACACACACACACACACACACACACACACACACACACACACACACACACACACACACACAGTGACCCATAACAAGTTTGGCAGGTCCTTCAAATAAATGGCGTGGACCAAACAATCTCTTATTAAATTCAATTATATCACCTCATAAATGTCTTTTGTAATTATTAGGCTATAAAATTTGGATTCAAAGACATGTTTTATATTAGTTGACTCTTAATTGAATCTGATTGTGACTGAGGCTCATGAGTCAATGAGCTGTGACGGTGGTGTACATAAAAGGTGTGAGACGAAACAACAACAAAATAAACTGAAACCAATTATTTGGCGTTTTTATATTAAACATTTGTGAAACTCTCCGTATTCTCAATATAAAGTTACTCTTAACACGTGCATCCGCGTTTCAATCTTTAACAGCGCATAAACATTCTGTCCCAAATAAAAAGCTCGTCGTTTTGTGGCTTCGCCTTCCACTGACAATGGTTACCGATCAGCTGTGCAGATGCAGCGTGTGGTTTTCCCACGTGGCGAGGCCATATAGCCGCCATTAGGAAAGACATATATTCGGACCGTGTTATTAAGGCTTTTTAAGAGGTCTGTAATAATTGATTAGTGTTTAGGTGCTGCTCTGCTCCCTCAGCTGAAGCGGGAGAGGGACTGTGGGGGCGGGAGGTGGGAGCGCTCCTATTTCAGCCCCTGACGCACAGCCTCTGGGGAGGAAACGGAGCTGCAAACGCAGTCCTGCTCTGCCGTGCAGCGTGCGGGGCAGAGGGAGAGCCAATCACCGAAACGCACGGGCTCCCTTTAAGCCTGACATATCTCCAACAGGAACAAATTGTCCCAACAATCAACATCCCGATCTGCTGCGCGCATCAGGGGCTGCAGTGGAGCGGACGGTCTTGGGGCCCGTGCTGCGCGGACGAATTGATTTTGGATTGCGTCGCGAACAGAAGCTTTGCACGCGCGCAGAACACAGGGCCGTTGCCGCCGTGGATACCACCTCTTTGGGCTGAGGACTGAGCTCGGACACCATGTCGATACTACCGTCCTTCGGCTTTACGCAGGAGCAAGTGGCGTGCGTCTGCGAGGTGCTGCAGCAGGGAGGCAACCTGGAGCGCCTCGGCCGCTTCCTGTGGTCGCTGCCCGCGTGCGACCACCTCCACAAGAACGAGAGCGTCCTCAAGGCGAAGGCGGTGGTCGCGTTCCACCGGGGCAACTTCAGGGAGCTCTACAAGATCCTGGAGAGCCACCAGTTCTCGCCGCACAACCACCCGAAGCTGCAGCAGCTGTGGCTCAAGGCGCACTACGTGGAGGCGGAGAAGCTGCGCGGCCGGCCGCTCGGGGCCGTGGGGAAGTACCGCGTGCGCAGGAAATTCCCACTGCCGCGCACGATATGGGACGGCGAGGAGACCAGTTACTGCTTCAAGGAGAAGTCACGGGGGGTGCTGCGGGAGTGGTACACGCACAACCCGTACCCGTCCCCGCGGGAGAAGCGGGAGTTGGCCGAGGCCACGGGACTGACCACGACGCAGGTCAGCAACTGGTTCAAGAACCGACGGCAGCGGGACCGAGCGGCGGAGGCGAAGGAGAGGTGCGTCGAACTGCGGGCGCCGCGGGTTTTATGCGCGAGCTGTTGACGAGGCAGCTCCAGAAAACGCGTGGAGCCAAATGTAGTGGTCAGGAAACAAGAGAGCGTTGGAGAGACGGGGGTGAACGGTTCACTTTTTACAATTTGACGTATTAGCGCTTTGACAACAGCGAGGGCTGCTGCTAAAAATCAAAGATTTGTCTGAAATACCCGAATCCTCCTGGAGCGTCAGTCTAAAATGTTAGAATTCAGTAACAAAAATATTATTAGGCTGAAAGGATACACAATAATAAACACACGTGCGTAATATAATTAAGCTGGATACGTGTGTGAGAGTTCACATATTGACCAAGACACGTGATTTAGAAGAGTTGTGTTGTGATGTAAAAAACTACATTTTAACATCATACACGTAACATTGTGTTTTCTTCAATACAAGCGTGTCACGTCTCATATTCAAGGCTGCGTGTTCTGTTATTTTAAAGGTGCTTTCCACAACCTTACATGTTCGCTGGCCGGTTATTCTAATATTTTCCCCCTGTTGTCGTTTCCAGAGAGAACAGTGAAAACAGCAACGCAGGCGGTAACAAACAGAACCAGCTGTCCCCACTGGACGGAGGGAAGTCTCTCATGTCCAGCTCAGAGGACGAATTTTCTCCGCCTCAGAGTCCCGACCAGAACTCTGCGCTTTTGCTCCAGGGCAACATGAGCCACCCTGGGGCCTCCGCTTACCCCATGTCCGGCCTGGGGGCCCCACAGACGGTGCACGGCATGCACGGACACCCGCATCAACTGCAGGATTCCTTGTTGGGACCTCTAACCTCCAGTCTTGTGGATTTGGGCTCTTAAAGAGGCTTCCAAATTATTCTATTTTACAAAAGACCAGGAAACAAGGAGACTGATAAGTGTATCAGATTGAGTACATGTATGAAATAACACTATAGTAGCCTACCTTATAATAAAGACTGACTTGTCTGTCGTTAAATTTGGTTTAGAACAAAATGACTTCACGCGCTTGACCTGTTTCTCCCTCGGACGGGAGGTTTCCTTCCCTCCTGCACCAACGGGACCTTTCTGAGACTCTTAACTCGACGAGACACTTCAACTGGACTGCCCATGCTTAATTTATGATATTTTGTTAAGAATTATAGCAAGCTCCTGCGACGGAAACTAAGAGGTAACATTTTCATTAGACTCATGGTAATTAGTTTCCAATAAAACAAAACTAATACTTTTGTCTCTGTGTTATTTGTGTATTTAGACGAAAAAATAGCCCGTAGAAATTTTCGCGCAGTCGCAATTCTGCCCCTAAATCTAAACAAAGCACACGAATCGGCAGAATATCCCAGATACTTGTTATTAATTATTGCAAATTGGAGGAAAGGTGGACATTTACTTTTATCATACATTGTTGGTGTTGTCATCTTCGTCATTATTTTTGCCTGCTATTAGAGGGCGTGCGTCCGTAGACGTGAGTAAAAGACGCAAAAATAGCAAAGAGCCCCAAACCTCAGTTTCAGGGTTGTGGACTTCTATTAGAGCATTTGGAGTCATCAGAGCAGAGATTAAAGCCAGCTCCGCGGCTTTAAACAATACTAATGCTAATTCAAAACATCATACAAACACAGAGTCATGAAGGGAACTTTAATTATATAAATGTGAGTCAACATCAGCAGCTGTCAGTCAGGAGGCTGTTGTGTACACACGCGCCAGCTTTGTTTCCTCTGAAACGCGGGTCTGAACACGTTTGGCTGAAGGAGGAAGAGGGTTTTTCTCGTTTTCGTCATTTTTACCAAGGAGTGCTGCGGATCATTTGCTTTTTGTTGCCGTGTTTTCTTTGCTCTCTGCGAGAGTTTGTTCTGTCGGTTCTGGGCCATGGGAAAGAGACACTACTCAGCCTGTACCAGCCCTGGATTTTATGACAAAGGAAATCCCACATGGAAAAATAGTTGAAAGTTCACTGCTTGATGAGACAGACGACAAAACAAAACAAAACAAAACAAAACAAAACAAAACAAAACAAAACAAAACAAAACAAAACAAAACAAAACAAAACAAAACAAAACAAAACAAAACAAAACAAAACAAAACAGTTAATAATAATAATAATAATAATAATAATAATAATAATAATAATAATAATACATTCTGGTGGTCTGAGAACAGGAATCTGGTGAGGACAGCTCCCTTGTCCACCCCCCTCCCCATTCTCTCTCTTTGGGCTCATGTCAGGGTAAATTGTTTTGAGCAGAGAGCACCGAGGATTTCCTGAGCATAATCTGAAACAGTCGCTGCTAGCATTACTGCCTGATTGCGAAGATTGCAGGGCTGCAGGGCTGCAGGGCCCTGGCTTCAGTGGAGGGGACCTTGAGCTATTCTACATCCCAGAGGCCTCCCCTCTGCCTCCCCCTTCACTCTCTCAGGTCTACTGAAAACACTGGGTCTGTGCTCCCCATCCATCACATACAGCTTTCCATATGCTTGTTCCTGAGTGATGTGTCTGTCTGGCTGTCCTCAGCAGACCCTCAATTACAACTTGGTTAGTGTTTCTACTGTTTAATTTTTTTTTGCCTCAATCAGTGGTCAGACACACAGTCAGTAACCTGCTATGCTAAATTAGCAGCACCTCACAATTAGAGAAGCCTGTTACATGTAAAAACCTGCTAGAGTTTTGGAAGCAAAATGTGTTTCAAGCAGATCAGAGAATGACCCCTAACAATAACTAATGTTTTATTACTGGTGCAAAACTATCAGCTACTGTAGTTATTTAAGGTCAGTTTTGTATGTAAAATATAACTTTCACGCTGTACCCACGCTGTCAGACAAAGCCACAGAAAGTCATATTTTAAAGAGCAAAAGCAGCAGACAAATACCTCAGAACTGTGGTTGGACGTCTTAAGCATTTGTCTGCTTCATATATTTAGGACTAACTAAAAATTATTTCAAATATTGTTTTTTGTAATATAATTATGAATGATATTATTAGTGATGTTTTGTGGAATTTATTATTATTTACATCATCATTTAATAATTTTTTAAAGTGCTTTCTCACCTAAGACTCCCCAGCACACCGTCCTCATACCTTCAGCACAGCTCCTGTATCATCTCTTAGCACAGCACATATCTCACACCCTTGGCGCACTCACAAATTAACAAACAGGTGATCACAAAGCCACCAAAGTGACTCCTCATACCTGCTAATCTAACGACAGCGTGTCCAGCAGGAAGCAGACACAGCGAGGATTAAACAGACTCTGCGCCACAGGACGGAGGGAGGCCAGAGTCGAGTTCAGGATGTGCAAGGGGCTAAAAATCAATCGGAAACTCTGGCAGTGCTTTTTAATCCCTCGCTTCCGAATCCGGATGGACAACGTCTGCATTCATGAACCCGCGTGCTGCATCGGCCACGCTGTGCCGTGCAGCCTCCCCCTCGTCAGCCGCACAACAAGTGCAAGTGGGGAGCGGAGGGCAGTCTGCAGACGGGGCGACAAAGGCTGGAGGTAGCGTCAGAGCAGCACAGGCCGGTGCCAGGAACAACAGCTGCTGATGGCAAACAGTCCGAGTCATCAAGGGGGCATTTCATTTGTCATAGCTATAAGTGGCAGTGGCTCTAAATCAACAGCAGGAAGGGCCCTGACGTGTGCAAATAAACATGGAGAGGAGCCTGCATGGGTCTGCGCTGGGTTAGTGTTTTCTCTGGCGTTAGGCTCGGTGCACATCTCCTATAAGGACCGAACCCAAAAGAGTGGGAGACTCTCGGCTGAGTTGCCTCCACACGGTCTGCTGCCTGCAGGTAGCTTTACCCTGCGAGGCATCCGGGTGGGAGACGGTCCCAGGTATCCATGACCACATGAGGGGTGTGTGTCAGTAAGAGGTGGGGTGTGTGGGGGGGTAGGAGCGGTGGCGGGCAGGCGGGTGATGAGGGACAAAAGGATCTTTTCAGGTCTGCGTTGGTGGGGCGGGAGGTTGGGGGGTGTGGTGGTGGTGGTGGTGGTGTTGGGGGGAGGGAGGGGGGAAGAGATTTTCTTACCAATGATGCATGGATCTGACAATGTTCCTGCCTGGCCGTTCCCTGAGGCAGATGCAGGCTGCGTGTGTGTGTGTGTGTGTGTGTGTGTGTGTGTGTGAGAGAGAGAAAGAAACTAACAACTGCAGTAAAACTCAAAACATTTTCTGAATGACAGTGGCAGAAACCTCCTATGTTTCTATACCATGACAGATCAGAGAGGTTTCACCGGTCTGCCTTAAAAAATGTAAATTATTCCGATGGAGAAGCCAAAGATAAGAATAGGAAGCCGTCAGGAAGCTCCTATGCGACAGAGCTGAAAGAAATATTTATCTTCTTCTTCCAGTCAGATGAGTGATGGATGAGCCAGGGTTCAGACGCACGGAGGAGGAGGAGACGGTACCAACGATCCCTGACTATTAGGGTGTTAAATAGCACGCTGTGTGTCAAATGAAGGACGGCGTCATACACGTTACCTGAGAGACGGGGAAACGTCTGATACATTACAAAAAGCGAAGACGGGGGACAAGACAAGACGAGTGTGTAATGTCTACAATGGACCTGCGTTAAAAACAAACGTAGCCAGAAGGCGGCGGCTCAGATGACGAACTCCTCCCGGGACAAAAACCCAGCTCTGGTTGCTGAGAATCAGATATCTATATTTTTGGAGCTGGGAGAGAAAAGTGATAGTTGCATTAGTCTCATGTTTTTGATCAGGAAAGTGTCTCATCAGTCTGGGAAGTTTTGCGGATTTAAGTCATTGCTATTATAATAGCTATTATCAGTTTTGTTGTGTTATCGACTGTAGAACATGCACATGTATCTACTGTATTGGTGACATTGGACTGAAAGGTAAGGAAGGCACAGTAAGTGAACATAGGGAGAAATACCAGCTTCACAGGCGCCATTTTATACATAAGGAATATAATGTATATGTATAAGGAAGTAAAAGTACAGAAGCAAATGAGCAAATCTGAAAAAGTTTAAAGTTTAAATTTAAAAGTGGACTGTGCAGTGTTTGAAGGATAAGAATGATGTTACTAGTGTATAGAAAAAAACAACATCTGAGCTTCCTTCTTTATGATCTTCATATGTTGTTAATGCTGAGACTATACAATTGAATATTTACAATTCATATATAATTTCTGGTTGCTGTTTGGGGTCAACTCCATAAACTGCATCCTGCTGCTGTAAACACTCACCAGGACTTATTCACCTCTTGCTGAGCACAGTCTCCAACAAACGCATTATTTACAGTGATGCTTTCCAAAAACATTAGTATCCAGCTGTTACAGGAACGAACCAGGCCTCCAATAAAGCAACAGTGTTTGTGAATTATAGATAATTTATAAATAATTCACATCATCTGTAGGAAGGAATTGTCTTAGTTCCATGAACGTGTTGTTGAAAAACAAAAACAAATTCACGTGCAGATGTAATATTTTCACATGGTTATTTTACAGTAGAGAGCCAAACATAACCAGGACCATAATGACCTGGTTTAGTATCATATTCTAGGCAATTTTTCATCACAGAATAAATAATTGATATTTCTGCAGACTGTTGCTGCTCATTGTTCTACTTTAATGTCAGTCCAAAAAAGATTAATGAGTCTAAACAGAGACACATCACTGCTGTGGGCTCAAGGGCTTTCTGGGGAGGGTGGTGGTGTGTGTGTGTGTGTGTGTGTGTGTGTGTGTGTGTGTGGGGGGGGGGGGGGGGGGGGGGGGGGGGGGGCAGACACAACAAGAGGAAACGGTATGGATATGGGATAATGAAATCTGCCTCACACTCTGGAGGGGCATCACCTCACCTATCCCGGGGCTCACAAATAGCTCAAGTAACCAGCCCCCCCCCCCCACTTCACACCCCCACTGGTTCCAAACCACACCACAGCGAGCCCGCACCAGAACCCTGCAGCCATGTGCAGCCTGGGCTGTACGTGTTTGCCAACGCTGGAGTGACAGCGGCCTGAATCTGAGCTGCCATCTTGCTCCCCCTCGCCCTTCATCTTCATACTGCAGAGCAGGATAAAATAACCTTCTTGGTTCCACGCAGCAGAAAAAAAGGAAAGAAAGAAAGAAAAACACTCAGGAAATGAAAGTTGTAACACGATCCTCTGTGTGCCAAACGTCTCCCTGAGCTGGGACAAAAGGCCCAGAGAAAAGCTGCTGGGCCTATTTTAGTCTGTGTGACAGAGGAACACGGAGGGTGGAGGTGGAGGAGGGAGAGCAGAGACGGGGGAATCATTCCGATAAGAGAGGAGTTCGAAATCAGGATGAACTGAAATTACAGAACGAGCGAAGGAAGCGGCCGGAGAGCTGCGGCGACGAGCGGCTCTGAGCTCAGGGCTCCTGCAGCCCCACAGCCCTTAATATGCATGCACCAAGCAAAATAAACTTCCCATTCCGGCCCTGCAGTACGTTTCCCAGCAGGCCTCTCCAGGGGAAAAGCCCTCATGCCTTCACCGCTGCTCATGCAAACGCGTCCACGCTGAGGGCAGAGAAGCCACGAGACAACTATCGATGATGCGCCAGGTACGAAGACACAGCAAACCTCCAGCTTCTGGTGCCGCTGGGCGCCCGTGCGCGCGGCCGAGCACCAGATCGCCCCGCAGGCTCCCCTCTCTGCTCACGGGTGTATTTGCAGCATGGTGTCAGCGGCTGGCGGTAATTACCAGGCTCTGTGTGAGTTAGTGCCACACCAGCGTGCCACCGGCTCTGGAATGCCAGCTAAGCTCTGTTATTAGGCCCGGAGCTGCCGCTGCACAGCAGGCGCTACTGCAGCAGATGCAGCATCTAGGTCTGCAGCCATCAGGGGAAATCAGGTGGATGACGTGTGCAGGTAAGAGAACATATAGGCACAAAACAGCTGTGGTCTCGCTACACCTTCACCGCGGCTGAATTGGGCGCAGTTGAAATTCCCTGGAGTCTCTTACACGTTAAAGAAGTGACACAGAAAATAAGAAACCTCTGATCGTGTTCCATCCTGTCAGAAAATACGTTGATGTGGATGTAAATGTTTTTACTATATCACTGACTGACAGGACTGAGACACAAATGTAAATATTAATTACAAATTGTAGCAAACGTCCTATTAAAAATTAGGTAAAAGTCATGTGTATTGTATTTTAAGTGCAAAATCACTAATTGTAATAAAGATCACAATAAACCTATTATAAAAAAAGAATTTTATATTTTCTTACATACAGTGAATAATGTTCTGTTGTGCATAAGACTCTTGACCTGTAAAAGTACATTATGCATCTCAATAGGACATTTATGGTTTTTACTTCCTGTTGATAAACTAGTTTTTTAGTATAAACAAACACATACCATAAATATAAATGTTTAACCATCCCTCTTTTTTTGTTTGTTTTTAGATGTAGACAAATAATTGACTGCAAGCCGGCAGATTTTGATCAAAATTGGGATAAAGACTATATGAAAATTAGATTTCACAACAAAATGTTTTCACTAGCTTTGTGAACTACAACAATAGAAGACATTTCTGCTGCAGCTCTGATTCTGTGCCTCTGTGACTTACAGTGTAATAGGTGCAGAATCAAATCAGTGAGAAAAATGTAGAAAACCTGCAACAAGCAGCCTGTTTAATAATGTTATGGTTTATGAAGCCATAACTGGAAGGAACTAAAAACGCAGGTTCGCGAATGCGAGCAGCACAAATGAGTTGTTGTTCAAATGCTTGGGCGAGTTGAAGGGCAGGCGAGGGACTCGCTTCAGGTTCATGCTACGAGCCAGAAGCTCGACACAGAACGGCTCAAGGTGCTGAACTTAAACTTGGCGACAGCTGCAGAAACTGGAGCCCAGCGGTTTAAATATAGACCCTTAAAATCCAACCGATGACCTTGCCCTGCCTCGACACTTTCTTACACATGTACATTAACACTCGGCTCTCAGTAATGCTGTATTCTCATTTACACTTCAGTCCAAACTTACGCTTACCTTGTCGTGTATGTACAGTTGGTTTTTATATGTTTACTGTGAAAAACCCACCGTCAATAGGACCTTTAACACTTTCACATTAAGGTAAGGCCTGAGAACATGTTCTAGATGGAACTTTATTGTTTTTTGGTTGAAACGTACTAATATTTTTATTTATTTTATCAAAGCAATGATCAGACGTGTCGACTGCGACTCTTCGTTGGACGTGTTTGACTTTCTCCTGGTGCAGAGAAGCTGCAGAACTCGGAGGCTTCGTCCTGCGGGTTTTTGTGCTCTTCACCGTGGCTTGTGTGCGCCCTCTAGCGTCCACGGTGTAGTACTACACTTACAGCCTCTCCCTCACGCGCGCACGCGCTCACACAGGCAGGCAGGCAGGCAGGCAGGCACACACACACACACACACACACACACACACACACACACACACACACACACACACACACACACACACACAACCAGAGGCGCTGTGTACAAGTTCACATTTCAGAACTATGAGTGGAGCTTGTTCTTATTGTTGATTTTAAAATGTTCCATTAAAGAGTCAGTGACTTTTCCACAGCAGTTGAGTAACGTCTGACACCACACGTGTGCATTCGCGTTACGTGGTTTCAGTGGCTGTTTTTTTTTCTGGTCACTGCCTCCATCTAGTGGACAAACGACTACGAGACACCTGTGACCTTTTGCTCAAACTGGTGAACTGAGGTTTATGCTCCTGGAAACGCAGCCGAACCTCGACAGGACAGAACCCTGTGTTAATGGCAGACGAGGAGCTAATTAAAACAAAGAACGCAGTCGAATTGTTTGAAGCTGCAGAACTGGACAGACGGCAGATAAGTCACATTTCCCGGGTACTTGAACGCCGCAGCATCTCTCCGCGTTCAGACCGGCCACGTAGTCGCCTCTTTTGTCTGCGTTACGTGGCGCAGAGCAGCAGTCGGACTGAGCTCGGAGCGACGCGTGGACTCGACTGATTGATCGGTCGGCTCCCACTCAAATGCATGAAAGCAGAACTAAACCGGGTCAATCGATGGCCGCTGGACGACGAACCGGAGCGTCTCCGGAAGTTAAGGCCTGCAGGAGCGCAGCGCAGGAGCGGGTCCAGTGTGATCGATGGCTGGAAATGAGTCGCATCAGACTTGGAGGAGCTGGTGCCGCCCACAGCTCGTCTGGGTGGGAGACTGCACGTAGGTGCCCGTACAGCTTCAAAGTGGGTCTAACTATGTGGACACCTTGGCGTCCGTGCTCTCGTGTTCCCTTTCTCTGCGATGGGCCTGATGCTGTTTTGCTTGGACCGCTGTAGTGCTAATTAGACGCAGAAGTGGAGTTTCGAGTTTGACGTCTTCTCAGAGGACGTGGAAACTATGATCTGCATTCAAATGACAGGTTTGACAGTATATTTAGGTGCCCAGATGCTTTTGGCTGGGTGTCTAATTGTACATGTACAAATGACCAAGAAAGCTTTTACCCACAGAAAAGAAAGCACTACAAAAGTCAAAGCCATAGTAACACATACCCAGAATATAGCAATGAGATCACAGAGACCTGATAAATTCTACAGATCATGAATAAACTGAAGTCCTGCAGGTGCAGAGTCTCTGTCCGTGGTGCTGAAAGGATGCTGCTGCCGTGAAAATAGATCTAATAACTAAACCCGGTCAAACGTCTATGGAATATAATTATCTCTTTATGAATGTTAAATATTAAACAATATGCATTATACTAATTTTAACTGAAGACGCTGCTGTTTAGCTGTCTCGTTTATGAGAAATTAATTATTTCAAAGACATGGGGAGGAATATATGTTCCACGATATAAGATAATCCTACTATCTTCCTAAAAACGTGTAACTTTCTTGTTGTTGTTTTGGTTAAGATTTTGTTTATTTAAAATAAAATATATGTTTGTTTGTTGTCAATAAAAATGGAAAACAATTGAATTAGGGCTATTTGTTTTTTACAATTTGTGAAACCATCAACAAAGACACATGTGAGTCTTAAGCTTGAATTGAAACGATAAAAAAAACTGTGCTATGGATTACAACAGTCACATGCATGTACGGGTTCACCACCACCAAGGGGCGCCACAGACACGCGGTTTGAAGTTGAGCGTTTTCAGAAAATGAACCAGTTTTTCACTGTAAATCGAGTTGTATTTTTTGAACAGGCGGACCTTTAAACGGGAAGGAAAACATCGACACTGTGACAATAAGACGGGACAAAATGCACAAAAAACCCAAATAGCTGTATCTCCAAGGCTGGGAAACACTGAGCGGGTTGTAGCCAATATTTTTGACATAAACGCACCTTTTCAGAATGAGTGGATAGAAAAACACCGCGGGTGATCTCGTTGGACCTCAGAGGAAAATAGTCCATTTTAATGGTACATTTTTAGAAGATCACCCTCTGCTTTAACCTTGTAAACAACAAGTGGTAGGCGTGAAAAAAAAGTTGTTGGAGTGCGGACGGGAAAGAGAGTGGTTGGGATGAAAAAATAAGAGGTTGGAGGACAAAAGGCCTGCTGAAAAGAACAAGTTTCCCCTGCTGAGCGACCTCGACCTTCAGGAGGCGTGCTGAGAGCGAAAATGTGACAGAATGACAGTATCAGTGAACCTGCCCTCTGCTGCTGCACCCCAGTTTATTATTATTATTATTATTATTATTATTATTATTATTATTATTATTATTATTATTATTATTATTATTATTATTATTATTATTATTATTATTCCTTATTAAAAGTTGCATGGTCACTTTATTATACATTTGAAAACTGACGTCCTATAACTTGTTGACTTTTTGACTCTGTGTGTCAGTGTTTGTTCATATTTGTTTATTTATGAGGTCACGCCGTGCCGTTGCCCTGCACTGCATAATGCTGAGGCGTTACAGACCTCTGAATGAAGCACCAACCAGCGCAACGCAGTGACCTCAGAGATAAATATGCAAATGAAACGCTTCTAGAGTGTCAACAACGTAGCACCGAAGTTACGTTGAAATAGGCTTTAAAGCTCTAAGCGACTCTAAGAGCAAGCAGATATTTAGCCTGAGACTGTAACGAGTGGCGCTGACAGGTACGTTTGTTCTTTATCAAGTGACTTAATTGTAGTTAGTTACATTCTGCCACTAAAGGCTCACAGGATAAAAGCAGACATCCTGAATAATACAGTAAATTGTTGGATATCCTGGATTATAATAAACGTATGGATGCAGCAGGTCTGAAAGGCCGTCATTTGGGAACGAGGCTGATGTGGCCGAGATGTTAATTTAATCCAATGAACCAAATTGTAGAAATGATGGGACTGCGGTTACTTTGCCACATTTGAACATGTTGCCAGGAAGCAGGTGTTTGAGGCGTCCCCTGAATACGTGAGCCCCTCAGAGCTACGTCCTTCAGCAGCAGCAACATTCATTTTATGGCTGTGGCCATTTTGATCATCTCGCAACAAACGAGCAGCTTGTGACGGATAAAACAGAGCCACGGCGAGAGGGCCCGAAGCTATAGGTTAAAACAAACACAGCAGACTGTTAACGAGAACAACCCACGTTCACCTCCGGTTTGTTTTACCACCAGACATCTCTAAAAACAGGCCTCAGTGCTGATGGATCCTCTCAGATAAACACGTGTGTAGCGTAAAGTCATGTTTTTAATCCAAGCTGATTTTCCCATTTTCTCACCAGTAATTGTGTTTTATGAAATAATACCCAGCACCCGCCGCGATCTTGGAGACATAGGTAGTCGTATTATAGCAGGGAAATGAGGCCGATTACATAGCTTTCATGCATTTATTCTGACAAAATATAGCGCTTTGGAGAGTCTGCACACTGAACGATGTTGACAAAGTTAGTCACAACAAAGACGCGCTGTATAGTCAAGGCTGCAGCTCGCCCTTCCGCACGTATCACAAGCCAAGCTGAAAGAGACTCCTTACGCAAGTTAACAGCACTTATCCAACAGCCCCTTAACTTGTCAACACGCTGAGCAGCTCAAACACCTGCAAACATTCAAACACGCTATATATTAATATTCTGCCACACCGTCAAAAAAACACAATAAAAAAATAAACCGCACTCATGTCTATGAGCGCTACGCGACCGTATGAAACAACTACTGAAGCGTAACCAATGCGTGCCTATGAGCAGGCTACTACACGTCCGGACACAATCAACTGGTAATTAAATCCTTTTAACGGGCCAAGCCGGGAGCTCGCGCCGGGGCGCGCGTCCGCACGCACGCGCACTCGGAGAAGTTGTGATTTCCGCGGCCCAGACTACCTTCACAGGAGGCTTTTCTCTCGGAGAGGGACCCGCGGTCGCTTCCCGCACAAAGCAGCGGCGGGGCCCCCTTTGTGCGCGCGGGGACCCCAGACCCATCATTAGCACTGATTACCGCTGACCAGTTTGACAACCTTATTGACTGCGAAAAAGACTTTTTCATCCAGTCCCCCGGTCGTCCTCGTTTTCAATTGAAACGGAAATATTCTGCCATTTTGTCTCTGTGGTTTGAAAGAAGAGCAGCAAAAAATGAAAAAAGAGAAAGCCCCCAGCCCCATTTATTTCCATTCACTTGTTTCCCCTCTCTGTGTCGCTCTGTAGAGGTTTAGCTTCTGCGTTGTTCAAGCTGAAAGGCTTTTGTCTGTTTCAGAAGTTACTGTAGACTAATTAAGTGTAAAGTGCAGGAAACCAGGTGTCTGTCTCTCACTCAGCTTTAACTTCCGCTCTAATCTGCCTTTCCTCACTTTGCCCCTGTAACTATTGGTAACAGGAGTTGACGTTTATTTAGGCTAAAATGCAACATGCATGTAAATATGCTGATTTATACATAGTTTAATATACAACAGGGTTATATATAATGTGTTGCTCAAGGTGATAAATAACCTGCTTCGCTTCTTGGCAGAAGGTTAACACAACGTTACCCATTGTACATCATCGGAAGCAGCAATATAGTGTAAATATGTTGGTATTTTAGTAAAGCATTGAAGACTGTGGCCAATTAAAATTAAACCAATGGCTGCTTTGTTCAAACAGACATATTTTCTATTAGTAACATAATATTCGATACGTGCATTGATGCCACACTAATGCTGGAATTTAACACCATATTGCAAAAATGTAGCCTTAAAAAAGTCAAAAGGTCTGCTGCTAGTTTATGTCCATTTAAACAATGCATCGCATTTAATTCAGTGCACTGAATTAAAGGCTGATCACGGAAATAAAGCCTGCGTGCCTTGGGAAAATGGACACTTGCACGTTGAAAGAAGCCCGTTTCTGTATTGTGTACGGCCACTACTACAGTCTGCTGTGTTTTGATCTCTATGATCTCTCTTGCAGATCATCCGGGTTACTGAGCCGGCCTCTCGGTGACCTCTCGCTGTCACCCTGCATTACTGGACGCAGAGCATGTTGGCCAATTAGGCCTCGCTCTAAAACGTGTCAGGGAACACGGCACAGTGGCGTTAAAGCCACTAGAAAAGTTTCCCCTTCACCAAAACAGCCCAGAGGATTTTATAGAGCCGTAAATATCGATGTTTTCCAATTTTATTAATCGCTGTGTGTTTTGGTCACATCACAATTAAAGAAAAATAAGACTAAACTTTAAAGTATCTTGATCAACAATTATTTTATTAAGTTATCTTTACTTTTTTTTTTCTTTTACTGAAACACATTTTCACTAAAGCGCGCATGCTCAACAGGTTCACCTGTGTACAAGGTAAGTATTAAAAACACCAAGCAAATGAATATGAAATTCGAAGAGACAGAGCAGATCGTTTTAAATAGGCAAATAAACATTATTTATAAAACTTTGAAAGTAAAGTAAAAATATCACAGTTCTTTTCCCCACATGAAACACCCACAGAGAACAGCGGGTCAGGCGCTCGGGTGCCTTTATCCCTCGGTCCTCGATTTTTTTTGTTGTTGTTGTTTTATTACCGTTTCGTGTCGGGGCGTTGGTTCATTAGTCCGTCAAATGATGTTTCGTCCGTATTAAGTTCTGTTATCCACGCGTGGGTAGAACGCAAACAAAAGTATAGGCCTAAAAGGATAAGGGCGGGCAGTCCGCCGAAGATCAGATCCCCTCATGTTTTGGCAGCCGTCAAACATCAGTGTGTGTGTATGTGTTGCTTTTTAACTCAACGCAGGCACTATGACTTGTTTTATTAGATTGTCTTTCACTCGTATCCTTATTTTAATTCATCAACACCCTCGATCTGCCCGTCAGATATCACATTCACTGTCGCTGGAGGTGATGGAGATGGCCGAGGCGGCTGCTTTGCTGGACAAACTCGCCTCCGGGCTGGACGAGTTCCCGAGGCGGTCCACGGTGCCGTCCTCGTCCGCCAGGGAGCGAACCGAGCCCCCGGACAGAACCTGCTGCTGGAGCCTGGAGAGGACACGGAGAGACGGGGCAACGTGAGGCGCAGGACGTCTGGTGGCGTCAGTAAATCCACAAACCCCAAAAGAATATTTTACACGATGCGACTGCAAAGAGCATCTGGACGTCATCGTATTTTATACATTACTTTTATGCTGTTTGTAAAAAGCCTAAAAACAATCAAGGTGTTGGTGTTGATATTTAATATTTTTACACGCTCTTAAAAAATCCGGTATGTTTGCACAATATTTAAAACTAGCTCTTAAAATAAAAACGAATATCTTTGTTATGCCTATTTTTTATGTTTTATTACACGCATGAGAGGTTTATATTACCAGTATAGCCCCAGTTGAACCATTAAATACCGCCGTTACACGAATATCTCCCGTATCAACGTACAACCCGCTGCCCATTGTAAAATAACGGCTATTTTAGCTTCAGCAGTTTGACCTCGTCTCGCGCTGCAGTAGCCTCGGCCTTTCAACACCTCGACTACAGCTGGAACAGTCAATTTCACCGCATTATCCTCTAAAGCACATTTTGACTTATTATTATTATGGAGCCGGTGACGCGCTGGACGGCATCAACAGTCGAATATGAAGAAAATAACACATTACACAACATTTAAGATAATGAACGTGCGTATGGTGTTAATCCTGTTCAAAATAACAAGTAGATCAGTTCATTTACAGTAGACTTTGTTCTCCCAATGAGCAAAAATTATATAAAAATTGAAGACGTATATTATTTATTTAACTGTCACCGGTGACGTCTCTTTCTGTAATCTATATTATTTTATTAAACCATGAACTATAATTTAATCAAACATATATATATAATAATTAACACTGTCGCTGATTTGCGTCTTAAGATGCAATTTCTGATCTAATATCTAGAGAATTCATGACGAATGAACGGCGTACAGCGGCGTGTGCCACGGCCTGTTCCGCTGTTTTTTGGCCACTAACGCTGTATTAAATCACATGGTGGATACAAAGAATCGCAAAACACTCCTTTGTTTTTGGTGACAGGTAACGTGATCGAAAGCATCAATAGGACGCGCGAGGCTCACCTGTTCTTCGCAGCCGCAGCTCTGTCTCTTTGTCTGCGGTTTTTGAACCAGTTTCCTACTTGTGTGGGTGTTAGTCCGGTAGCTTGTGCAAGCTCCCTCTTTTTACTGGGGTTCGGATATGGATCCTGCAAATACCATTCTCTTAACAAGTGCCGGGTTCGCTCCTTGAAGCAGTGGGTCTTCTGCTCGCCATCCCAGATGGTTCTGGGGAGGGGGAACTTCTTGCGCACGCGGTATTTGTCCACCGGCCCCAGCGGGCGTCCGCGCAGCTTCTCAGCCTCCTGATAGTGCGCTTCGAGCCACAGCGCCTGCAGCTTTGTGTGGGATTCTTTGGTGAACTTGTGGTTCTCCAGGATGTGGTAGAGTTCGCGGAAATTGCCCGTGTGGAAGGCGACGACGGCGCGGGCCCTCAGCACCGACTCGTTCTTGTTGAGGACCTCGCAGGCCGCGGGCGCGACGGGCAGCGACCAGAGGAAGCGGCCGAGGCGCTCGACGTCCCCGCTCTCCTCCAGAGTCTCGCAGACCCCGGCGACCTGCTGGGGGCTGAAATTCAAGATGGGCAGCTGAAACATGGAGGCTTCTCCTGTGTTTCCCTCTCCCCCTCCTTTCTCCTGTCTCTTTCTCTCCCGCTCGTCGGGTGCTCCGCGTCTTGTTGCCGCGCGCCGACGCAATCCAAGACGCCCAAAGAGACGAGGCAATCCCAAAGTTACCAAACCAATCGCCTGAGCAGCCGTGAAAAACAAACAGTAGACGCCTCGGAGGTGGAACGATGCTGCGTGGGGACCGGCTACCGCATCCTCGGGCTGTGGAACTTGACAGGCAACTGGCTGACGGCGCGAGACAATTAAAGCCGGAGCGAAGTATTTTTCAAGATACGCTGAGATTCAAAGTAGGAAAGAATTAAAGCCGGAGCCGAGGTGTATTTTTTAAGGAGGGAGAAAAAGACAGTCAAACCCCCTCCGATGATTTCCTATTGGACTTGGCAGATTGGCTGCACGGTTGCCATGGATGCACGTCAATCACTGTCAAGTTCGACCAATCAGGCGGAAAAGAGAACTCGGCGCCTCCCTTTTCAAAAATAATATAAACATTTTGACCTTTTTGCTTCGTGTCTTCAAATGTTTAGCAGCCCCGTCGTGCTTCCCGAACACCCCGCGCCTTTGTGCGGCGTTGAAGAAAGACTCTTCAGTCCATATAGTGAAGTGCCTAAGCAGCAAAACACGCTCAGCTCAGTCTCCCTTCAGAGCCCTTGAAATAAATGGCTTTGCACAGCAAAATGACACATCCCCGCTGACTACAGGCTACATGCGCTGCCCTGAGGTCAGTAGATAATATTAGATATTATTCTACACTGTTGTTTTTTATACAGTCTTTAGTTTAGCCCAGAAAATGTTTTTATAGTCACCTCACTTATATTTTCAATCCATACCGCAGCCTATAATGCTCTTATAATATTAAGCTACTGTATCATAAACCCATACTCCTTATATGTATACGTCTCAGTTTAAAAAATAGATTGGATTTGGATAATTCATTTGCTATATTCGGATAATATTAATATTCTTACTTGAAGTCTGAAAAAATATAGAAATCGATTTAAAACGGTCAGTGCAGTTTAATGAAAAACTTCAAAAGGCGTTAAAAGGGTTTTTAAGCTCACAGCATCATTGGTGGTTAATCATAAGTTATGTTGTAATGCACTGCTTTTGCTCGCAAGATTATTTTGATATATATATTGTTTGTTTTTTCTAAAACACAGGCTGCTTGCTGTTAGATTGGCAGTTGTTTGTGTGCGTGTGTGTGTGCGCGTGTGATGGTGAGCTCTGCACACTGAGGCTCGTACAGCAGCTTAAATTTACAGCGTGGTCGAGTCGTCGGCAGCAGCGGGAGGGAGGCTGCTTCCACACTGTAAAGGCTGTAAAACATAGCAGGGGACAAACGCTATATTTGTGTATATAGGATTATCGCGGCCCTGCCAGGCTACTCGGCTTTAGTATCAGACACACTCCGTTTTGTGCACAGGCTGATTTAGTAAATAAGAGGGCGGATAGATAGCGCAGATGGTTTGAAGTGTCGGGTCAGATTATTTCATGGCTGGATACAGTAGTAAAGTTCATTCTGACGGAAAAGCCTGATATTATTTTCACACACACACACATACATACATGCACGCACGCACGCACAGAGACGCGCCACTCTCCCCCCGCCCCTCTTTACGCACACGCACGGACGCACACACTGCGCACACTCGAGCTGAATCCCCCTCGGGCTCTTTTTGCATGAATTATAGACTCTTGATGCGGGGTTATGAAATGCCTTCTGCACAGGAAGCTGTTCATTTCTGCTGGTTTGCTGAAGACCTCATCATAATTTAAAGCGGAGAAAAATCTTCATAATCAAGCGTTTGCGCGTCATCACTTTATGTTGATGGAGGATTTGTGCTTCGCTTATTAGAAACCGGCCTGATTACACAAATAAATAGGTCGCATTGTTTTTTCTAATTAAACTGCCAATATAGCAAAAAAAAGAAAATAACAAGTAAAAGAGCAATGAGCAGATTAAGACGTCGGTCATTCACTCGCATTATGAACACCAATAGATAAACATGGGTAAATAAAGGATAAGACCTCCTGATCAGCCGTGCATGTAAATTGTAAGGGCGACCGACAAGGTGCTGCTTTGAAATATTTATCCGCTTGTAAATATTTCATTTCTGCAGGCTGCTCGTCCCAAACTAAATTTACAAGGCCTGCAATACTTTGCTTTTTTTCAAAGACGCGCACATCAATAAAATATAGGCAGGTCTTGGATCTCTTAAACGGAGGGATGGAAATAACAATTGTAGACTATGCTCTGTAAGCAACACGTCTAGCTCATGGGCGCGCGTGAAATATTGATAATATGAAAAGGGGGTCTGGACACGGTTTTTCCCCTCATGGTCAATTCATGTTTTAGGCTCATGGCAGCAGTCTTCGGGTAATAATTCCGTGGACACCGGCGCAACGACACTGGATTCACTGTAACGCGCTATTTCATTGCTGTGTTCTTGCGACTTTACCGTTTTGCTATATGAAATACCAAACGTCATCTGTGTTGTACATCAGAAGCTATAGTGTGTAACCTGTACGCGCTGTGTGACTGTGGCAGGAGCTCCCGGGCCTCCTGACACCAATATCTCCGCACATTGCGCACGGCCACACACTGGATCTCATTCAACCACGTCTGCTTTTTTTGTTCATTCATTTCACAGATCCCACTTCCATCTCTGCACCCAATATGCGACACAAAACCGCTTTGACGCACTTACAGAGGGTCATATTTCACATCACACATTTTTACATATTCAATACAGAGCACCGCATTTATTTCTGTGTGGACTAACGTGAAGTATCCTTCTGGAGGTTAGATGGAAGCGATTCAAACCCAGAGAAGGGAAATGTGGGGGGTGGGCAAAATAATAGTAACACCTGACATCATCCTTCAATTCCACAGCCACCTGCAAGCTCCGTTTGATCATATGATCATGTGATTGACAGCTCCAGCTGCTAAATTAATCCTTTAAAATTAATATTAAGCCCCAGACGTGATGCACCACCAACCAGTTTGCAATAAGAAGTCCATTTACTATGTGCACTCATTAGCATGGAGCTGGAGAGTAGCTGACTCTGGGCAGAGGGAGGGAAGGGGTGGGGAACGGTTACATGTGAACAGGCTGGAAATGACCCAGATTCCCTTGGATCACTGGAGCAGACGAGACACTATAAGAGCCTGTCACCAACAGCCGTGCTGCTACTGCCCCACGCAGCACCTTGCTCTGCATCCGTCTGCCTGTTGTCCGTGTTCGTACGCACATGTGTGCACTGGTACACGCCAAGGTGGATGGTAAACACATATTACTGCACGTGTCTGTGGAGACGAGGGGTAGTGACGGCAACCAGCGATGCTGCGCTAGCCCACGCTAGCTCACGCTAGCCCACGCTAGCTCACGCTAGCCCACGCTGGCCCACGCTGGCCCACGCTGGCCCACGCTAGCCCACGCTGGCCCACGCTAGCCCACGCTAGCCCACGCTGGCCCACGCTAGCCCACGCTAGCCCACGCTAGCCCACGCTAGCCCACGCTGGCCCGCGCTGCTCGTTGCCTGCAGTGGGCGTTTCGCTTCGCCGTTGTAGGACAGACTGTTTTAACTCGCAGTCATCTGTCCCAGCGCAGGATTAACTTTCCAATTAAGATATCATGTCAGCAACACTGCGCGTAACCTCCGCGTGACCCTGGGTGCATCCACAGGCCGGGCCCGGGCAGCGGGACTTAGAGGGAAGTCACTTCGCTCGTACGCGCCCCGTGTCAGGAGGGTTAATCCAAAGCTCTCGCGGAGCTGCTCTCTCAGACCCATTTGCCCCCGGGGCGGCACTCGCTCCCAACGCTGCGTTTAATCTGTGGATTTGTGGTAACGGAGAAGACTTCTTATCCGCTGACCCATTGGCCCCTAGTGTACGTAATCCAGTGTGTTCCAGTCACACAGCCCTGCTGACATGGGCGGAGGAGCCGACGCACTGCAGCAGCCAGCGTGGGGCCACACAGTCTGCTCCGGCCTGACACAAATACTCCTCCCCCAGCTTTTGTTTCATAAGTCTTACAGCACCCAGCGCAGCCGGCCCTCTGCTCTTCCCATCACTGCATCCGCTGTATGACCTCACATCCACCGCCGCCATTTACGTTCCACGACGGCAGCGTGGAACATTCACGCTGGAGAGCATGTTCTCAATGCTCCGATGAAAAGACTCATTTTACCAACAGATCAGAGCACGACTTGCGCTGCGCGTCCAGACAAAAGCAGCGGCGCCACTACGGCTCCGTCAAAGGGCTCCGTCGAGGCGCACGTCCCTTCGGCGCTCAGACTCATTGTGGAAAGCGACTCGCAGCACAAAAGTGAGAACCTATGCATCAAAAGGTTTCGCTGAAGCTCTGTTTCATTTTCTCCACTGATCGCAAATAAAAGTGAGCGAACTACATTTGGCTGTTGTCAACAAACAATACATAGAAAGCGAACCTCTAATCCTTGACAGAAAGCCATTAGGAATACCTTGAAACCTACTTTCAAAGACATGTTATAGAGTGCATACAATTATTACATCCATTCCACTCTTGAATGCAGCCAATTTCTGTCCAGATAAAGGGATAAATCAAACTAAAGTGCATGTTGCACACTGCCCTGTGATATATTACCTATGTGTTTGTGCAATAAGCAGCGTAATAAGGAGCAGGAATTACAAATGAATAAATGCACGGCACAGGGACGACAGTGTGGCTGTGAGGCAGCATTTTACTGTTTAAGACAGAATCGCAATCTGGTAATTATGGAGAGCAAATTGTCTTAACACGGAATATGTTGATGCTTGAAATTTAAACTGACGTTTTGACGCAGCTATAGAAAAACAAAATGTTGGGTTCATTCTGTCACTTAATATCTACATTTCAGCATAACATTCTTAATATAATCCAGGTCTAAGACTATTATAAGATTATAAGAACATTTTAAGAGCAAGTGTTTTCAGTTATTCAGTGAATGCGAACCACGTTTGTTGTCTGGTGTCTTGAATCTGCCTGGAAATTCTCATTAACCACCGTGTTTCTCACTAGTCGAGTCCGCGGTCGCCCACAGAGCATCTGAGCACCCTCAGCCTCCGCAGAAGCCTCCTCTCCGAACAGAAAAAAAGGAAAAAAGCCCGCTCATGTCAGAGGATCTTGACGACACCCAAAGGTGACAGGAGTCAAAACTCATCACGGTCAGGAGGTCCTCTGGCGCCACAGAGCTACATGATGCGTGAGTCGGGGCACAGGTCACGGCGCTGCGGCCGCGCCGCCTGGGCCTCACCTCCACTTCACATTGTCCAACAGCCCCTGCTCCTGCGCTCTGCGCCCCAACACACGCGCACATGACTGTCAATAAATGTCTCTTCTAGCAACAGACTTTGCTCTTTTGTCTGCACTATGGCAGCTTTTCATGTGACCTTTCCCAAAGTCTCTTTAGGATGTGTGACTTAATGCGTTGTACGTGAGTAAGATGCTTGCACGACAAATGAACAGCTACAAATAATGCATTTGTTTGTAGATGGGACGATAACTACATCTTCAGGCAACTGGACAGAAACGAACCTCAGCTGAGGGAACAGAGTCCTGCAGCTCCTTCAGCAGCAGCTTCACTCTGAGCTCAGGATGACTTAGTAGTAAATGGTTCACTCATCACTGTGCTACTCTCCTTTGAGATAGGGATCAAAAGAGGCTCCTGTAAGCTGATTAGATCCCAGAGAACAGGACGCTTTCTCAGCTCTGCGGTTCAGTTAGTGCCAGCCAGCGATGAGCAGCAATTTATCAGCTTCAGTCCGAGTAGTTTCCACTTAGATTCTCCACAAAACCAATAATGAATTATAAATATTCATAATTATATGAAATAAATCCTACTAGTGATGATTTTATACATTTATATTATTTGCAAAACACAAGATTATGGCTTTTTGCAGATGTAGCATTAGCTAATATTAATAATTTGCTCATCAATGGCAAACAGAGCTCCACCTCGGACGGAGGAGCTGCTGCTACTGGGAGGCCAGGGATATCCTGGGTTTCTGAACTCCTGTGTCTGTCAGCTGTGCTTTATTGATGGCTTATGTCAAATGCCATTCTGACAGAGCTCATTAGGATAAAGGGAGTCATCTAGGTAGAGGCAGGAGAAGGCAGAGCTGGCGAACTGCCTGATCACTGTGTGCACAGAGCTCGCCACTGTACCTAGAGGGTGATGCCTGTGACAGCGGTTAGCTACCAGCGCTATCTGTGTGTGTGTGTGTGTGTGTGTGTGTGTGTGTGTGTGTGTGTGTGTGTGTGTGTGCAGGGAGGGATGAGGGACGCCCATGAGAAAGTATGTGTATGTGTTCATGTCATTGCACAAGTTACCCGGTGTCACTGAGCAGGTCCTCTGCCTGATGCCCCGACTCCAAGCGCAACTGACAGACTGAGAGTCATCTCGCTTTTGCCACTCACACGTACTCAAATATTTATCTGCGCAGGAGCCCTCTCAGTGAACTGCGTGGCATCAGCAGTCTTGCGCTGCAAGGACAAGGCCCTGTGGAGACTTGGAAGACCTTGAGAAGATGAGTCAAATGATTTCCTCACTGGTCCCCTGCTCTTCTCTGTCTCAGTGGCAGAACCATTGAACGCTTGCACATAAGAGGCGACGCGATCGCCTTGCATCTGCAGTAGGACTTCAACATCCCCGTGATAGTGATAGTGATCCACAGCAGCCCCGCATGCTACGCTAAACAGCCCAGTCCACGCACATTACGCTGACGGCTGCTGATGAGCTCAGCTTGTTATGAGACGTCCTAATATACAGATTAAAAATGAATGTTGGGAGGGAGAGGAGAGAGGCGCTCTGGGTGCCGCTGCCGGGGAACATTAAGTCATCCCACGTGCAGCGACAGGCGTGCTGTGGACGCAGGTCAGTGTAAATGAGCAAAGTCATCAATACAAATCCTGTCTGTGAGCCTCAGAGAAACCAACGCAGAGTTGGAGAAGGTCTGAAACCACGTGGAACGCAGCTGAGACCACAATAAATGTTTGTTCGTGGCCTCATCAGCATCTCGTTTCATTATAGTTCTGCCAAATAGTTTGTCTAACTGCAGCACGTCAGCGCTGACGGCACCAGGAAGCCTCAGCCAGTAAAAGCGAAGTCACCTGATTCTGGGCCACAAAAGACGGCGCCGCCAGAATAATAAAGTGAAACAAAGGGACGAGCCGAGCCATCGATCGATCAGCTCTTAATCGTTTCTTCAGCGGCTGTTTCAACACAGGCACCGAGAGTAAGAAGGTGGTAAAAAACAGCACTCATCGAACACAACAGATCTGCAATCGGTTCTAAAATTATATTGTAATGTACGTTGCTCCAGTAAAAATCTGCAATTCATTTTCTGAAAAAAAGGGAAATCTGAGAATGAAATTAATTTACTGTTAAACAATGATTACATTTTAAATGAACAGATGTCAGATTTCTGATTTCCCATTTTTATTTATGATTAATAGATTACATTTAACAGCTAAAAATAACACTTCATAAACGTATTAAGGTCAAATGACTTTGCTTAATTGTTGGCAGTGAAGTTATTTAACACTAACATTTTTATCTAACAGAAATTCTAATTGATCATTTAACAGCTTAATAAAGTTTTGAATGAAACAAGGTGATCTGAAAAATCTTTTAGACAAATGACTTTTTAACTAGCACCTGGATTCATTTATATGAAAATTAACCTTATCAGTGTCTCAGGAAAACTCATTGTTCAGTTTACTGAAACTATTTCAAATGAGGTTTTACTACCAGATATGAAGCCTATGTCTTGTTCCATGCAATTCATCAGCCTCCCACATACAAAGAGAAGCTATTGTATACGGTATCTGTCTTCCTTTTGCACCACCGTGGGTTCCTGACAGGTTTTAGCATCACCATTTACAATCTTCCAAATGCTTTTAGAAACACTGACTGTCATGGCCTTGTGCTGAAAATACAGCTTTAGAGAGAGCAGGGGAATTTTCCTTAGGGCACAGGTGTGCCCTGATAGTTTCATAAGCCCCCGAGAGCACAAAGGAAGAAAGATGCTTTCTTGGTGAAAGGGAATAGGGAGGCACGAGGTGGAGAAACAGATCAACAATGGCTTTTCGTTTGGGTGTATGTGGCTTTGACCTTCAGACACAGCTTCAAATAAACGCGACACCGAGCGGGAAATCAAAAATCCAGATGACCCTGAATCTGTACACTGGAATGAATACGTGATGTTCAAAGATGACTGGGAGAAAAAAAAAATCTAATTCTGAAAGTGTAATACATTTTCTGATAAATGAGGCAAAGTGTGCGAGTAATGGCTCTCCACAATCTGCAGCACCAGCATATATATATATATATATATATATATATATATATATATATATATACACACACACTTTCCAAGACAGAAGCCCATACACGCAGGCTACAGCACAACATAGAGACTTAACACCACAGATATAACATTTGTGTAATGCAGAAGCAAACACAAGCAGCTTTAGCTTAAAAACTCTTCTTCATTCGGATCACACTCTTAACTTCTGTCTGCCAGTGGCCCTCTACAGTGACTCACAGTGATGGGGGCTGACAAGGTAAGTGGTCAGACCTGCTAAGTCAGGCAGGTAGGAAATAGACATCATTGGAGGAGAAGATGCTGAAGGAAGCGTGAGCTCAGGAAAACTCCATGAGGCCGTCTCTAATTTATTAAACAGAGATATAGACGTGTGTGTTATAGATAGGTGAGGACGGAGGTCATCGTTTATAAATACGCACATTTGCAATATAATATGTGAAAGCGTCTGTATTTCAAATGGCAAATCACTCAAGCAGCGATGCCTGCAGAGAGGTGGGCGCTCAGAGAAATACTGCCTGCCCTTGTGTGTCACTTACCAGCCCCAGGAAGAGTTTTTTTTTTTTTTTTGCTGATAGTGCGAAGTGTCTGCATGAAGCTAATGCTTTATGTCACATTCTATACTAACTAGTGCATCAGAAGCAGGGAATCCACCTTTACTTCCCCCATAAAAGCATTTTCCTTTCCCACAACACTTAGCAGGAGTAAGATTTTCAAGTATCAACACAGTTGAAAAGCTGATGACTAGGTTCTCAGTAGGTGCTGGAGGTGTACTGTAGAATCCGTCGTGATTCACCCGGTTTTGTCTATTTTCTCTTTATTTTATTATCTACACTTGAACGATGAAGAGAGCTGCACAAGTGAATTGATGGGAGGGTGGAGCACGGGGAGGAAGGGAGGACGGTGGTGGTGGTGGTGGAGGAGGAGGAGGAGGAGGAGGAGGGGGGGTGATGATAAGGAAGACAACAAAACAAAAAGGAAAACAGACAAGGAGTGCCAAGCGCTGAAAACTGGCATGTTGCAGTTGTATGTCAGTCACCTAGCAACAAGTCCTCCCCATCACTTACCCCCCACTTCCTTGTCTCCCGCTGCGCTCTCTAATTCAACAAATCTGCTCAGAATGTATGGTCGCTCTTCTAACAAAACGCATTCTGTGCTGGGGGCTAAGGATGTGGGCCTCCGCCGAACACGCCACTCAGCTGCCCATTGACCACGGGGGCCTTTCTCTGCACACACTAAGAAGCGAGGGACAAAGACCCTGAAAGCAGGGGCAGCTCCACAGAGAAAACATTTGTTTGTAATTGTGTTTGACTGCATAATGAAAATGATGTTCTTTTTTAATTTGTGCTTGTTAAGGCCACACTATTTTCCTCTGGTCACCTGATTATTGTAAAGACACAACCCCTCACTTGGCCCGTGGGGCACGCTGGGGGGAAATACTGAAAATGGTCCAAAGACCTCCCCACTCTTTACTTTAACCCCTCTTGTGTTTCAAGTGTCCTCTGGCAAAAACATAAATATGTAGAGCCCGTTCATTACAGGATGGGAGAGTATGCTAGAATGAGTTTTCCTTTTTTTTCCCCTGCGAGAAAGGATAATGACGGCGGCGCACACAGACACAGACGGCAGCGCTGCCATGCTCGCCCCGAGTTGTGAAGCACTGAGGAGGTTAGCATTCCTGCTGCTACTTCACTGAGACGGACCATTAGCGGGAGCACGGGGCTAGCGCCCGAAGGACTGCTTCACTACACACATTCACGTCCAGTGAATATTTGCACCTTTTATAATCCAATTTCCTGTTTTATTTAGGCCCGTTTTCCACGTTCATCTGCCTTCACCCTCTTTTTCTTCCCAGGTGTCCTGTGCCAAAGGTGAGCGGCGTCCAGGTGAACGTCTAGGCCTTGAACAGAGCACATTTAGACAGGTCCGCGTTGAAGACCAATTGGTGTATGTTGTATTTTAATGTCACATTACATCCTGTTTACCGTGCGTCCTCAAGGCTTCATTTAATTGTAGGTCCCGTATTCACAGTCGTTACAGGTCAAAGCTGGCGACAAAGCTTCAGTTTGCTGAGGTCACGGGTAAGAAGGAACGAAGGTGGCGTCTGCTCACCGATATTCAAAGCTCGTCTGTAGATTTCCAGCTGCAGGCGAGGTTGACTCCAGTGGCTCTGATGAACTTCGGCCTAAGCACCAAACACCAGTACCACGTTCTTGGCTCCTGCTATTTAACATCACAGATTAGAGAATTTACATTTATTCTCCATCTCTATTGACCTTGAATTTCTGATTATCTTCACATTAGTCAAATGTGTTAGGGATGAGGTTGAATTGCGTTGCATTAAACAGAAAGGTTTTCCATTACTTTAACCACTGCATTTGGAATAGTTATGACCTTTTCTCACTTTGATCAAATAACTAAATCTTTCAAAATGACCATAAGGTTGAATCAATAACATTATGAAGCAAACATGATGTAGTAAATATTCACACACAAATGGGCTGCAGTGGTCGCGCCAAAACAAAACACTGGAGTTATGAGTTATTTCCATGATGAAATCTGGTGGATCCACCATTTCCATCATGTTGGCCACTTGATTCATTTGCAGCATTACCCGCACTGGCGTCATGCAAACACAGGCATCTGATAGAAAAAAAAAATCTACTGCAAGCATAACCTGGCACACGACAAAAGGTGAAAAGCTGAAAAAATAATTGGCAACAAGCTTTTACTTACAAGCTGTTTTGCAGCTCATGGAGCTTGTGCGATGGGATGCCTTCAGTTTTAAATGAATTTAATTCCATTCCTTTGTCTTTTAGACGGATCATCAGATAAATCAAGCTATTTGAATAAATCACCTTGGATCAGAGCCATCATAATAGACAAAAAAATCAAAATAGACAGAAAATGCAATGAGCCAATCATGAACGATCTCACCCCACACGATGAGATACATGTCTTTCTCAAGGTGTGACGCTAAAAGCAAATCTTCTCCGTGATGCTGAGACTGAGCAGGTGTAGAGAAAAGGCTGAATAGTGCGAGGGGTCAAATGGGAGTGACTTAAGTCGAGGTATCCTGTCAGGCCTGGAGTGGCTGGAGGGTCTGCGCTAACACCCCCCTCCCAATATAAATTAACGACTTTCAACACCACATTGACGAGGCCTCGTTTCAGTTTTTTTTTGTTTTCAAGTGTCAACAAGTGAGTGTGACTGTGGGTATTTTCAGGACTTTAACCATAAGGACCCGAACTCTGACACCAATTAAAGAGATTATGTCTTAAGATGAGAGCAAAGCCATAGCCGTGCATTAGCCCTAGTGATTGCTGTTGACAGGGTCACAGGGTACCGAGCAGCAGAGCACGACCTCAGCAGGCAGCTGCTGATTCCACTGGGACAGAAGACAACAAGAGGAAAATAAACTAACAGGCCGAGTTTGGGGAGAGGAATCGGATTGTAAGAGAGACCACAACGGGAAACGTCCTGTGGCTGCACAAGACTCAAGTCACATTATGATTTCCATCCAGCCTATAAAACACAGCAAACATCCCCATGGTGGTTTGCTTCATTCTCTGATGCTGGAGTGGATGCTTGTCAGTGTAAGTCTGTCTTCAGATGAGCTGCAGTCGCTGTTTTGTGATGATGTCATTTACACACAAAAAAAAAGATCTGAAACCACCTTGAAACACGTCGAAGCGAAAGATATGAGCAGCTGAATGTCACGCGCGTCTATGAAGTTTCCGTGCTTCGCGCAGATAATAAGCGACGTGGCTTATACCGTGGCAAGTCACGGTGAGCATATTTATTAACAGCCTATTAATATTTGAATGACCTACTCGAACCCAATTAGTTAGGCTATAATTCATACCGGCAAAAAAAAAACTTAGCGTCTGGATATTTTTGCAGAAATGCACGTTAATTTCAAAATTAAATAAAACGAAATACAGAAGAGGAAAAAAAGGACAAACGGTTTATTAAAAAAAACTGCAAAGGGCTCACGACGGCACAGCTGCGTTAGTTTAAGAATACAAGCACTAATGGTTTTCTATTTTGTCTCTCCCTCACAAATATTCAAAGTAACCGAGAGAATAAATGAATAAACAGTGTTACGCAATATGAAAAAAATATCACGTCCCTGTACAAAACAATGCCGCTCCAAGGTTTTAATGGACGTGGAGTTAACCGCTACCACGGCGTAAAGCGGCCGCACGTGAGGCCTGTCACTGTAGGTCCTTCTAGTTCTGATGTCCTACCTTGACGTGGAGGGCAGGTTCATCCAGACTCACTCTTGCGCCAAAGGGGGGAAACCCTGCGGCCTCGACGCCCCCGGGGGGTATTTTCCTCCTTTTTGCGTGTTTTCACGTTAATTGGCACCAGTTGAACTGTGAGCCGTAAATCAAGAAGTGCGGAGTGTATTAATGAGTCGGACCACCCAGGAAAACTATTTTCTCTGCGGTTTCTTAGCGCACAATGTGAGGATACTCAAGTCCGCCGTGCTCTGAAAACCATGAATGAACATTCACAAGAGCAATGCTCCCCCGCCGCCACATTTCCAGCAGGTTAATGGGCGCTACAAGTACTGATTAAAGTATTTGAAGAAGGTGAAGTATTCTGGACAAAGGCAGAGATTATTTTGTTAGGGGGGTTACTGTTTTTTGGCACGAAGTTAAGATAGTACAAGTTATAATTTGAGGTTTATAATTATGAAGATGCCTTTGACAAATTTGACATTTAAATACGTGATTTTGTTTTAATTATTTGTCCACCGCCGCTAATTTGTCTACATCCAATCAAGATTTGGCAAAATCAATAAATGTAGACGACAAGTCAACATACAGGCTGCGGGTCAATCTTTTAACAGGCACCGCTATAAAAGAATTTTCCATTTAAATGTTCTTAAAAACCTGCCAAAAAACTCTATAAATCTTCTATAAATAAATATTTTTTTCCACTAGAGCAGAGCCTCGCTTCTGAAAGTAGTTCTTAATTGTCTTCCATTATGAAAACCCACAAAGCTAGACCACTGGCTACTAAAATACCAAGGTTAATCTTGATTAAATGTCTTTCCGGGGTACAAAAAGCATATTTTACATAAAACATCCTTCAAGGGGATTGAAGCGTGATGTTAAAAAAAACATAAAATATCGCTGATGGCAAGGCCAAGCATCCCAACTGTCAAATGAAAGGTATCAAAGAGATTAAAGAAAACCATTACAAATCATTACAATTACAAACCACTAATATGACTACATCTGCCTTCCCCATTATCTTCCTCCCGAATTCAAGTCACACCTTAGCAAAGCAAAGCTACAATTTTAACCTTTCTTCAAAGTACATTTCACATGAATGGAGCTCAGTGTATATGTAATACTTTTAACATTTTCTGCTTTTGCAGCAATTATTCATTTTAAAAGACACATTGTGGCCTTTAAGAAGCAGCCTACAACAGGCTAAGTGCTGTTTTTATAAAGTCAGGGAAGATCAACATTACTCTCTCTCTCTCTGTAGGCTTCATACCACATGGAAATTGTGAAGGTAAAGCTCAAACATAGAGTTGAATATGAACACACTCTTATCTTACAAACAACTTTCAGAGCAGAGAGGTGCAGTCAGTTCAGAGGTACAAATGCTTCTGCACATCCGGCAGCTTCAATGCCCCTCACCAGCAACTTTTGTCCCCTCACACGTACCCCACACGCTCCAAACATAGCATCCCTCCGCAGGGAAAAATATTTCCTCCCACACCTGTTAATGAATTGTGTTTGTGTGTTCAGGCTCAGGCAGGGCAATGACACACGTCTTTATACCAGTGAGGCACCGCGCCAAAGCAGCGGTTCCTCCCGTGGATGGCGGTGAATGAGGAAATTCTTTTCACAGAAGAGAAGTTTGTGGCTAAATTAGAGCAACCATCATTGACGGACAGAAAAGGGATCCTAGTTTTCGGACAGGAAAGAAAGTCAGAAGATGCCGTAATGACCGCTGCTGCAGGATAAAGGGGCTGTCTGTGCTGAGGCTGAATTTTTGGCCAACGCAGGCCGCCTGCCTGTAAAGCCACATACTGTGATTACACTACAGCACCATGTAGTTTTAGCCCCCTGACTAAGTTTCTGTAGCAATTACGATTTAAATTTTTTTGTCAGAGAAAGAATAATTTTCAATTTCAATGCTCATAGACAACCATAGTATTACTTCGCTGCTTATATAGTTATCACTGTGCCTTATGAAAAATGAAGTTTTATCCCTTTTTCATGTACACACGTCACAAAAGATTAAAATATGCGGAGGTGGCTGAACGTCAGTCACAAAAGCGCTCTAAGCCACACAGGTTACAGAAACACATACAATATCAGTGTTTTTTTTTTTATGAAAGTCATACAAAAATCTGAGAAACTTTGAATCAAAGGGTTATATTGAACTTTAAGTAAAGGCATATAGTTCAAAAGACAAATTCTTTCTGCTAATTCAAAGGATAAAAAGAGTGGAGGTAAATTTCACAGTACACAATTATCACTTATTATACTGCCCTTCAGAATAAAAAAGCCAGTGCGATCAAGGTGTGGAAAAATATATGAAAACTACAGCTGAACAGACTGAAGCGTCTCTAAGTAATGTAGCAGTTACTTCATATATTTAGCATTTGAAGCAACGTCTGTCCTGGAACCTGGAAACACAGGACAATGCAAAATATCCATGACTTCTAATTTACAGTAAACAGCTGATTATATTGTATAAATATGTGAATGCATGGACAGTTGAATGGCCAGTGTAAAAAAAGTGTCACTAAGAATAATTACTGCAATAGAAATTGGCCACAAAAGATGTGCAGATGTACACAAAGAAAAATGGAGTTAATGACTGTGAGGATGTGTTGGTGGTTTAATGTAAAGTCTTTTAGCATCAAAGATCTACTTAGAAATTCTTGGTGAATTATCAGACAGTTTAGCTCACTTAAATGCAGGAGAAATGCTTTAAGGCTGAGGTTTAGTTTAACATATTACTCAGTGCTCCCGCACAATAAAGCCACACACTCCTTCAGACGCTGCTCAGCTGCTGATTGTTTCCATTCTGTATTGTGTTCAATTTAGCTGATTTAAATTCAAAGGTGCTTAAAAGGGACTGGATGTATTTCTGTGCATCAGGATGAGCGACACAAAGGAGAGAGAAATTAAAAATAAGACTTAAGCTACTTAACTTCCCAGACGTCACCTTAAGGGGAGCGATGTCATCCTGTTGTGAGTGGCAGCGAACCCATAACGCACAGCTATCACTGCTCACAATGACTTTCACATAGCACCACAGACAATGGAGAGACGGTCGTATTCAAGGTTTTATTTGTGGACAACAATTACACACAGAACAACGCTCCAGTGCCTCGGGGCACAAATGCGGCCTTGAGGGAGGTTGTGCCGTACAGTGCTGTGCAAACCTTTGGACTTGTAAGTGCTGATTCACAGGCTGTGTGGTCACAGCTCAACTAAATATGCTCACGGAGGAATCAGCCTTAGAACCAGCAACTCATCTGGGCACCAGTGCTTCCACAGATCCAGTTCAGAGCTGCGTGGTGAGGGCAATGAAGCACAAAAGCACAGCAGACTTGTGTGACGCACCGAGACGAACTGAGCTGTGCACTCGATTCCTCTAAGTCACACATACAATGGTTCTGAAAAAGTCAGACAAAGCTGCGAAAAAACCCACAGACCGAATATTAAAGTGAGTATAAAGACATTTAACGTGGCCATATGATTTCGTTAAGAAGCTTGAATACACAGGGATGTAATGATTTTTTCATTGCTTTGAGGTGGTCGTTACTGCAGCAGATATGAAAAAGAAAGTACAAAAACCCCCACAATAAACGAAAGCATTTACCAACAGAGACAAACAGCCGTCGTCTGGTTCCTGTTCACTAAGTGGAGATGCTCCCAGGATCCTCAGTGGTAAGATGTCGTTGAGAAAGTGATTTTGGATCCACTTAGTCTAAGATTTCTATACAAAATCATTCCCTGCGAATCACTAGTTATGTTACTAAATGGCAGCTAGTCGGCTGCAACGAGAAATAAAATAAATGCACCGTGAGTCATTTGATGGGCCCCTTTTTCTTCGCAGGTGTTGTTCCACTAATTCCAGCCTCCGTGATGATGTTGTCTTCTGTAATTTACTTCTAGATGTGGTGAATTTCACAGGTTCGTACTGCTCATTTGCTTGTACACGAGCTTCGGGCCAGGTTTTCAGATTTCCTCTTAACACGTTGCTATAATTTGATGCAATCTTCATCACTCAAATGTCTTCAGTTCAGGATGACTGTATGGAGTAAGATACACGATCGAGTATTTAAGCCACTGTGAGGAATGATGTTTACAAAAGGCACAGACAGGTGTGAATAAGTCAGCCTTGGATGGATAAAACCAAATCTCAAGTCTGTAATTAGGTAGAAAATGCTTAGATTGATGAAGAGAGTCAGTAAAATGATAGGGATGATTAATGATGGAGATGGTAAATATGTAGACGTTGCAATGCTTGAGTGACATCCTCTGATTAGGTGCTGATTTAGGTGAAACCACGGAAGAGGAGGAGGATATCATGGTCCTGGGAAGGAGAAGAGCAGGACGAAGATGAAGAGAAGTTTAGAAATGCACAAAGTGAAGCGACTGGATAATCCACATGGGCCGCATGCCATCAAACGTCAGCGCATGCAGAGATGAAAACGCATGAGGGGGAGGAAAAGCCAACCACACGAGTTGGAACGTTACGACTTAAACAGCCAGCGAGACAGGTATGATGAGACACCGGACGGCCGTTGACGTTTCCATCTCACCGCAGCTCAGTGACGGACAAGAGCGTGTGCTGGAATCGAGAAAAGGCTCCACAGGTACAAAAGAAAAACTATTTGCAATCAGTCACGTCAATACATTTTCATGGACAAAAGGAAAACAATAATGAGGAAAATTACTGCTATAGATTTACAGAGGGCATCGACAGATGTACTACACAAATGCTACACGCCTTTAACGACGTCTTAGCATCCAGAAATAACAGAGCATTTCGCTGATAAATGGGCATTTACCTATATTTTCAATTGAATTCCTGTCTTGCTCCTATGTGTCTACACTCTTATTTCCGTGTACGTTGTGAGCTGTCGCACTGAATCTGCTTCACAGATGGTTTGTGAAACTTCCTGTACATTTGTACAAATAAATCCTCATCACAAGAGGAGAAAATACAGTTAAACCCAGCGAGTGGACCAAAATATTAATTCTAACAAAGGCTCCAATAGCCAAGTGCTCAAAATACTGAAACGCTCCACAATGCAACTTTAAGGCATCTTTTATCTGAATATCAATTCCTAGTTCGTGCTTTTTAACTGCAATGTTTCGTTAAATGTCTTCGCTCAGAATCAAGTTAGTTGTTTATTTTTAAAAGCATCTGAAAGACCGATAAGATGCCCCTGGAGGACATTATACCAGTTTATCACAGGCCGACATGCTCCTCTAATGAGCTAACGCTAGTTTGTTGCCTATTCTGTCCAAAGTATAATCAGGGCTTTTCTTAACAACCACAGGTTGGTTCAAACAAACATAACGAGGGCATTGTCTCTCTCATCTAGCATCTAAAGGTAGGTATCATCGTAAAATAGAAACTTGAAACAAACAGTGGCAATGAAAAGTTAAAAAAAGACACAAGGAATTACTGACAATTAAATAACAATCACACCTGACATGAACAGAAACTAAGTATGAAGGTAAACGAAAGGCCAAAAAGATACTGTACAAACAACAGAAGAGGATCAAAATGACCAGAAACAACCAAAAAGAGATGGAAATGATTATATGCTGTTAAAAACAAACCCATTTTATAAATCTACTGAACTTCATCTTCGAGAGTGATCCGCCTGGACATATACATGTAATAAATATACTAATACTTTGTGGCGGCAACAAACGAGCCACTTGCCAGACCAGAATTATTCTCCGACAGGGACTTTTCCTTATCCGCATAATGAAATATGGATACGAGTGGCGAGGATAGTGGGCAGCTGTCAACGAATCCCACAGCTTTCCGCCACTACTGATCAATCAGAGCCATAGCTGAGCCACGGCGGCGCTGACCCCTCTGGCTACGGCTGACATTAATCCTAAATCTTGCAGGGAGTGCGGAGGAATGACAGGACACAATGTGGCGCTGGGAGTGAGCGCTGATACAGGCTCTAACAAGCAAAGGTGCTGATGCTAATGAGTGTATCTGTGGCTCTTTAACGAGCCCGCATCGCTTGATGTCCTAATTTACAGTGAGCTGTGTCTCAGGGGTGCAGGATAATGAGCTGGCCCGGGATTCCCAGGGCAGCAGCTTGTGTAATCCCACCTCATGCAGGGGACATTCACTACCACCACGTGTAAGTGAGAGACGGGGGGGGGACAGAAAGGACATATTCACTGTTTGTAGACGCGAGCAGGGTGTGAGGGCGGGTACATGTCACCACCGCTTGATATGGTTGTTTGTACACAGCAATCACTGAATCACAGCGAGCGAGAGGAGCTTGTATTCTCGGTGACAAACTGACCTCGGGCAACAAGAACACTCACAAAAAGAGGAAATGGAGAAAGAAAGGATGACAGGTGGGGGAGAAGGAGAAGCTTTAGAGAGTGGGACGCGATCCTCATCGAGCTGCATCCGCGTCCAAAAACGCCCTCCACCGCATCCCTGCCCTTGCTTTCCCGTGATTAACTCAATCAAAAATTTCCCTGGGTTTTACAGAGCAACGCTGAACAATCTGGCTCCTGCTGCACTCCACAGCAAATTAGCAAATGTGGAGCTCAGTGACCTCAGTGCAGAGACCATCCACAGAGTATGCAGTGTGCCCCACCACCCCCACCTCTCACTGCTGCGTCTGCACGGCCGCATTAGTCGAGCTCAAATGGGTTTTTCAGCCATGAGAAGCAGAGCATGACATGCGCTAAACAATGGATGGCAGATGACGAGCCAGCTCCATTCGACGGCCTCTGCCAACGCAGGCGCTTGTTTGATGTGGAGGAATATAAGAGTAGCATGATTCATTAAGGGTGCACAGGTGGCCGGGGATCTAATGAGTCACATTCTGTTCCGTTCCAACATGCAAACGGCTCAAAGAGGATGCACCTTTAAAAACAGGCTGGTTTTAGATACAAGTTATGACTTTTCTCTATTTAGTCAGTTATTTTTAAATATACATATTTTAATACTATGCTACTCAATAGAAACTTCCCTCAAAGCAACAGAGGGGACATTTATCACTAAAAAGGTTAAAAGAGCGTCACAGCACAGTGGCAATAACCATTAACAGCTACCGTGAAACTACTTCTGCTGCTTTTGTCTATTCATGTCAAAGCGTTAAAAGACTAAAGTCAAGAGTGTCAAAGGCTGTTATTCTATGCAGCTAAAAGCTGTGATCAAAATCCCTTTAAAAACACACACAGACTATCTCCATCAATTAACTCAGAGAGAACTGTTTGCCACAGTGAGAAAGTCCCTGCTGGTGTTTCTAATCAGTCCTAGCTATTAACACTGCCCCCCTCTGGCTATGTGGACGGCAATTACACTACGATTCCTGCAATTGATCAGTCAGACACTGAGAACAGAGAAATCACTGTATGGAAGACGTTTTACCCCATAGTCCCCTCACAGATGGCTCAAAAATGCACTGAGGTGGATTAAATATCTGAATATGTAGAAGAACATGTTTTGCTATTATTACTATTATACTCGCTTTAATGTGTTAGTCAATTCATCACAGGAGCCACAACAATCCAAATTGTACCTGATCCATTAACTGCTCGCCACTGAGCACCGTTTGAACGTTTGACCTTCTAACACAGCTCATGACATTATGTTGACATTTAAAGTAATCCCTCCCATGGTTCTTAATCCCGGTGGCTGCGGACTGCCCTGACCCATCCCTCCGAGCTCAAGCCCCTTACGTGACAGGAGAGGCAGGGAGACAAACACAACACTGATACCCGGACAAGACAACACCACCGCAGCGCTTTACTGGGCTCAGGGGGCTCAACGCATGCAGCCATGAAACGCTGGGTAATTAGCAACCCAGGGCTTTTAAGCAGCGCTAACATGGAAAATATATTAACATAGGTTGCAACTGTACTTGTGCTTAGATATTCCCATTGCTTATATTCATTACATATTCTGTGACTGAATAAAATAGGAACAAAATGGAAACACGCTGGGGTAAACAAAGACTTGTCAGTAATTATTACATGTTTAGAACAAGCCAAACACACACTATAGTTTGAGTATTGCTCTAAATGTATGTTCAAACGGCAGGATGACGCAAAGCAAGTTCATGCTCACACAACAAATAGATTAGGCTTTGGCAAGTATCATTCTTTCAGCCTTGGCTTCTACAAAGGAGACATATTATACTCAGTTATATAACCCAGCTCTCCCTGTAAACTGATTTTTACCTGCCAGTTTTTTTCCCCCGCGTTACCAGTGTCGAAAGTTTGTCTTGTGCAACAGGCCCGAACAGATAAAAAGTGATGAAATGAGCGGTACAAGATGACAACCCATTTATTTAGTAATACATTCTGCAAACTAGAAATTTTATTCAAACTTCAAAGGCTAAAAAATGAAAGATAGGAGGGAAAGAAGGGGAGAAAATTTAAGGAGCATGGACAGAAATGCATCAATTCACAAGCAAGGAATGCAATTTGTTCAATCGACAACACAAATAGTACAATTTAGTTCAGGGAACAAAGCTTTTTTAAACATTTTCTTTTTTCCTGCCATTCCTTCGGAGCTAGAACATAATACAAAATTTACAGTTATTGAACTTTGTAAAATCACTCACAGAGGCCTCTGAGAAGCATTTGAATCAACATTGACAATATTTATCTACAGCACTCTAAAGCTATTCTTGAATGTAATCATAAATATAGCAGACAAGAATGTATGTATGCACATTTTGAATGCTTACGAGGTTACCATGTTAAAACACTTGCATTTGTTAAAAGTATGACATCATCTGCAGTGGAAAATTAAATAAGCTTTCAAGACCGGAAATAAGGTAACATGGCAAAATAAACAGCATAACAAACCAGCGATGGTTGAAAAGTTGTACCTTGTGACAACCAGGACAAAGTCACTTTGCTGAAAGCTTAAGTACCCTAACATGAAGACAGTTTTCAATCTGAAAGAGTGTAACGTCAGCAGCATTACTCTCTTCCTAGTGTTTTGTTGACTAAGAACTTTAGGGGGCAACATGAGATCGGGTAAGGCAAATCGGTGAGCTTATTTGTGAGCTGAGAAAAGGTCAGCAAAGTGAGGCTCAGGTCGTCCTGCAAGGGGACAAATAAACCACCACTAAGGGTCACACAGTAAACGCCACAACTGAGGTACATCAATATGTACAAGAGGGCGCAAGTATTTAAAATCTCTTCTACTTCTGCCAGGTAGTCCTCCATACAAGAATATACAGGATGCATTCCAGGCAACCAAAGGTAACTCTGTAAATAGCTTCATAATCTTTTTTCTACAATAGCAATTTTCTGAAAAAAAAAAAGCTGATTATACAGATGATCAGTGCATATGACTATTGTCGTTTAGTCACACCTATTTTCTCACACACCTCACATTTCTAAAACCCTGAACTCTTGGTACAATTCTAGACTTGAGCTAATTGAGCGTTACACAAGTGGACATAGTTGGTGAGATTACACAGGTGGGCACCTGAGGTCATTGTCTTGGGTGGGAGAGAGGGTGTCAGCCTATACAGCAAGGCCAATAGTACTCTTAGTCACTAAAATAGTTATCTTCAGTAAGTCATCACTTCTTTTGTTATCAGTACAATTCAGTCAAGTACTGGGAGCACAGGTGTACACCAATCGGACCAGTGTTAAAATCATTAGGTAAACTGGAACAACCACAGGAGAACTGCTCGTTAAATCACTTTTCAAACAGTCTGGATCTAAACAGGAAAACACAAAAGGAAGAATAAAACAAAATGTCCTATAAAAGTATGAGGTATTTAAGTTCATGAAAAATCAAAGTGTGAATATAAATACTTGGGATTTTTTGAGTGATGCAAAAGTAACAGTTGCATTGACAATTTTACATTTAATCAACCAAATGTGATGAATTATAGTAAAACTACTCACAATGTCATTACTCTAACTGTAGCAGTTTTTAAAATCCAAATGCTCTTCTTCCTCAGGTTCTACTTGACCATTAGACATGTTGGACAGTGACTTAAACATTTGCCATATTATGACAAATGTTCTCGAAAACAGCCCAGAAAGTGGAGGTTAAAATTATACAAATGTTAGTTTGTTCATTAGGCTTAAAGAAAGAAAAGCCTGAAATGTTTCTTTAAGAGTCGACACCTAGTGGGGGTGAAATGAGTGGCTGAGTGCAGATTACTGATGAGGGACATTTAGTGCTCTCACTTAACACGAGCAATGCTGCACATAATAGAACAACTTACAGACCAAAATACGCTGCTTACAAATGAAAAATGCATTTGCATACAGTTTGTCAATAAGATGACTCTGCGTTTTACACAATGTGAGTACAATTTACAATATTGGTTGTAAATACTGTGTTTAAACGCCACCTCTTCCCCAAGTTTAGATTTTAAATAGGAGAAATATTCAATGACATCTTTTGATGCAAAAAAACATAGGAAAGGAAATTGAAGTGGTTATTTGACACTTTTACAGTTGATTAATCTAACTCAATACTGAGTTAGGACCATGTTGAACTTCTTAGTCGTTTAAAGATTCCTTATGGAGTTTTCACCATTAGGTTTACATTCAAAATTTCATACCAAAATGCATTGTGTGTCTTTAAGGTTTAACAATCTTCCAAAGCTCATAACATTTTAATTTTCCCCCCGTTTTTAAACTTGCACTTTTCGCATCACCTTCTAAATGACGTGTGTTTTATTGGCACTGTATTGCCACCACATTACTGCCTCCTGCACCCAGCAATCTCCTAGTGCGATTGTTCTGTATGTTCTTACTTTCATACCAGTAGAGCAGGACCCTACCCGTCAAACCCACCCATTTCTCTACAGCACTACCAGGTGTCAAAAACTCCACAGAGCACCTTTAAAAAGAATGAAATGAAAAAATTAAGGGGTTATAGGTTGGTAGACGGTCCTTTCTTACCATTATTTCTGATCTAGACTTTGCCACTGTAAAAGTTAAGTGGTCTTTGGCCTTTTTGTCACAAAAGTGCACTAGAGAGCAGCTAATGTAGGTTTTTAGTCAAAATTTTAGTTTAGTCTTAAGTCTGATCTGCTATCCACCACTATGGCGAAGTAGTTAGGATTGTCATTAGGTTAAAGAATTTATAATTTAGTACATTACTACTGTTTAAATATTCAAGCTTTCAGTGTTGACTGGAGGGACCCCAAGCGATCGGAAGGAAACTGCTTGCGCACACGGACTAATCATCCCAAGTTAGACCAAAATCACATTTTGCCTATGACAACAAGCTATAACTCAAGCCACATGATTTATTCCTTGAAAGTTTAGGTCAAAAATATATACATACATAAATTTCCAACAATGCAATTTTAGACAAAACGGCAAAAAATAAATCTGAAATAAAAAACATTTCTGTTGAATATATCAGTGTGTGTGTTAAATACAGATTTCGTCAGTGACTATTCATTTTTTTCAGAATGGGGATTTTGAAAAACAGAGAAAGAGAGGAGAGAGAGAATTTAACCTGCAGATCATACCTTATAGCAGCAATCTATATTGTGCTCTCACTTCTGGGGCTGCAGGGACATGGTTTTAGGTACAACAAACCAACAGGAATAAAAAGGTGCTATATAACAACAATAAATTTGTTCTTGGTTTGAATGTCCAAATAAATACCATGTGATAAACACGGTCTACTAAATTTTATGGTCAACAGTTTCCCCGATCTTTACACTGGTTATTGGGAAATTTTCTCTAAAATTCAGTGCTTAAACTGTTCACATTAATTAAATGATCAATGTTAAAGGCTAACGCTAAAAATCTACCTGTACCAAAAGAAACTGAAAGAAAATAAAACTTGGTGTAGGCTGTCATAAAGCTGAAATATGGCACCCGCAGTGGGCACTGGTCAACAAAGTATGCTTAAAAACTGATATTTTAATATGACACAATAGACGTTATAACTAGTCAAGGACTGACTAGCTGCAAGTCATTGTACATGAGGAAAATAAACTACTTTGTCTCTTCTCAGATCCCAGCACAGATCTGAAATATAGCATGAAGTTGTTCCAACAGCGTAACAGCATGTAAACTCTGTTATCCATAGCTTTTTGGAATAAGTAGTAGTGAAAGCCTATGCTGGGTTGATATGGAAAACTTGATATTGGGTAATTCTAAATTAGAGTTGCACATACAAATCTGCCTTTAAATTAACACGTGAGCATACATACACACAAGCAGCCACACGCTCGCAAGTATCTATCTGCACCAGCAAAAATGTTGTTTTCTTTTTTTCTCAAATGCCTTAAATGGAAAAACGAAAAATTATTTTTCACTTCACACTTTCAAAACTTTGCGCTAATTATTTGAGCATGTACAGAAAACCACTTACAAAAATAATAACAAAAAAGCACAGGGGAAACACAATTAGGATTTAAATGGTTTGATATATAGAGCTTACTGTGCTGTCAACTATACAGTTTACCCGTTTCTTAAAAAGGAGCATAGACTAACTGACAAAAAAAAAAGCACAGAGACATTGTGCCTGGAGCATTTTTTTGTTAGAATTTCAGAAGAGCAGGAAAAGGCAGATAGTGCATAAAAAGGTTCTCTTTTTCATTTCTTTCATTTTTAACTTAAAATCAAGCTGCATTAAATACAGGCTGTTTGTACAGGACAATTGCACTTCACAAAAACAGAAATATACAAACACACACAAGGAAATGTGACTCAAATTAATTACAGCTAAAAAAATCCTACTACTTAAGCTGATTATTAAACAAAAAGAAAAAACCTTGTGCACTCACTTGTTATGGATTACTTTACAGGAGAGTGTTAAAGGTAGGTGAACATAAAGGGGAGACATGACGCTGGGGATCCTGAACTCCAGAGTGGACTGGTGCTGCACTATTCCAGGTTTGTGTGCATGCATCTTCTCGTCTTCCTCCTCCTCCTCTTCCTCCCATGAAATTCCCTTAGAAACCAAAAGCTCAGAGTGACAGGGAGACAGACTGCTGAGCTGAGCTGCTGTGGGTCTTGAGAGGATGGTGGTTTGTAAACTCTATGCTGTGTTAGTGGTAGGAGGCTGTGTTACCACATGTCATCTGTGGATGCAGAGTCCTTGATGAAAAAGGAGAGGAAGGAAAAACCCTTCAGACTCTGGCTCTACATCCATGAGATTTTAATCAAGAGCTGGACAGGTTTAAGCATGTACGGTACTAAACAGAGAAAAACCATCCGGGAGTCAGAAGATATATTTGCATTACAGGACACCATTTCCTCCTATTAGTCATGTTATGGTAAACATTTTCACAAACAGATAATCTGAATGTGAAGAAGCATTTTAACATATGTATATTAACGTAGGTATAGAGAGTTTTATCATTTATGGCTTAGATGCGATGTACTAGTTGTTTGGATTGACAGACTACTGTGTCGTGCTTAATCAACACATACAGAGTAGTTACAGTAGGAAGTAACAGCAGATATAGATAAATATATACTACATTGGCCCTGATATCAAAGGAATTTATATTAATCAATTTAATAAGAAATAGTCATGAGATAAAATCTTGTTTGTTACAAACCACACTATGTATTCATAAAGCAGAGTTATTGGACGTGCCACATGTGTGGTCTTACTTCACAAACAAAATGTTACAGACGTTACTACAGCAAGCTCTAGAGCTTACTAGCAAACTATGGACTCAGCAGGTAGTTTTAGGTTTATAAAACCTTTTACTGGCTCATCAGGTCATATTCGAATGAGTTGATACAAGCTACAAGAAGCACTTTCTCAGAGCAACTGTAAAACTTTTCAATTCATTCGGAATGCACCTTTAAAATACACACATTTGTAAAAGCACTTGCAATTTCCCATTACAGTAACTACAACTATATAATCTACCTTAGTCAAAAGACTTAAGAACGGAAAACATGTGAGCATCCAAATTTCCCATAACTCACCGTATGCCAGGAAACAGGGCTTAAATTAAAATTGACTTGAATTGGCTTTGCTGCCATTTTGAGTGTCTGCTGTAGATATTAGCTTTATTGTAGCTATATTCTATATTTGCTTGCTCAAAATCAGCATTTAAAGATATATATCCAAGTGGAAAAACCTAGAGGAAGAACTCTTGTTTAAGGAACACCTACCTGACCCCACCCTGACAGTGAAGCATGACCCTACATGTCAGAAGTGTTAATGCAGCTAAATACAAAGTCCTAGTAGTAAACCTGTTCCAGAACGAAAGTAAAATAAGATGGGGACAAAGGGTCACAATGACTTGAAGGATACAGCCAAGACAAGACTAGAGTAGCTTCAAGACAAGTCTACCCACACATAGCCCAGCAAGGGTCCAGACCTAGACTGTGGAATATACTCATTAGTTAAGTTGTTGCTATCTACTGCTTTATTTATTGATTACTGTAATGTTTTTTCCTGCCAGTTACTATATCACTGCTGTATTTATAGAGCATTTTATTCTTACAAATAGACTATCATGCATTTTAACGTAAAACAATCTGGTGACATTTTCTTTATTTTGTGTTGACATCGCGTGTTTGTGATATTAGGATAGGATTTTTTTTTTTTTTTTACAAGCAAATACTTGTGACCCACAAATGTTGCTTAAAATTTAAGATACTGGCATTATCCAACAAAGATTTTAAGCAAGATCCTGGAGTGTTTTATAATTGAAAACAGCTAATAATGAAATGCAATGATTTCATATGAGGTAGCGGATTTTCCAAACTCAGCAACCAGAAATAGTAGACAACTTGGCCCAAAGCACCAAGCACAGCTCTCACAGATGAGAGCTGTGACGACAGCAGCACAAGGCAAAACAAAGTCTGTGTCTGAATTCTTCAGGCACAGCGTTATGCGCTATTATGCATGGTCCTGACATTATTGCTTTTATATCACAACAGCTAGTATAACACAAACAATGAAAGAGCCAAATATAGATCTATGAGAAAGGAAAATATGTCTGGGAAAGACCAAATACAAGGACTTTTAAAAAGCAGCTCCATTGGGAGAAAGAAAAATCTAAAAAATTCCTCAATAGTTTCCCCTTAAGGCAAAATTAAGGTTGATAAGCAAATCTATTTTAAGAATCAGTACATCAAACAATACTATTGAACAGCGTTAGCCCAACATACAGCTAAAAAAAGCATTAAATTGGACTGAATGAAGCCTAAATGAGATCTCAAAATTAGTTTTTCATTACAATATTATAAAACACTTTAGAGTCTTGCTCATTTACCCAAGTGCAACAGAGCTGCAAATAAAGTAAATATTCACTTAATGCAAAGGTGATACAGACTTGTACCCTGTGCAAATTCTGCCAGGGGGTTCAAATAATTACTCTTCAAAAAGGCCAAATGCATTAACAAATACTGAATAAGGTTTACATAACCCACTTTGAATAAATTTACAAACATGTCTAATAATCAAATTTTACTTTCTCCATTAAAAGTTTTGGGCAGATTCGAGTAAAAATAGGCATTATTTCACTTCACTATATTTAGACTGTACAACATAGTACAGATAAATCTGACCCCTAACCCTAACCAGGGTACCAGGGTACGGTACCTACAACCCTATTGCAAAAGGGTTTATATAAACTTATTGAAATATAAAGCTGGATACATGGAAAATTAAAATTTAAAACATAAAATGCAAATGTTCACAATAATGAGCACAATTAAAACCGTAACCATAGAGATTATTTGATGAATATTGAGAATTACAACATTTGAGTGGATGAGAACACTGGCTTCATTTGTCTACGAGTAAAGGAGGATTTTTTTTAAACTGTACAAACAATAGTTTGTCCTTTTTTTCTTAGATTTGAAGAATACAACATGCATAACAGTAGTTAAGAATTTGTTGGGCACACTTCAAAGACCATGCAGACTCTAAACAAAGCACGATACAAGTTAAAAACTAAAAAAAACAAGCTGGGATACTTACTGTGTCATCACATCTGTAAGGGTTCAGTTTGTTGTACACCGCTTCAATAACACTTCGTCTGAGAAGACAGGCAAAAACATCAAATGTTAGTTGTCCATACAAATAGATCCAGCAAATCAACAGATAATCAATAAAAGCTGTCATAGTTTCAGCTGACATTATTTCTGATCACAAAGGTCACTCACTTGCTTGCGAGCTCTCCTCCAGGAGGAAGGTTAGGGATGCTCTCAGATGCTAACGTCCGCATAACATGGACCAAATCTGGGACACCTTCTTCCCCCTGCTTTTTGACAATCTCTGTTGAAGAACAAAATATGTTATTTTAGATACAAAAGGAAGCATCAGATTGATCTGTTACATTAGATTTTTTAAAAAGTATGTAATTGACTGATTACGACATGACTAAAACGAACAATTCTCACTAAAACATGATACTATGACATTTACAAACTTGATTCTATTTTAGACTGTGCCAATTTCTAGATTCTGTCCATTGCTAGTCACCATAAGTAAATCAACTACCTTATTTACAGATATTATTATATTCATATTCAATGGTGCAAAAACATCATACCTTCTACTCTTGACTCCAGATACTTATCCAGTTCTGCCTCTCGCTTCACTGCTTCTGGAGATACTTTTGGGGCTCCAGGAAAGCAGATTAACACAACACTCATATTGTCCCTGCTTCCCTATAAAACAAAAACAGAGGTAATGTAAATTCACACATAGCATAAAGGACAATGCAGTGTAGGTTTTGTGGACATAACTTACCTTATACAAGCAAGTATCAACAATTTCATTGCTGACTCTTTCAAGATCCTCTGTCACCTCTAGCCTTGACCTTACAAAGTCACACAGTTCCTCGTTGGCCATGACATCCCAGATGCCATCACAAGCTAGTATAATGAATTCATCTTCACCCTCACATCTTTCTATTGCATAAACTTCAGGCTCAGGAGACACAAGCTGCTCTGTTGGACCTTTTCCATGCACACACTTGTAATCGAAGTCTCCCAAAGCCCGAGATACAGCAAGGGACCCATTAACTCGCTGGATCATGACTGAGCCACCGGCATTCTGGATTCTTTCCTTTTCCAGAGGATTGCTGGGTTTGTGATCCTGTGTGAAGAAGTGCACCGTTCCGCCTCGGCTCAGGAGCCCACGTGAGTCGCCGCAGTTGATAAAGTAGATATGGCTCGGAGAAATCATCACTCCCACTGCAGTAGAACCACTGCGGTCAACACTATGCTTCTTTTCAGAGATGGTTCGCATGTGTTCGTCAATCTGCAGGAATCCTGTGCGTATCCCATTCTTCACGCTATCTACACATGGATCCTCTTGAAGAGCACTCTGGAAGTCTGAGTTACTGGTGATGTGCTCCAGCAGGTGCTCACAGCAGTACTTGGCCACCTGAGAGCCAGCATGCCCATCATAAACAGCAAAGAATGACCAAAGGTCAAGAGCATGAGGCAGGCCAATTACTGCTGTGTGCGCATCTTCCATCTCTACCCGCCAACCCTGCATACTGCTCAGCCCATATCGCAGGCTGTTACCTTCCCCATGGGAATTGTACTTTTCCATCTTTGGTTTGTCCAGAAACGCACCCATTGTGTCCTTTTTAAAACCTGTAAGAAATAAAAGGACAGAATTTCATTTTTAACACTGTATTTCTATTCAGACATTGGGGCAATTTTCAATTTCTAATCATGTGTGTAAAACTACATATGTCTACTGCAATAATGCCTGTGGAGTCAATATAGTTATGAATCTTGCTCAAATGCATCAACTACTGTATATTAATTAGGTTTAAGCAGAAGCACAGTTTCCATTCATTTGTGTCTTTATTAGCATTTTGGGGCTCAATTCATAGCCCCTGCGCTAGTCTAAAAATAGTAGATCTGTATACACATTTAGGATACATATTAGGAACACTGCTGATGTGGATCAAATTCAAATAAAGACACACTTGGACCACAGCTTGATCAAGCTAGACATGACTGCAATAAACACTTCACTAGGCTTGCTAGTCGGAGTAATACTAGTTAAAGCTGTAGTTACATCTGAGTAGACCGACTGACCAGATAGCCGCAACGGTTTCAGGAGGTCTGACCAATTTAGTGCTAACGTCGCTGTTAGCTTATTTACACGATGAAGCAGACGTAGATTTTGCAGTTAGGTTAATAGAAAAGTTACGTTAACCGAAAGTACGAACTAAATAAACAAACAGGATTGCATGGTTGAGGGCCTTGACCCTTGTCCCTCATAGCTAACTTAGACAGGCCTCTGTCTGCTAATGTAACGTAATGTTAGGGCAAGGAGAATCCTCGGCCTATCGCTACATGCTAACACAGCTAATGTAGCTATCTACATAACGTTGCTCAAAAGTCGTTGGCCCAAAAGTAAATATCTTATTACTTACCAAATATCCAATATTCAGAATAACAGCGACAGAAGCATCAACAGTGACCAGGACCGATGACCCGCACTTCACACCACAAAAGATAGGCCGTCGAATCTAGGAGGTTTGCGGCGGTTACGCTAGGCTAGCTAGCCAGTTAGCAAAAGGGAATCGTCACTCAAGACTCAGTGCATATAAATTGTGAAATTGCGGAGGTCCCTCTTTGCTTACGCCCGTAATGCATTACATTATCTCAGATGGCGAACTAAAGTATTTTCTAACGGATTTTCTCTGTAAATTTGTGGACCGGAGCGTTGTATGGCCAAGCCAGGGGAAGCTGAAACCTCTGTCTCAGCCTCTCCACTTGACAGCTTGACAGCTTGCTAGCTAACGTTAGCTTCTGATGAGCACGGAGCCACAGCGCCAGGACCCGGATGTTGCAGATTGCGTATTCGAAAACATGACATCATTCCTGAAGAGTGGAGGATGCTCAGTCTGCTACACGGCGACATGTATACTACAGTATACAGCACGGGCTCCCAAATCTGATTTATGACCTGCGAGTCGTACCGCTCATCTATATTTGGACTGAATGTAGCTCTGATAAAAATATCTTGAATCTAAAGTAATGCACAAAAACTGTACTCCTCTGTCGCATAATGGATGACAATAGAAGAGAGTTTGCAAATGGATTCAAGACGTTAGAAATGTCTTGGAAAATACGTAATTTTTTATATTTAAATACAGAATATAAATACAAATAAATGGAAGATAGGGCAAAGTAAATACATTTTAAAAAGACAATCTGCATTTATAGTATAAATATATGTGATGAATTTACTGCAGGGTGCATTAGAGAAGCTCAAGATATATAAAAGGCTCCTATGTATACAGATATTACATTCGACCTGTCAGTATCTTCATTTTTAATATATTTTGTAATCCTAAGTAGATAAGTGTGTACGTGGTGTGTACTTTTCAAATGTGAAATTTAAACATGTCTATAAATCAGCTCAAGCTTAAATATTCTTCCAGCGTTTCGACTGAAAATGCTATGAGAAACTTGACTTTCAATGATATAGTTAAAATGTTTGAACTCTTTTTTGAATGTATGCGTCTCTGTCATATAGCAAAATTGTCATCCGATTCACTCCAGAAGATTACATTCCAAAATAAATTACCACTATGCTTTAATTTTGAAAACACATGAGCGGAAGTTACATCGATATCCGATATTTGTTGATTTACTGGTATTTGGTTGTAGTTTGACACTCGAGGCTAAGTAGCGTCAAAGTGGCTTGTGTTGTGCGTCGAGCCCATTCATATTCCGTCAATGGAGTGTTGTATTGTATCCGCATTGTGGTATGTGATTCCATTTTATTTCCTGATTAGCTTGCTGTGCCTCATATTCGGGGATGCGGACTTGACTTTGCAGTGGGCTTGTTTGACAGGACACAGGCCAGGTGAGTTCACCAGCTCGCGTGACGGCGTCGCCACTCACTTACTAACAAACACTGACTAATTAGGAAACTAGTCGGTGTTAATTGATATTGTAACTCGATCAACAATGCTAGTAATTCGTCATTTATCTATTTTGAGATATGTTGTGGGCACCGTCGAGCAGCTACGCAGGTGAGCTGCTCCGAGGTCAAAGTTCACTTTAATTTGCAAAATCTTACGAGCTTTTCACAGACAGTCTTATATCTAAATCTAATACTACTAGTGTAATATGTTCAGGTAAAAGTAACAGTACTGTATATCAAGTTCTGTCACAGGCAGTCTAGTTGCTGTCTCAGTCACTTGGAGTTCATTAATAAATTTAGTTTAATTTAAAATAAACCATGATAGTAATTATAACCCAAGTACATAAGTGAGCAAATAAGACACATACTGTTATATATCAAGAAATACTATACATATCTTTTATCCTTCAAAAATGTAAGTACACCACATCACTGAGCTGTAAATATGTTTTATGTTTTTATGTTCTTATGTTCTGTTTTTGCGCATACACATTGACATCTTTGAAGTCAATAAGTAACGAGACAAGTGTGTTGACGTATAAAATACTGAAATAAAAAAACTTGCGTAAAACTGCATATAATAATTACATATACTAGATAAGCATCGAAAATACATATTGACTTGTCAAAGAATAATTTCATTTGAATGATGTCTCTGTGTTCATAAAGTGTCCCAGTAACCTGTTACTGACGGTAAATAAAACAAGTCCAAAGAAAATATTAAACACAAACTAGTAAAAGGTAAATGTTTAGAGTTGTCGTTTTGTGTTATCCAGAGAAAAAGCTGAAAGGACTGGTTGTGTGGATCACTGGAGCCTCCAGTGGCATTGGAGAGGAGCTTGCCTACCAGCTGGCAAAGTGTGGCTCACATCTCATTCTATCAGCTCGACGTGAAGATGAGCTGAAAAGAGTGAAACGTACCTGTTTAGGTGAGAGAGGTTTGCTGGATGCTCAGCCTAAAACCACTTGCTCTTCATCCCAGCAGTACAACACTGCCACAAGTTTGCAGTTTTAATTTGTGGCCTGAAGCAGTTGAGTTTCTTTCAAACATAAATGGCATAAGGATTTTGGCACACCTGAATTTGTTTAATTCTTTTTTATCCTTTTATTGTTCAAGAGCACTCCGAAATCCAGGACAAAGACATACTTGTCCTACCACTTGATTTGTTGGAGAGAGCTTCGCATGAGAAAAAGACACAAACTGCAGTGCAGTACTTTGGACATGTAAGGCTGCTTTCTTTGCTCTTGCTTTGCACATATGTGACTGTGGCCAATTCTAAATTGTGTGTGTATATTGTCACCAAAATATTCTTTCTGTGCATTTTCAGATTGATATTCTGATTAACAATGGAGGCCGATCCCAGCGCTCTCTCTTCTTGGAGACCAGTGTTGATGTGTACCAGGCCATAATGGAGCTCAACTTCCTGGGTACAGTCTCCTTGACCAAGCAAGTCGTACCTCACATGACGCAGCGTGGTACTGGGAGCATAGTGACTGTCAGCAGTGGGGCTGGCCTCGCTGGGCTGCCCCTGGCAACAGGATACTGTGCCAGCAAACATGCTCTGCAGGTGAACATTACAGTTGTTTGAACCTGAGCTACAGATTTGTTACAGTATCTTCAGACTTATTTGCCAATAAGCAATTCATATTCTAATTTTTTTACAAAGCAAGGTCTTCAGGCATCTTTGTGCTGACAATGACATTATTCACAGGGCTTTTTTAATTCCCTCCGGACCGAACTGGCTGACTATCCGAAAATTCTTGTCAGCACAGTGTGTCCAGGGCCTGTGCAATCTCAGATTGTCCACAACGCCTTTACAGAAGAAATGAACAAGGTGAAATATCTGATCAATTAGAGGTGTTATCTATCTTGAACTGTGATATGACCGTAGTAATTTCAGTTTCAGTAACCTGTTGTCTTTCTCAAGTCTGTGCCCACACCTGGTGATCAGGAATACAAGATGCCTACAAGCCGCTGTGTGCATCTAACGCTGGTTGGAATTGCAAACGGCGTCAAGGAAATGTGGATTTCTCAGCAGCCTTTCCTTCTGTTTTACTACGTGTGGCAGTACACTCCGACAATAGCCTGGTTCCTCACTAACATGTTGGGGAGGAAAAGAGTAAAAAACTTCAAAGCTGGCATGGTAGGTGTTAAGCTTCTGTTTTGGGATAAAGCAGGTGCACATATAAGAATAACAAATCTCAAGTTGATTTGCTCCTGTGTGCTTTATGCTTTAATGATGCTTGAGTAAAGCAAAAGGTGGCTGGCACAATGTAGAGCTGTGTCTTAACAGCTGGAGGGCCACAGCTGTTACTGACCTTGCTTGAGTCTAGTAAGATGACGATGGCCCTGGTACGACAGTGAGCATGGCAGCGTGCCTGCGGTGCTGACTGACTGACCAGTGTGCCTGGTGGCCTCTGCTGGACAGTGACAGCTGAAGGCCTCACAAAAAGGTCAAATTTCAACTGGCCAGACATTACATCACATCCACATGCAGTAGGGTCTGATGTGTTCTCTGGAATTAAGATTATTAAAAAAAAATAAATAAAATCAAGACCAGTTTTTTATGTCACTATGTTTACACAAATGAAGGGTTGTACTTCAGAAGAACACAATTCCTTCAGACTGTCAAAAATCATCAGGGATGCTGGAAACAATTGTCACTGTTGTGTGTTTCGTTGTCATTGACTTTTACCAGTCTTGTGCTAATAGCAAGCTTTTCTTTTTCAGGATGCAGATTCTGCATACTTCACTAAACCAAAGACATCCTGAAATCAAATGTGTTGAACCTTCCTCATGACCAACCAGGACAAAGAGGAAGGTTTACCTGGGAATGTTTGTAGAAGAAACAAGTGTAAAGATACAACAATCAACCTGAAATCTTTTAGATTCTGTAAACTGCTATGGAGGAGAAGCAAACACCTAAGAATTAATACGCACTTGATTGATTTGTTTGCTTAATAAAATTAAAGAAAATTAAAATTAATAAAGTTTTTAGCATCAGTTTTGTTTTGGTGTACATTGAAAGAAGTCTTTCTGATGAGCCATTTTATTATAAGGATATACATTACACATTAAAAAAACATTATATACAAGACTATAGACATTTGTTTAACCTTTCAATCTAAAGTGTAAGCAAGTGAACTGTAAACAAAACAATAGCACTGAACACTTTACATTTATAGCAAGACATACTCAAGGCACATCCTTGATATCATTAACAAAACATTGTAATTGTCCCTTTTTTGTTGACATTGAGGGGAAATCGCCTGAAAATTGCAAAATTAAAAAAAAAGGTAAAATAATCAGGTATTAAACTGGTGAACACGGGGAAATGGGCAATTATTTTTACTTTTTTGGTACAAATAATAATTCAGAGTATGTGTTTAGGTGGGAAACTATCCACTTCACTCAAGATAAACATTCAAAAAGGAGTTTATTGTAAAGTTAAATTATGTGGAATTGTGTTGGAAATGTGTTGACTGCTTCTGCTTTCTCTGGGGTGCATCATTAATGATGAAAGACAACAGGTTCTTACAGACAATAATTCTCAAAATGTAAGTGATTACAGCTTTTCTTTGTAGTTTGGACAAAGATTTTTCAATACAATTTGAAAATAGGAATTTCACTGATAGAGAACAGACTGCAGATAATCCTTGTACCTCTCTACAACCTTCTGCACCAGGTCAGAGGCAGGGGAAGTGAAGAGGGGTGGAGGAGTAAATAGGGTATCCTAGAGGTGGATCGGCTGCCTGAACCGTTAAATTCCTTAACATGAAGGGATGCGCTTGGATGCTGTAACGCTCCTCATCATCATTAGTAGCATACAAGAGCTCCCAGGAGAGGTTTGCCCACTGTCCTCGTACCCCCTCTCCATTCAGACGGCCCACCTGCACCAGCTGATCCTGCAAGGACAGGACTCTCCCAGTGTAGGTACCCTGTGGACAAACAGCCAAATGAGATTACTACATGACTTGATAACATATACAACTTTTTAAACTAAAAGGAATAATAATCTGTACATATCACGAAATGTATAATCTGTATCTTAGAATGTTAGCAAGGACTAAACATATTAACCATAGCAAGGTCTTGTCCTAGAGAGAAGAGAAAGGGTTTCTCCTGAAGAATGCTGTCGTGCCAGCCTTTTTCTGTCACCAGGCCAATGTACCAGTCCCTTTCATATTCCTCCAAGGTGCTAAACAATTCCTCAGGGGACTCCATTGGCCCTAGGCTTGCTTGATCAAACAGCAGCTTGAAACTGAACCTGATAAAACCAAAAAATCAGATTTCTATAAACTAATAAATCATAATTACAAAAACAGAAAATTTGCTGAAAAACTTTACCTGAAAGCCCGAAGTGCCAGCTGGTAAAGTTCTTTACTTGAGGACAACCAATCAAGTCCTTCTGTCCACGGAACATCTCCACAATAGAGCCTGTAGACATAACTAGGGCTTGTGAAAGCAGATTCTGCCCCCAGTGAGATAAGACATGAAAGTGCGACCTGAGAATGGAGTTCTTTCAAGGCTTCATCCTCTTTTAGGGCTTTGGTCATGTCCTCAGTGGCCTCACCCTGCACGGCAGGCCCAAACCGCCCTAAAGCAAACCGAAACCAGTCCTCAGGAAACAAGGGTCTTAGCTGCAGGAGGCGGGATGGCAGTAATGGCGCCATCCTCCATCCTGTTGGAAGGTTGAACACCTCTGACTGAGGGCAGCTGAAGTTCAGATGAGGGAGAGAGCCAGGACTCTCTCTGAAAACATCTGGATTTCTGCCTTTATCTATAGCTGGCATCCCAATGCCTAGTCCCAGAGGCTGCAGAGGCTGCAAGGAGGAGAGAGCCATGTTTTCAAAAAGACTGTCCATCTCCACAGAGCCTGGTAGCGATGCCCCTGTTTGTAGAGCTGGGTGTCCAACCTGGGCCTCTGCAGTCACTAATGCCACAGTTCGCCTTGTTGATTGAGGGCCAAATAAGTCATCCTCATCCGACCAGTCACCAAAAGATGTCAAGCTGGAGCTATCCTGTCTGTACATGTGAGAGGATACATTAGATTCCACCACGACAGCCTCAGGCGGCTGGTTGCACGTTGTCTGGGCTAGCTGTGAAGACTGTGACTTCCTGCCCCCAGATCCTTCCTCACTGCTCCAAAGAAATCCTTTATGCTTTTGCACACAGTACCGAAGGAGCAACCAGACCAGGGCTTTAAGAAAATCATTTTGAAGTTTCCTTAAGTTATCATGGGAGTCAATGATGCCAGATAGCACGTTACGGGCGTCAGAGTACACTCGCACTGCAAGGGCAGCACAAGGTGTGAGGGCATTCCCCCAATGCAAGTTAAAGCCCTGGGTGAAGCCCAGACGCTCGGGGCGCTCAAAAGCAGCCTCAAACACCTCATCCACTCTTCGTGCCTCCACCGTGTGGCAAGATGTCTCCTGCAGCTCCAGACCCTATAACAAACCACATCACACTATTAAAATCTTCTTTTCTTGACTGACTGATTCGTGTGTGTGTGCGCGTGTACCTTAATGTTGACAGTACAGTAACCGTAGCCTCTCTCCAAGATCATTATCCAAACCATACGGTCCTGAAAGCGGCCAAGAAAATGAGAGCCTGGGGCTACAGAACCTACGCGGAGAGGAAAACATAATCCGTTACTCATGAATCAAACACAGGAGATATGCGATATGTACACAGAGTGCAAGAAAGAAAAGGGCACACAATATAGAAACCTATGGATCCAAACATCCCTTTAATTTTGCATCAACTGTGTGACTCTGCCGACTGATCTTCACATGGCTACTGAATAAGCAGAAAGAGACAGGCTCGGTCTCTACTACAGTTCGGCCATGATAGCATTCTAACTCGCTGACTACACATAGGTCTAAATACTAAATCCATTCCCTTCTCTAGAAACTCATTCCTTCCAGACAGTGTTGGCTCTTTAATTTATGAAGACAGAACACAGGAGCGAGACATATCTTCCAGCACAGATAGGCGATGGATCTTTGTGTTTTTGCTTGGCTGAAGTATAATGTCAGGCCCCAAAACGACATCTCAGAATAGGTCCAGCCACTACCTCATGATGGGAAGTGACACATGGGGCAGATTTGTTTTTCCTGTTCACTGCATGGTCCCCAGTGTGAGCAAGCTGCCACAGTTGGACTGTAAGCATCTACTTAACAGTCCCTTACCTTACTAAATAATACATAACAGCTACAGCACCAAAATTTCATCAAACACAGTTCTGGTAAATTATGAACCCTTAAAGCAGAAGTAATGATTTGCTGTTTTTTTCCCTCTAGTGTCCTGAAAAAAAAATCCTAGCAGCAACTCAGTTTGGCCTATGAGTATTACATGGTTAATGGTGTGGAAACATCTGGATGTAATGAATACAGAGCTATATTTTTTGGGTCACTTCACTGGGAAGCTCAACTGAATCATGCAAGCTCTTAACACTGCTAGCAATTCCAAAGAGCAACTCAAAATTCCTCTTCCTGTTAAACTATGAGGTCATTTAGTGATCTATCACAGTTACTGTAGTCCCTACTTGACACATCAGTCACTGTATTAATGTACAAGTCAACACACAATGTATGGAAAACAAATATGCAAATTAATGATAGCATGCATGACTAACCCAGTGACCCTCTTGCAAAAGCCGTCCTTAGAGCAGAAGCCAGACTTCCACTCATCTGATGGTAGAAGATAGAGTCCAGGCAGGGACAGGCAGTGCCCACAGGCCCTGGCCAGCTACGCTGAGGCCTTGGGAACCCAACCAGGAAGATGGGTAGGGTGAAGAGGGGCAGCAGAGGGGCAGACAGCAGGGCAGAAAGGGCCACAACTGCCAGTACCAATGGGCACAGGGAGGCGTTCAAAGCCAGGAGGGTTCCAGCCGATTGACGGCGCTGCTTCTTCTCGGTCCAAGATGTCACCATCACAGTCAGAGTGAACTTTAACTTGGCCAGGAACTGGGTCAGTCTATCAATCAGAAGACCCACCTGTAACAGAAAACAGTGGAAAACATAGCAAACACTGATCTTTTCAACATTTATTTGCTAATGAAGTAAAGCAAATACTGCTATCCAACACATCACACTACTAACTTTGACAGTTCTGTACTCTACTTGGCTTTACAGACATTACAGTGTAGAATAATCACAGGATATGATTTGGCATGGACAACAATTAACACTCATCTAACCAGAAGAAGTTGCACTCCAGTTCCCAGGTCATCCCACCCAGGCAGAAGGTTGTTTCCAGCTGCGAGCTGCACAGAGACTACCACAACCATTTGGAGCAGAGCATCCTCTGAGTTTTGCCAAACCTGCACAGAAGCAACAAGCAACGTCTATGACGTCTATGGATTGGCACAAACACCTGGTGGAAATCCATCAAAGATTAATTATAGTCTGTTGGACAAAATTATGGCTGTTATGTTGACGTGGCCTCAAACTATGAGCAAGAGTATGAATGTAAGCATACCACTCTAAAAGCTCGGGTGAATCCTACACTAAGTGAAGCACTGTGGAGCAGATGAAGAGATTTGTCCATTGACAGGAAAGCAATCATTGCAAACGGGGACACTGTGAAGTAAAACACAGTAAATGAATTTAAAAACACATTCATGTTTAATGTACTTTAGTTTCCACACCTGAGACAGATGTTGATGTAAGAACAGGTGCTTACAATTTACAGTATAATAAGCTCTTACCCAGATAAAGAAGGACTCTTCTGATTGCTGCAGCAGTATACAATGGTCTATCCCTTTGCCTGAAAGTCTGCACACTGGACATCTCCTTGGGGTACAGGGGATTTAGGAATATCCCTCCAAATACATATGCCCCCTGAATCTCTTTGAGAGTCCAGCAAAGGCCAAAGAGTGAGAGGATGAGGTAGCTGACTGGAGGCTGGGGTCCTGGAACCAAGCCCTGGGACTGAGCTGAACCAAAGAAATGATGCAACAGCCCTACCTCTACCATTGCCACCAGTAGCAGGCTGAAATATAGCAGCAGCTCCCTGCAACCCAGACTCCAGCCAAAAGAACTGGGAGGAGAGGGTGGTGTCCCCCCTCTGTAAAGTCCATGGTCCCCAAAGGCCACGTTGGGACCTTTGCAGATTTTGCCAACCTGGCTGAGGTCCAGACTCAGTAGAAATCCCGTAGAGACAGAGAAGAGAACCACACCCAGTGTTGACGGGATGAAGAAATTACACACAGCTACGCCAGCAGATACACCAAACATCAATAGCAACCTATGAGACAGTGGACACAGTCAGGACAAGAGCTAATGCACACTTGCCATCATTTGGTTGCTCACAAAACGTCACTTGGACATGAATACACAAAAAAACATGTTTTGCATAATTTCATACATGATATGAAGTAAGAATATGGGAAGTGATATCAGTGAATTGTAGCATAAGTGTTGAAACTTACATGCAATAACAGTTATAAGATTAAAACAGCAATATCTGAACAAGTACAAGACTCAAAGCTAAATATTTATCTGAGACAGAATAAGAAGCACACACTACATTAAAATGTACCTGATGTTGCTGGACATAGGTGAGCCTCCTAGGCCAAACACAAGAGCCTGCTCCATGCCCCAGAGGAGCAGGGCATCCAGAGGAGGCAGTATGCCAAGTGCCCATAGCAGAGGTAGGAAGAGGAACAGCACATGGAGAACTTGGCAAGCCAAATGGAGCTCAGAAACAGGGCCTGAGAACCTAAAACACAGCAAGATATTGGCATTTGGTAAACACAGTACAAGCTGGAAAACGATGTACAACATGAGTGCAGCTTTTTATTTAACAGCCGTTTTTGTTGCTCACCTATCGGCCAAGTCCACACTGATGAATATCAAAATGTACAAAGGCCGGGTGAGAGGGGTGATCTCGTAAGTGTCCTGTGCCTGGAAAGTAGCCGTCTCTGTGGCCGTATTTACAATGAGGGAATACTCAGCTATACAGAGAATCACCCAACTAAGGACAAACACTACCAGGGATACACCAATGCTTCCGTACAGAGCTGTTAGCCTGCCAAGGAACACATACCATGTCCCAAAGCCACACAGCACTCCAGCTAATACTGTATGTAGCACCACATTCAGGCCAAACTTCTTCCCAGGGGCAATGAATCGGACTGTCTCTGGGCTGACACAGTGGGTAAACTCCACTTCCTCTTCATCCACCAGGATGTTAGGCGCACCAAGTCTCTCCACTGTGCCACTTCTCCGAGCAGCGTACAATGCCAGGGCCTGGACAGCCGCTGCAGCTGCAAACATGAGCATACCAGAGAGAACTGCAGCGTGGAGTTCCTGAAGCAGCTGCAGCTGGCAGAGCAGAGTGCCGATGCCCCCAAACAACCATGGTGTCAAGAACAGGACTGCCTGATTGACATAAACATACGGTGGGGCGCAGTAGCCCAACTTGAAGCGTGGACCCCCCAACACTGTCTGGGGGAAGCGCTTCCAGAAGAACTCCTGCTTGTACTCATTAAGAAGGGGCACATCTGGCCCCATTCTGACCATTCCCGAATGGGTGGCAAGTCATCTCCATGAAGATAAAAGAAGAGGGACCCCATTCATCATACCATACAGTGAAAGCATCTGCAACGAAGCACACCTTCAGTTAGACAAATAAAGCAACGACAAACCAAACACTAAAACAAAATCTTAAATATTTGACAGTTAACTGTGTGCTGCTATAAAAAATAAAAGATAATGACAAGTTCATGACATGTACATGAAGGTGAGCTGTTATGCGTGCATATTTCCATGGCAACTTGCAGCATTTTAACAGCAAAGAGATCACAGCAGCAACAGCCATGGAGATAAGAAAACACAACATAGCCCAGGCTTGTGTACTGTATGCGCTAACAAGGGTTAGCCTGTTTGAGCGTGCAGAGCTAACCTGACACGTAGAGTCTCACCTCATCTGACTAAACGTGGAAACTAGGAAGTCGTTCACATCCCCGCGAATGCCCTTATCTCTCCACTTTAGCTGACTCTGTGCCTGACAGCTAACGAAAACAGCAAGTCCTTTAGCTCCCCTAACCTGTTATCCGTTAGCTAGCTGTTAGTAACAGGTAAATATCATCAAGGGGTACCTACAGCGTCTCTGTTGGTAGATAAACTTACCGATAACAGCTAAATTTCCAACTGCAGCTACGGTTTGTATAATTTCTGACTATATAGACAGCGTTGTAATAAAACAGGCAGGTTTACCGTTAGCTTCAAGCTAAGGTCTAGAATGCCAAGCAACACTGGCATGATACACAGACCGGTGGTAACCAATAGGAGTAAAGACGAGAAATATACGAGACGTCTTATTGGCTAAAAACTCACAGTGCCCGCCCCTTCGAAATTTCCACGTTATCAATACTAAAAAGACTAGTCCATGTCGAGTCTTTATGTTTTTGTGGTGCAGACACACTCATTTTTTGTACTGGAAGACACATGAAGAAGAAATGCTACAATTCTTTTTACAACTTGAAAAACCTGAATGTACTGACAAGAAGAGCCGCCCTGTTATCAGTGGAATAACACAAACTAATAGTTGTTTACTAATCGTTTTAGAAAGTATTTTATATCAGCACCAGTGGAATCAGATATTTAATCCAATGAGTTTGCTTCAACTCAACAATAGAGAGCTGGGACGTTAATATTACATTCTAAATCCTTGTTATCATGTTTTTTTTCATGCTGAAAGGACAAATCCAACAAGTATTGCACTATATTAATATAATGAAAGTGATTTTGGCCAAGTGCCCCACCTCTTCAAAATGTGGATTTAGAGAGGAGGGCAAAAGGCAGAATCACAAAGTGCTCAACCAAAAAGATCACAATATCAACACAAAGAAAGATAATAATCTGGAACAAAGAAGATTAAATTGTTGTTGCTGTTGTTGTTATTCTTCACTTGAGCTGAGGGGATCAGGTTGAACAGAAGGTTATGTTTCTCTGGCATCTTTAAAAAGCAATTTCTGCTCTGTGTAGGAAAGAATAAACCACAACAACAGAAAAGCCCAGCAGTCATGACAAAGTGTAGTGCACCCTATAATCCATACATAACTCCATACTGTAACACCACCTTTGTTAAATTTGCCAGATGAAGAATATCTGCTTGAATTAAGACTTAGTCATTAAATGAGGAACACTAATGCTAATGTTACAAAGTAAAGGGTCTCAATATCTAAAAAAGGCAGACTCTGAAAAAGTGATTCCCAATAAAATGCAGTTTATGTACCTGCAACATGCTTTCTAGTATTGAAAAAAGGTGATAAATGTGACATACAAGACAACAAATCCCTAAATAAATAGCAGTTAGCATTTAATGCTTCTGTGAGGCTCTTGCCTACATGTCTACACAAAATAAAAACATTTTCTTTTCACTCTAATTGTCACTCTGACTCCGTTCTGTAATTTGTATTTTCGCCCTCTCTTCGTTCCCTCGTTATTCTGGGAAGCCTCACAGGAAATAAATTGCAGGGAAATGACAAGCGACGGCGATAACTCAATGACAGATTTCAAGAGAAGCAATATCGCAAGATTGTTTTGGAATAGTGTATATATTTATTTGGGTTTGAAATAATCTCTGGGCATTGTATGGAGCTTTTGAAATCAAAATCATTTATAGTTTGATAACCTGCAGCTCCAAATATGGAGCAATCACAATTCAAGTGATGATGTTTAGATAATCATAAGTGCTATCAAAGCACTTCTTAGGGTTAATACAAGCTGGTAAATATGCAATGCTTGTGGAGTGTAATGTTGTTGCACATATTGTTTACAATGCCTCAATGAGCACTGCACCAGATGCAGCATTATCTTTGGCATCAAACATCAATCAGTGTCCTCATCCCTCTCACTTCCCCCAAACACTGGAACCTGAGTAGATAGAAGTGAAAACAGGGTCCATTCAGCAATTATTCACAGAGTCTTGGACTAATGGTGGTCTGAATGCACAGACACAGTAAATGTAGGGAGTTAGTGGACCAGCAGTAATGGCCCCATACAGAGCATGTGTTTTTCTGTGTGTATGTTGGTGGAGATGGGCAAGAAAGAGCATCATCTATGACTGATTCATAACAAGCGCAGACATGTCTAATTATGAATCCAGATTACAACTGCAGAGACCAACTCACTTCCCCTCTCTCTTTCAGCCCCTTGTTTCCTCCCGCCTGAGCCGGGCTCCATATCAGGCAGATGAAAACATAACCTGTCACATTCCATCCCATTAAACCAGCTACGAACCATGTGGTCTACTCACATGGAGGAGTGAGGCGAGTGGGAGCGATAGACAGAGAGAACAGTGCATGTGGGTTTACTCAGAGATGATGAATTATTCACAGTCGTTATGCTAATGTCATTTTAATGTTAAAAATACTGACAGATATGCAAAGAAAAACATACTGTATGAAGCGGTATACTCACTTTAAGCTTACACCACAAGAAATAAAGCTGCATTAAAACACATTACACACTGTTATATTTATAACATATCCATACTGCACATACTGTACACAAATACAAAATGTGTAATTATCCCTTGCGATACCTAATGCATTAAAACACTCTCTGTGAGTCCTCCAAATCTGTGCATTAGAGCATTTTCTCTGTGTGTGTGTGAGTCCATCAGATGCCATCTGATGTTGGATGGAGCAAGGTAATGACAGTGCACTCATTGGCACAGTCATTAGCCCCGCTTAATGCTGGGAATTAACACAAATTAAGTAAAGTTAAGTACATGCATTAGAGGAGCTTGTTTGGGGAGAGCTTTTCACTTTCGCTGCCTGGAGCTGGCTGGAGTCACATGTTCAGTTCAGCGAGTAGCACACGGGCAGCAAACACAAAATGTGAAGTACTGCATCCGCACATGTGCTCCCTTTAACTGAATTACTACCTACAGTACACGGCAGGAGGTAAATTCATTAAGGGCTGATTAGCAGCGGCATAAAGGGGGCGGTAATGGAGTTCTAAGGACACCTAGTGGTCACACTCACTTCAAATACACAATTCACATCAGAGGGTTTTGCTTCAGCTGCTCCTGAACGCACAGACAAAGGCCATCTGGTTCCCAGCTGGTTTATATCTGTAGACCTTCAGGCTTCAGGCACAGGACAAAGTCAAACAAACAAATGTTATTGTATAAGAGTCAACCTTCTCTCTGTCATAACATTTATACCCAGACTGATGAATAAATATAGAATAAATAGAATTTTTGTCCTATTTGTGGCTTCTATTCTACACAGTTATCACTTTATTGTTTCCTCAATGAAACATTTTAGATCGCATAACATGCTCTGCTCTGCAAATCCCAGCTCGATGTTTTGTCAACTACAAGTCTACATCCTCGTGCTCACTAATATTAATGTTTATTCCAGTTACCACACACAATATTTGCCTATTAAGGAGAAGCGGTGGTGGGCTTTTCGAAAAGAGGCTAACATGATGAAACTGACAATCTCTAAAATCCATTTGGACCTCATTCAAGATTACATCTTTATCTGAGTGACTGCAGATTATTGTCCACAGAGAGGTGTGCTAAAGCTGGATTATCCACTTGTTGGGGATGCATCTGACCCGATGGACGCAGCATGCCAGCCTCACGCGTCCTTACATCTGTGGGTGTTTTTTCACTTGCTTGGATCCCAGGATGGGATATCAGTGGAAATTACACCAAAACCACTCATCCTCAGATTACTGTGGTTTGTGGATGGAAAATAAACCATAAATGTGTTTGAGAGAGACGCACTTCACGCCCCGAACAGCCTAATTGTCAAAGGCGGCCTCGGTGTCAGCGCGTATCCTTTGACAGCTACATGGTTGGAGGTTTACTGCCACTTGGGAACCTGGAATAAAATACATCCATATACGATCTAAACCATGATTCAAACCAATGACTGAAATTTAAAACGTACAGCAGTGTTGACCACCTGCTGTCTTGCTCCTGGCTGGGGTATGTGATGATGCCTCTGTTCCCATCAGACAGTGGACCTGGGGTTGGCAGGCTGCTCCCCGTCCTTCGAGGGCGCCTGAAGCTAACATCAGTTTGGGTGCTTCGAGCAGCATTACTGCACTTGTGCTTTTTCTCTGATATAAGAAATCAAGCTCAGGTTACAACACGCTATGAAGGCAAATGTTATAGAATGTATAATGTGACATCTAAATACTCGTCCCACTCACGCTTGTATGTGTAAGACGGGGCCTCGTCCATGTTATTCGGGAGAATACTGTGCTCACGGATGAAGTGTTGCAGCCCTCCACTTAGGCTCGTTCCTCTTAGGAGGGGGTTTGGAGGAACAAGGGGCAGCAGGAGCCCAGGCAGGTTGAGTTCAGCAGTAGGAAGAGACCCTCCACAGTGTTGGGAGCACGGCTTTAAGAGAAATAATAAAAAACAGGGAGTGTGTGGAGGAAAGAATCGACACTTTAGGTCTGAAAAGCAGCCGAGGCATTAACTGAGTGACGACTGCCAAGGTTCTGAGATCAATAGGGAGACGTTTGTGCTTTTAAGAAGCCAGAGCCTCGGCTCTGTCATTTCCACATCTACGATTAACGAGCAGAGGGGTCTTGTTGACCTGTCTAATAGGGGGTAAATCCACTGGTGCATTATCGGCCGGGCACATTTCATCTAATCAGCAGGATAATGCCAGCAGGCTTAGGCTGCTTTTAATTCAGAGCTGCAGGAGAATTACTGTTGGTCTCTCATTACATGAACATGAAATCAGCGAGGCTGACAGAGTTTGATCCAGGCTTTTCCTGGATGCTGCGGTTTTTTTTGGCCGCTGCTGTTTGTCGGTTGTGCTTTTGCTCCCATTATAAAATCCTATATGCGCAAAGTCCAGACCATTCTCACCGCTATGTTCTGGACAGCGAATGGATATAAAAGGAGAAACACTTAGGTCTAACGTGTTGTTTTGTCTTCTGAAAGCATCTCAATTAAGACAGGTGTGCACAGCTGTTACCGACGGATCCATGTGAAGGAGTTCAGCTCTTGTCCTCTCCTCCAGAGTGACCACCATTCCATCCAGGACCTGCAACCGGGTCAGACGGAGCACTACCGCTGGTCTGTGGAGGGAATTACGAGCAACCTGGAAGTAAAACAGAAGACTGTAAAAGTACTTGTAATAAATCCCGTATGAGTCATTGTTATATCGTTATATTGTTTTATTGGCTGGAGGTAGTTTGAGGCTCTAGCATAGTTATTAATATCATACTCCCGTCCCCGTCCCTGCCCAGCTGAGGGCATCCTCCGGGCCCATCCAGACTGTCCATGCTCCTGATGGACGCTGCTGCTGTGATTAACACGTAAGTAGTAGTAGCGATCTCATTTGGTCAGCGGCAGGAGGTAGTGTCTCCAGTGAGGCCGCCGGCCTCCAGCTCCTGGCAGGATTAAAGGTCCCAGCGGACGCGAGGAGGACGGGGTCAGGCCGCAGAGACGCCACGCAGCTGAGCACGGCCCTATCGACGGCGAGCTGCGGGCGCCGCTGGAGCCTGATCCGCGGGCTGCAGATGGGGAAACCGGGCCAACAGCGTCCTGCCATGTGGTCAACGGATTTGCTGTGATGTCGGCCAGTGTGAGGCACAGCAGAAGGCCTCTCGTGTAATCGCTTAATTTGTGACCACAGAGTTAGACGGGGCGAGCGATTGTGGAAGTGAGAAAGTGAAGCTATGGGAAACATGGTTAGAAGTTTGGAATATTCTATGGCTGACAGCTACCAGATGCTTTCAGGGCAAAGCTTATAATACCTGATATTCTACCAATACCTACTTGTGTTTAATACCAAAACACAGATGATACTTACAGGATTTCCAATAACAGAGAGTTCAGTCAGTGACGGAAGAACATCCAGTTTGTCCAGCTCAGTAATGTCCTAAAACGTAAAGACAGAACAATTACGTAACGTTGGCTTTCGCTCCCTGTCCTCTCCTTTAACATTTTCCCACTGGTTCTGACCTGACTGTATGCATCAGGGCTGAACCGCTCATAATTTCAGTGTTGCGTAGATGAAAGCAGCTGATGGGAGAGATTACATATGTGAGCTCCTATTAATCTCATGAGAGTTTGGGCACGCAACGGCACATGGGGGTGTTTTCTCTGCGTATGCAGAGACTTGGCTGTGATTCAAAGACGCCCCCTCTGCGAGGACCGCTGCCCTGGGATAATTGCTGTGTTTTATGTTTTAATTGAACGTGTGACAACATTAAGGATTTGAAGGGAAGAAGGAACTGGCAACACAAAAGTGCAAATCACTCGCTCGGGGTGAGAAGGAGATGCAGACTGTGAAGCTGATTACACGTTGTCCTGATTGTCCCCCTCTATGTTCATACGCGGATGCCTGACCTTCAATCAAACTTGATTCTCCTTAATGCTACCCCTCGCATGCCACAGTGGGGTGGTAATGACTCATGATTACTATACTTCATGTCTTACTTTGCAAATGCAGGGAAAAGTAATACTGCTGTACGCGGAATAAAATACATTCTTAAACACGGAACACGTTTTGCATATGAACCAATCAGTAAAAGTTGGTGGTGAATCAAAACCTGTTGTAACTGTGACCTTGGCCGTCACCTCAGGAAATCAGCCTAGTGTGAGTCACTCAGGCAGTACAATTGAAAATCGGAACAGTGTTTGTCGTGAAAAGATGAATGGGGACAATAAGGCGTCCAACGCTACGAGGGGGCGAGCACCTGCAGCTTGTTCAGCCCCAGGAAAAGCTTGCGCAGCTCCGTCAGCGGGTGGAGGTGGTTGAGCTCCCGGACGCGGTTCTCGGCCAGGTGCAGCTGCAGCAGGGCCCCCTGGCCCGCGAAGGAGGTCTCAGCCAGAGCCTTGATCCGGTTCCTGTCCAGTACCAGCTCTCTGAGCTGGTGGAGCCCCTCCAGTCCCTCCACCTGGCTGATTTCATTACCTGGAAAAGCAGTGGAAGTAAATTAAGTCTGTCTAGGGTCAAATAAATAAATACTTGGTGTTTTTGGTGTAACAAAAAAAATTCTAAGCAAAAAAAGACAAGTAAGGTCTGTTTTGAGGAATGAATCACACTGATGCAAAATTGAATCTAAAGCCATCAAACCCTTTTGAGAAGAAAGTCATTCTTCTTTTCTTTGCATCTCATCACCCACCTGGCCTTCGGTCTCTATGGGAGGCTTTGCTCTCGCTGTTCACTCCCTTTTCACCAGCTCTATACAGTCCACTGGCACCTCAACCATACATACCTTGAAGAAAAAGTGCTTTAAGATTGGTGAGCCTGCTGAGCTGCAGATTGGCCATATTGGAGATGCCATTATGACTCAAATGCAGCACCTCCAGGCTTCCCATCAATGGCTCCAGGCTGGCGGTGGCCCCAGCTTCCCTTAGACCAAGTCAGAGAATGACAGCATGCAACCTCTGCAGTTAAATGAACATCTCTTTCTCCCTCCCGCTGCCTTATTACGCTGCAGACCTCAGAGGTGCAGACCACCAACAGGCAATCACAGCCAGGAAAAACTAAACGTAGCTGTTGTGTTCTAGTTTCTGCAAAACTAGGCTGAAAACTTACAGTACAGACAAACTGAGGGCGAATCAACATAAGACTACACATTATGCAACAATCTTCAAAAAGTAAATATCATGTTGCCTGTAATTCAAACAACAATGATTTCTTATCTTACATAATGGTTGAAGGCTAATAATACCCAGTATTAGCTGGTCATCGCTGCCCCCTAGAGGCGACCGGAGCCAAACTCAAGTTACTGAGAAACAACCCTTTTTTTCAGAGCCTCATATTTACCTGCTGGGTCTTGATGAGCTCTGTTGACCATAACCACTGGAGTGAACTTTGCTGTAGAGCAGCTGTCTGTTCGTCAGGTGGACTTTCTGCCGGGGCAGGATGGACTCAATGTGGTTGTAGTTCAGAGACAGCGCCTGCAAAGAACGCATGCAGAATAACATATCTGTCCGACGTTGGAGGTCCCGTCGAGCCGAAGGCAGACGTCCAGCGTGATTTGTACTTTGATGCTGGGGAGGTAGACGAGGCCCGAGAACGAGGTGAGGCCGTTGTGATCTAAGTTGAGGCTACGAAGGTTGCTGAAGGCTTCTGCTGGAGACAGGTCAACCACCCTGGAGAAAAAGTCACCTTAGTCAATTACTTTTTGATGCATGCAATGTTTTCCTGTCTCTGCTGTAAATGCTGGGCTGTCACCTTATGGAGCAGGACTGGAGCGAGAGGAAGGTAATGTCTGTGTAGCTGGAGTGGCCCAGTCGCTCTGCTACCATGTCTGGGTTGAGTCTTCCTCCAAATATGTCTTTTGCACTTTCGCTCTCATTCATCTCCTAGTTACAAAGGCAGCAAATACAACACTTCAGATATACAGTAAGTACGTTAACATCAATAGAGTTCATATATTGTGCACATACTGTACCACTGCAATTCCATCCAATGCTTTCAGAGACGGCACGTGGAACACCACATATATCCGATAGTTTTCCAGTTTCTCTAATAAAGGATTCCCATAAAGATCCAAGATGATGATGTTTGTCAGTCCCTGAAAAGAAGGCGAGCACAAAAGTTCAGACATGACCTGAGAATTGAGGGTTCATTTTTCTGTGTTTTTCTGAGCCTTGCCTTCAGATGGTAAATATCCCGGGATGTAGAAATGTGGTTGTTGGCTGCGTAGAGCTCACAGAGCGAGCGGAGGCCCTGGATGCCGCGTAGGGAGTTGATGCAGTTGCTCTCCACAGACAGAAAGGACAGACCGGGCAGCTGCTCCAGAGCCGACAGCTGGTTTCGATCCACACTCAGCTTAATTAGACAATGCAGATTTGACAGACCTGAGCCAGAACCAAAAGAATTGGTGATGGTTGTGATGCTCTAGCCTCCGGTTACGGCTTCATCCCACAGCTGGGTGCTTCCAGCCTGTTTCCAGCTCTGTGACTGACCGGTGAGGGTGCTGATGCTGTTGTCATTGAGGGACAGCTCCTCCAGTCTGACGCAGCCACCAAGGCCCTCCACCTTCGAGATGTCGTTGTCGTTAAAGGAAGCCCAGCGCAGATTCTCCAGGCGCTCCAGATTGATCAGCTTGGAAATTCTCTGGCTGTCAAGGTTCAAGGCAGTGATCTGTCGCATCAGAGCAGAATGTAAAAAATGGATGTAGTGTAACAGCTGTTTAAACTGGCCACTGCCCAGAAAACCCAGTCCTGTTCACCTTGGAGGTCCAGTTCGGCTCCAGCTCTCGGCTCAGGCCCCAGGGGGCGGGACTGAGGACGCACAGGAGCTGGACTGTGGGCAGCAGGCTGAGACTACGGGGACGTTCGGCGCCAGCACGCGAGTGCGTCAAGAGCGAAGCCTGCAGGACGAGCGTTAACAGGAGCACGCGATCACTAAAACTGGGTTCAGTCATAACCAACTCTGTTACCTGTGTGATCAGATTACCTGTGTAATCTGATTACCGCTGTGATCTGATTACCGGTGTGATCTGATTACCTGTGTTATCTGATTACCTCTGTGATCTGATTACCTGAGTGTAATCTGATTACATGTGTGATCTGATTACCTGTGTGATCTGATTACCTGTGTGTAATCTGATTACATGTGTGATCTGATTACCTGTGTAATGTGATTACCTGTGTTATCTGATTGCCTGTGTTATCTGATAACCCGTTTGATCTGATTACCTGTGTAATCTGATTACCTGTGGGATCTGATTACCTGTGTTATCTGATTACCCGTGTGATCTGATTGCCTGTGTAATCTGATTACCTGTGTGATCTGGGTCCCAGCAGCCACGCGAGCAGCTTCCGCAGCTTCCTCCTCCGTCACCATGACGTCATCCAGGTGCGTGAGCGTGGTCAACCGGCCCAGGATGAGCGTTCTGACGGCTGCGGGCTGGAAGCAGAGAGCGGGTCACATACAGGAGCAGCATCTGCTGCGCGTTTCACAGCAGGTGGGACGCTGCGCACCCTCTTCCAGCAGTTGTGGCGGGCGTCCAGGTGGAGCAGAGCCGGCGCGTGTTTCCTCAGCGCCGCCGCCTCCTCTCGGGCGTTCGACAGCCGGTTCCAGCGCACGTGGAGCTGTGTGAGCTTCCCCAGTCCCCTCAGGCCCTGCAGCGTCTCCACCTGGTTGAAGCTGGCGTCCAAAAACTCTAGGCCGGGCTGCGAGGGAAACCGGACTCGTTACGGGGCTCGGCTCAGTGTAAGCGATGGATTTAGCACCAGCGCGTGTTCGTCACCATGTGAGAAACGTCATCGAGGCGCGAGAACTTGTTGAAGCTGATGGTGAGGTGCCGCAGAGCCGTGAGGCGGGAAATGCCCTTCAACCTGCTCAGACTGTTACCATGAAGGTTGAGCACCTTCACAATCAATACACAGACAGTTACTCATGCATGTGTGTGTGAAAGGCCTCAAACCAAGCAGCTAAACACTCACGGTGATCTGACTCAGGACCGAGGCTCTGGCCGCTTTGAGCAGGTTCTTATCGTCCAGGACCAGTAACTTGGGTCGTGCTTTCAGCACCGGCTCCATGTCGACCGCTTCCCTGTCCGCGAAGACGCCGTTGGACGACGTTTGGTCCGTGTGATGCGCCGACGCCACGTCTTCCTCTTGATCCTGGCAAAACGCGAATCGGTTTCACTTTGTCGACCGCCAGGAATGACTGAGCGGCAATTATCCATTATTTACCTCAAACAGGTATTCAAAGTAAAGGATGTACTCGGGCAGGACGAGCTCGGGGTCGAAGACGAACCACCGCCTGCGTCTGGGGCTGCAGCTCGGATCGCCGGGCGCTGGGAAACACATACCGTTACACTGGACACCTGCTAATTAGATACACAACACTCGACACACAACGTACCTTCACTCAGCGCAGCTCTGGGCTTCGGGTCCACATTGACGTACACTGAGTGCACATTGGGGTAGATCTTCTCGTCCATGGGTTCCCCCTCTTTGATGGGCATACTTTGACCCACAAATACTTTGGAGACAATAATCTGTCCTACAGGTGAAACAACTTCCATCTTAGCATGAAAAAACTATTAACGTTATGAGAATGTGAGGATTGAAGGCGTTGAGCTTTGAGCTGACCGTTCCTGAATGTGTCCTTTCTGAGCTTTGAATGACGCAGCACGTATTCAATCCTCGGTTGCTCGCAGACACTCAGGCTGTTGGATAAAGGTACAGCCTCCCTCAACAGCTCCTGGTTCAAAGTCACCAGGGGAGAAACACGCCATTATTTGCAGCTCTGGTAAAAGCGCCACAGACACTGACGGCCGCCCACGCACCTGGTTCTGACCGACAGGTTCAAAGCCACGCTCCACGATGCTCAGCGTCTCGTCCTCCTCGCTGCTTCGTTCAGGGTCGGCCGCGTAGAACAAGTGGTCCAGGCAGCGCCTGTAATTCCTGCCGAGGAAGAGTTTCACGCGGTAGATTGGAAACACGCGCAATAAAATGGTTTTATTCGCTTTTCCGTACTTTGACGTGACACCAGAGTCCTCGGTGGCGAGTAGAGCGTGCAGTTTGTCCTCAAAGCGGAGCCTCAGGGCGCTGTTGTGGATGCGAACGACCCGGTTGACCTTCACGCCGGCGACGCCGTGTTTCTTATAATCCGGATGCGAGAAGCGGGAAAGCAGGAGGTCGGAACAGGACGAGAACCTGCGGCAGACGTGTGGTTAAGCGTTGAGCGACGCGACGCGACGGCTGCGGCTAAAAAACAAAGAAGTACCAGGAATCTGTGGCGCTGCCCTCCTCCAAACGGACGTTTCCAACACTCTCCAGCTCCATCGTCAGGAACCGAACCGTGCGCCGCATCGTGTTCGTGGCCTGAGCCAACTCCTGCTCAAACCAGGCTTCAATCCTGAAAATGAAAAAGGAATAAATGAGACATAGTGATAACTTCTATAAGAGGCCGCTGCTGATTCCAGGTAAACACACGCACTCCTGCAGCCTTCCGGTCCAGAACCTCAGCCTCTCCTTCAGTTTCTCCATCTTGAGAAGTATTTTGGGCTCCACGGGACCCAGGCTGTCGTCGGTGTCTGGGTCACTGTTGACCGAGTTAGCGAACGCGGGTTCACCCCCCGCTGAGCGTTGAGGCGTCAACCAGGCGAGTTCCCTCTCGAGCTGAGAAAGTGTGAATGAGCGCTCGTGGGTCAACACCAAACAGCCGCCATCTCATGTCAGTGTTCACTCACGTCTTTGAGGACGTAGGTGAGCGTCCTGACGGATTCCTCAGGGAACTGGAGCAGGATTCCCTTCCTCTCCGTCAGACTCCGCCTGGTTTCCGCCAGCGTCCTCTGAGCGCCACGCACGCGCATGTTGTAGTACATCATCTTCTTCATGACGGTGGACTTAAAGCAAATGCGCACGTGTGACGCGACCAATGACTGTGGGAGGTGTAAACAGACGCAGCGGATCGGTACCTCGGCCGCCTCCTTGATTTGCCTGCCGGAGACGTCGTACGTGTCGAGGCGCCGCAGGCCCGGCGCGTGGAACAGGACGTGCGTGGCGTAGTTGAAGAGCAGACACACCGGGTTCGGGCGGGACGTCGGGTCCATCAGCGCCAGCTCCTTCAGGTGGAGCAGGGAGGCCAGAGGGGTGAGCTCCTGTTCGGGCAGAGCACAGGCTCCTGTTAGTTCACTTAGTGAAGTGAACACTGGAACCAGCAGCTTAATGAGCAAAGGCTCAGACACACTCCTCTATGGAAACGCTCATCTTCAGTTCATTTCTAAAATGTATTTAATTACAGCATGAACATATATCATTGAGTCCTCAGTGACCAAACTGAAATCCTGCCTCTTAATACCTCAATGAAGGTCTCATGCAGCAGGCTCATTGTACAACTGATTGAAAATGTGAACTGGCCACGACATTTCACAAGAATTTGGAAATGCCCTTTTACAGACCAAGGATTTTAATAAGAATTTACCTTAGATTTTTTTTTTACAGAAAACGCTCAAAAGCAATCATTTCTGTTTTGAATCTTACCTTAAAGGAGCTTATCTTGTTCCCTGACAGATTAAGATTCTCAAGGCTGACATTATGATCAAGGCTGTGCCCTTAAAAGAAGTTGAAAAACATGTGATTATTCTTTTTTTTCTTTTTCAGCTCAGTGGATCTCAATCAAACTTGGCACAAAAAAAGAAAGCATTCTATACACCTACCAATCTTTTCAATAATGTTGTCAGCAAGGTTTAGTTCTTTGAGACTTTGAAGCGTGTTCAAACCCTGTAAAAATAAACAAACAAACACAGGTTACAAACAGAAGACGGACGGACACGGTGTGAATCAGTGAAAGACGCTGCAAACCTGAATACGAGCGATGCGGTTATTGTTGAGCCACAGCACCTCGAGGTTGACCTGCGATTCTAAATTCGCTATTTCACTGATGTCATTGTCGTAAAGGTAGAGTTTCCGCAGCTGCAGACAGCTCTGAAGCCCAGATATCACCTGGCAAAAGAAAGAACGTCACAAAACACACTCCCGGGCGACGGAGACAGGCGCTGGAGTCAATGCGCGAGCTCACGGTCAGACGACACTCGGCGACCCAGAGCTCCCGCAGCAGAGGGCAGTCCTGAAGGCCCTCCACGTGCTCCACGTCCTGGCCCAGGACCGTGAGCTGCTGCAGCGCCGGGAAGAGGGAGAGGCCGACCATGCGGGGGAAGCCGCTGAAGAAGGCCTCCAGGGAGCGGAGGCCGGCCCCGTCCTGGGCCGCCCTCTCGTAGGACACGCCGTTGGCGGCGCACTGTCGACATGGAAACCAGGAGATGCTGTGAGGAGCCAGTGAGACGGTTCAACCCCGGGCCGGGTCCAAACCTTCACACTCACCAGATCTTTGACCACCTCCTCGTCCCCGCGATGCTTCTGCCTCTCGCTGTGGGTCATAACGTGAAATGTTGCTCCTCTGAGTGCTAATAAGCAGTAGCATTAGCAGTTAGCACAATTAGATGCCGTTGGATTCCTGCACTAACACAAACTCTCCTTCTGCGTGTTTGGCATCGGTCTGTATCCAGGGAGGAGCGTCTGGTTGCTAGGGAGCCATGTTGGAGCCTTCTCTCGGTGTTGATATAGCGCGCGGCCACCAGAGGGCGCCACACAGCAACATAACGAACTACAAGTTAATTTGATAGACGGGCGTTTACAAAAATTACTTCTTAAGTTAAAGTTACTTTACATATTCACGTATGTCAGTGAGCTGTAGTTCTGCTGTTTTTATCATTCGCCTCAACAGACGTTTCACCACAGCCAGCTCACATTGTTTGCCGTTTTCTTCGCCCGTCAAACTCTTAACTTCGTCTGCAAAATGAAAATGCGTTTTAATATTTCATCCTGCCCCGCATAAAGTGCCGGCGGGGAGGCTAGCGGACACCATGACGTCACCGTCGGAGCGGTGAACTACAACAGTCAACCTCGCTCCTCTCCCCCTGATCCCCGACCGCGCGACCGAGCGAGCGACTGCACCGCCTCGTCCGTGGCGCCTCCGAACCGCAGGCTCAGCCGACAGACGCCAGCGAGGAGCCGCATCGTCGTCGCGCGCGCCTCTGTCATCGACTCGAGAAGGACGAGGACACGGCCAGCACACCTTCCGCCCGACGAACAGGGAGAAGCATGTCCGCTCAGCCCGGCGAGGAGCGAGGCTCGGAGGGGACGTGGTTCGGGGATGACTACGAGAGGAACGGCCTGTTTGGGACCGCACCGACCCGCTTTGACGAGCTGCGCGAGGAGATGAAGCCGAGGGGCGGCGAGGCGGCGGACGACCTGGATCAACAATATCATCTGTTCCAGGACGACGGAAAAAGGCCTCCCGTTGCTATGGAAACTGCATCTACAGGTAAAACGAAGTCGTCGCAGTGAATACCGAATGATTTCCTCTAATGATTATCACAGCTGTGGAGCCAAGCAGACATCACAGGTGTTCGTGCCGCCGACGGGCAGCGGCTCGTCCGATTTGTCGGACACGGGTGCAGTTTGAGAACAGGCGACTTGTCCGTGAACTGAGTTGAAACTTGTGGGTTTGAAAAAACGCCAGAAACGCAGACGCAACGCGCTTCGGGCGAACGTGTGAGCTGCCACAACAAGGATGCGGAAGGCTTCAGGAGCGACGCCTTGGGGCGGAATTATTTGACACTGGCCTCGGATGTTTGTGAGACGTCATGAGCCGCTGTTGCTTCCGCGTAAGAGATGAGTAATAGTAACAAAGAGCCAGGTGAACTTTAAATAGCTGATGGACGGTCACACGCAGGCCTCCGTCTGTAATAAACACCTGTAGTTTTGTTGTGACGGTGCAAGTCCTGCAGGCTTCATTCGTGATGATATCTCACAGGACTGATGCATGTGGGGACACGCAGACCCTAAATCTAAGTCTGTCTGTCTCTTCACCTCATGCGGCTATTTTTAATCCTGAAGGAATAGGACTCATGCGCTTGGTGAGCAAAACTAGAGCCCTGCACTTTTATTCACAGATTCACTGAAAAATTCATGAGATGATGGGTAAAAAAAATGCAAGAAGGCCGCCTACTTTCCTCCCTTTGCTGCTCAGGCTCTTTTCATTTTATCTGAACCCTATGCGTCAAGTACAAGAACATAATAATAATAATAATAATAATAATAATAATAATAATAATAATAATAATAATATGCTCTTATATATGTGTAGATGTAGTTTGGCTGTGTTGTGTACGTGCTCTACTTTCAGAACAGTAGACCAGACAACTCCAAGCTTGCGTAGGTGCACACAAACAAACACACACGCACGCACACGGTCAGATGGTTTTGAATCCTAGAAGAGGAAAAATAGCTGCGACTCCCACTGAGGCGTGAAGCAGTGAAGTTATTCACTCTGTCACTTATGTTCTTGCTGGGAACAGCTCTGATCTCATCACTTGGAGCAGGGTAGCGTGGACGTCTTCCTCGTCCTCTTCCTCGCGTCCCACAGTCTGACCGGCTTCTAACACGTCCGTGCGGCTCCGCTCCGCTCGTACATGATCACAAAAATAATGTTTAGAGTTTGGGGAAACTTAGCAATATTTAGTGAGGCTGCAAAGAGAGGAGCTTGGCCTTCACACGTTGTGGGAAACAACCTCCCTTCGAGAAGTCTAGAATTTCTTCTCTGAGCAAGTAATCGATCTGTGTGTGTCTTACATCTGCCCACAGGATTCCGATGATGCTGATTTCAGCCGTATTAAATTACTACAGAGCGGAACCTTATCCCCAGATCACAGACCGCCCAGAACCTGTGTGGAAGGTACCGTGGGCCATTGTATAGGAGGATGGAGCGTCTTCCTCCCTTAACATTCTCCATTCTCTCTAAAATCCTATTATAAGATCAATTTCTTCATGTCTGATAAAGTTTCTGTGTGAGAAACATTTTCTCACATTCCGGTCCCCGGCAGATGGATTAGAGCGATTCAGCGCGTCATCGGTGACAGCATATGTCTGACTGGGCCTACGTGATGGAAAAAGCACTTAGCGGCCTCCTCCGGTCCGCGTGCGCCGGCCCAGTCCATTTGTGCCTTTAGCTGGTGAGAGCGGCGCTCCTGTTCCCAGGGGGCGTCTTTTCAGACTAAATGATAAAGATGCAGGCTGAATACGGGGGAGAGAGGGGAGGGGCTTAATGGAGGGAGACGAGGCCGTCGTCCTAATGGCGAAACCCTGGAAATAGAAAGAGAAAGAGCTGTGTTTTGGTTGGGATCGTCCCTCTGATGAGATAAATACATACACGTATTTACAACATCTACTGCGTCTGCCTCCCTGAGTGACCAAACGCTTATCCTGTTCGCCGCCAGGTGCACCATTGCATTCATCTCCATCTGTTTCCAGGAACAATTAGCTAATGCTGAGGGATGGAGGGACAGATAAAGGGACAACGGAGAAGCACCGCTGCTTTTATTAAATCAATAAATCATAATGTGTGGTGTCATCTTCAGCGCTTGCATTTCAATTATGACCCTGTGTCCACGACCTGCATCTGTTCAGCTTTCCATCATGTGGGCTGATGTAATCCTTGTGCAGAGTCTAGCAAAACAGCTCCTGGGATTAAAGCTGCGATCAGCAACGCGCTCACAACCGGAACAGTCCACGATCAGACCTTATTTCATTCCTCCGACTGCGCTTCGTCGGCCGCCTGTGCAGCTACGCACAAAATGTCAGCGCAAAGTCACGCGTTAATTGGCAGCGATGACCCAAAGCTAGCAGCTTGGAGACGCTCAGTCTTCCCACATCCCATAACTCATTCATCCACAAAGCTGCATCCAAGCAAGAGAACTACACCGCGCAGGACGCGTACTGTACAAAACAACGCGTCCCACGAGCCTCCGTTTAAGCTGGGTGGATTTATCTTAGAATAAATGTACCAGAACAGTTTGTCTCATGTCTTTTAGTGGATTTCTTTACGAAGAAGGAGCTACTGACGCTGTTAAGTTAATTAGAAAAGAAACTGAACCCCTCAATGAATAGTTCTATTGTATCTTATCTTCAAAGCTTCTATGTTTATATTTCATTTAAAAGTTGGAGCCTTTTCTAAACAGCTGGATGACTGAAGCCTTTAAAATGCCTGCTCAGCCTACTGTTCTCACAAACCCATTGGTTATTATTGCATAGATGTAAGATCGTTAAATAAATAAGTGATTCGTTCACAGATGGGTTCAGGGGAGAGCAGCCAGTGTCCTGATGTATTGGCCTCCTCAAGGTCAGAGTGAGAGATACCTCTTGAAAGGCGACTCCAGAGCTGAGAGCCTCACGGACGAGTAATGGAATCGTCACGTGGCTGTGAGTGAGTTCACAGCTCAGACCACCTCGCTACACGTCGTAGTGGCTCTGAGTGCCGCCCACATCTGCACAGCTGGTATTAGCACAGTTAATCAGCGAGTGCTGGATTGTGATGGTGTTGCCAGGGCGACGGCTGTTGTGACCTATATATTGCTCGTACACTAAGAGGATTATACATGGAATGGCTTATGCGTATATGTCACTGGACCTAACCAAGCCCATAATCTACTGTAGTCCATGCTAGGACATTTAGCATTTAGCATCCTCATCTGGGCCGTCTGTTCCTCTGTCACCTCCGCTCTGTCCTCGTGGCCGTTGTGATGCATTGTTTATGCCTTTCAGAGGAAGTGGAGGATGTACAGGACGTCCTGACCTGTTGGGTCCTCTGTCAGTGTGCATCCTCACCCTAAGGCTGCTGTTTAAACCCCCCCCATCCAGCCCAGCAGCTGGACCCGGCCTATTTATAACCCGCTGCTGCCCCGGGAGAAGAAGCAGGGCTGGAGAGCAGAAGGAGGAGCTCAGCAACACAAACACAAACACTAACACACATCCAGCTTCACTTCACTTTGTTTACGGTTCTGTAGGAAACGCACGACACAACCCTGAACACTCGACCTTGACTTCTGACCCGAACTGAAAAAGACAGATGCTCATGCAGAGGATGTGAGCGTTGCTCCCTGTGATCGTCCACCAGCGACATCACCGCACTGAACACGAATGGCGCCTCTCGTTCAGTTCAGTCGGCACCAAAAGGCTGCGATCAAATTACTGTTTTGGTTCAGTCTGCGTTGATTTCCAGCTTGTTCGTCATTTCATCCTTGACGCGACGCCCGTGTGTGGACGTGTCGGGGATCCGCCGGTCGCTGATTACAGAACAGGGATGTGACTACAGGTCCCCGTTGCCTGTTTCATTTGGGGCAGAGCCAAGTTGAGCCACTGTGCTTTTTGGGGCTCGAACAATCGCCCTTTGTCCACTGTGTGCACAAGCAGCCTCTGTTGCTGCTGCCTCGCTGCTCCGCACAGTGAAAACACCCAGTGTGACGGCGCCGCTCTCACGGCTCCGCGGCCTCTCGCTGCCACCGGGGGCGACTTGAGCTCAGCCTGCTCTAACTCCATGTGTCTGTGTCTTCAGATTACTCCAGGTCCGGTGTGTCCAGGAAGCCGGTTAGTGATGATGGCGATGTGTACACCTCCCTACTGTCCAATCAAAGCCTCACGTCGGGTCGCGAGGCCTCCTACCTGTCGGGCGACTCCAAACCCTCTGCCCTGGACCACTTCTCCAGCGACGCCTACGGCTTCAGCTCCAAAACCAGGATGACGTCGGACCTGGCCGACGACCCGCCCAAGTCTCTGCTGGGCCCCGACAAGACCGAGTCCTACAACTACATGGACATCAGCCACGAGGACGAGCACCGCGGCCGGCGCCAGGCGGGTCCGCAGAGCCTGATGGACAAAGGCCCCGCCGGGCGCGACCTGCTCTGCGGCTACATGGACAAGAACGAGGAGGAGGAGGAAGAGGAGGATGAAGAGGAGAACCTCGGCCCGGCGCTGGGCTCCCACTCCTTCCCCTACGTGGAGGAGCCGTCTGACGAGGAGCTGTCGGACTACCGCTCCTACCGCAACCTGGGCGGCACCCCGCAGACCGCCAGCCCGGTCAGGATCACCTTGACGGAGTCCCAGTGCACGGCGGCCAAGGCGGCGCCGGCGCCGCTGCAGCAGGTCGCGCCTGGCGGCGCCGGCGACCGCGAGAACGTCCTCAGCGTGGGCTTGCAGGGGGTTCCCACCGTGACGCTGTCGGAACCCGAGGACGAGAGCCCAGCTTCCACCCCGAACGCTTCACCAACACGTAGGCGCAGCATTGACGGGACCATCAGACATGGAGCCCATCGCTACGCTATCGTATTAATGATCAGCACGGCTCATTGACGCTGTCTTTTCTCTGTCCGCAGAAAAGCACTTCTCTTCCCATGACGAGTACAAGGCCGACGCGGCCAAACCCGCGGCCTCCAAAAGCAGCAGGGCTCACGACGGCAGCAGCGCCGAGTCCGGAGACTCGGAGATCGAGCTGGTGGCCGAGGAGCCTCCCACGGCCGGCACCAACCCCTTTGCCCCGCCGCCCAAAAGCAAGTGTGCCGTCAGCCAGCCCAACAACCCCTTCGACCCCCCCCCGGGCGCCAAGGCCGCTTTGGGCCTGGCCGGCAACCACGCGTCCACGGCCTACAGCATCCTGAGGGAGGAGAGGGAGGCGGAGCTGGACAGCGACCTCTTCATCGAGTCGGCGTCGGAGGAGAGCCCAAAGCGGGAGCAGGGCTTCAGTGGGCCCAAACAGGGCATCAGCCCCCCCTCCCCCCTGCTCCCCAGCGCCGCTCCTCCCCGCAGCGCCGTGGAGGCGGTGGCGGCGGAGCCCCGGGCCCCAGAGAAGGTCCCGACCCCGGTGAAGGCGGAGGAGGATCGCCCCAGCAAGCCCAAGCCCCCCACCGCTGCCGTGCCCCCCGAGGTGAGGGTGGAGCAGCCTCCTCAGGACGACACGCACAAGCGCACGACTGAGGGCCAGGGAGACGTAGGAAAAGCCAGTGCCTCAATGTTTCTGGAGGGCTTCAACAAGCAAAAAGGTTAGTCCCTCCTCCAAATGTCACCCCCAGTTTCAGCAAACAGTGTTACTGCGTGTGAGGGCCGGTTTCACCGTCGGCTGAAGCGACTGTTTGCTGCTTTGTGTGCGTTTGCCCTCAGCTTTCTGCGTGGTGTTGCTTTGCTTTGTTGACAAGGCCTGGATGGTAAACAGGTAGCTGAGGAGGGGATGTCCCTCTGCTGAGCACGGCTGCGTGGGAAGTGCTGGTGCTGCTCGTTCCTGGGGTCTGCTGCCCCCTGCTGGTCGAGCTCAGGAGAACGTAGAGGGAACGCATTGAAACTAGGTCTGTGGTAATTCATAAGGACGGTAATAGTCATGCACCTGATCCTTGATCCTGTAAACAACCCTCTGCTTTCTGTGGATTTATTCATATTTATATTAAAAAAATAGTCTAAAAGAACCTTTAAACGCCTACTTCTTTCATCACCACTTGGCATCTTGTGGTTGGAGTCAGACATAGAGGACACAGTCAGCAGGAGTTAATAAGGATTAAGCTTCACATTGAAGTTATTGTGGCTATTTTTTCCCTCTCTGTGCGCAAACAGTGGGTTTATATAATTGACGTCATAGTTGGGATGACATCGACTGCAGGTTTATTAATTAAACACCTAAAGCGCAACGAGGTCAAAGGGTTCAAAGTCTGTTACACAATCGCTGCTGCTTTGTGTCTCAGTGCTGTTCAGCAGCCGGTGCATCAGTGTGAGTAAACATGTCGGAGTTACGTCGACATTTAAACATTTAAAACGTATAATCACAACCTGGCAGCTGAAAACACTCGTTTTGTCTTGTTTACTCAGACAGAAGGAAGGTTCTGGAAATGCTAAAACAGGTCATGCGTTGTGCTTCGCCACCACTAGAGGGCGCATGAGCCCGTGTCACCACGCTGCCCTTTTGAGGATCACTAGATATTGTTTTCATCTGGTGCACTTGCTCACCGGTTGCCATAGCGACCGTGATGGGGGAGCCTTTTCGGTCTGGTTATATTTTTTTCCCTGGTATGGTTGGTATTGGCATAGAGGGCGGGAAAGGCTGCATGAGCATAAGGTGTGGCAGGATGGGGGGGGGGGGGTGACAAGGCCTGGATGTAATATTGAGGATTTGTTTCTTGCTAAGTGATGACACCACAGTTATTTTTGCAGCTAATATTTCTTTTTCAATCTACTGCAGCTTAATATATATTATGCACATAATTTACTGGAGGAAATCATAAAGCACAGATGCATCCTAAAGGCACAAAGTGCTGTAATGCCCAGCATCTCCTGCCATGAATTATTGAACAACAAGCACTTTGCCTCTTCAATTATCAGTAGGTTTTGAAGCAGCAGCTATTTGGGTCTCTGTCTTTAACATCAAACGTCGTTATGTGCAAATAAAGACTAGAACTGGAAGCTTGCCATATTTTTGCCTAGCAACATGGTCTGTCCAGCCATTTTTAATCACAATCCACTGTTAATGCATTCTGTCTCGTGTGCAACGTGACATCAGACTATATAACACGGCCAGCGTCCTGTCTGTGTGTCAGAATGTGAAATACAGATACAAATAGGCTTCTGCAGCAACAAAGCAGACAATGCATCCACCTGCTTTGTGGATGTGCTGTAGAATCAGCCTTCCACAGGAAGCATCCCCCTAAAAAGCGCGGCCCCCGACTGTATCCACCCAGCCATTGGCTCCTAATCATCACACGGATGGTTTGCTGCTGCAGCAGCAACTGTGCTGTGGTGTTTACAATCTACCCCCCTCCCCCCGCACACGCACAGACCTACACATACGCACTTTCGCTGGTCCCTCTGTTCTCGCCAGCGCTGCTCCACAGCATCAGTCTATGTGCTCGGCGAGCCGGCAGCACCTTGGAAACCTTTCCTCCCTCCCTTCCTCCCTCTCTGCCGCCTCAGCCGCTCTCCCGCATCCTCTTCGACCATTCATGCCTTCGTGGGGTGAGTGAGTGAGCCTGTGCCACCGAAGCGGGAGACAAAGAAGAGAACGGAGCCCAGGAAGAGAAGAGAACAGGGACATAAGTGAGCACCAGCATGCAGGCCGCTGCAGACGTGACCAAGAAGGAATGCTCCTGGAGCAGCTGGAAGGGCCAGGGTACTGATGCGTTTACTGTGATTTATTCCTCATTGCTGTGTCTGTGTCTCTGGGCTATGATCTCTGCATGTAGCTTGAACATTCGTGACATCAGTGCGTGCTTTCCGTGTCCGTGTGCTTCCGCATGTGCGTATTTTTCCGACGGTTTCCATCGGGTGTTGGCCGATCAGAGAGCAGCGTTGACCTGTGCCTCTTTTTGCATGGACACACCCTGGTGACAGGTCGCTCGGTCCGTATGTGCGCTTCCCAAAAGAGGAGAGGAAGTGAGAGACGCCGATGCGCGTCTCGGAGCCGTCTGTCCCGGCTGCGTGCCGGTATTGATGCCAGTGCCGCGGTCTGAGCCGTGCCCATTGTTATCGCCCTCCCCGCGTCGCACTGAGCTGCTTTCATGTGGCGTAGGCTCTGTTTTTGAGAGACGGTCGGAAAATCCGGATGGTGCTGACAGACTGTCTCCATGGCAACCAGGACACACCCATTGTGATTACATCAGTCCTAGCTCCGCGGCCGCGATGGCACCTTGCGGAGACTGGGCCAGAGAGCAGCCTCCTGCGTCTGTTTCCGTAGCACGGAGCTGGTGGAAGCAGCGGAGAGAGAAAATGGCGCCGCGTCCCCTGCGCTGGTTGTGATGTATTATCTGCCATCGTTTTAGATTTGTCTAAACTGTCGCCATGCCGTAGAAGGGAGGAGCAGTGGCTGTGTAAGCTTAATCACAACACTGCAGATATTTAAACCATTATCCATGTTATGTGTTCTAAATGATGGTCTGGTAAAAGCATGGGATCTGTCCAATATTAATCTGATGCTGTCAGTAAGACAACAATGACATTAAGATGATCCTGCTCCTAAATCACCTTGGATTTGTTTCTGTTGAGTCATTTGTCATTGCACATGCTCAGTACTAGCCTCAGTGTGGGATTATATATCAGTGATGCCGAGACATAAGTTGTGTATGTGTGATTTTCATGAATTCACTTAAACACAGGGCTTAACATCAGCTCAGTGAGTCATTCTAACCGGGGACTGGTTAGAATGACTAGGTTCTGACCCTGTGCTCCTCGTTTGACTGGTCTTTGAATCCCAGCTTTGAGTCCCCTCATGTTTGCTCTCTCTAGATGCTGACTTGTTTGAGGCCACATGGATGTCTTCAGTGATTTAATGAGGTCAGGCTAAACTAGTTTCACTACAGAAAAGGGGAGGGAGAATCACATGATTGTCACTTGTGTTAATCATTTGCTCTGGTTTTTCTTTAGTGTGTGTGTTGAATGTCAGCTGAGGTTTGGACTTCAACTCTGGACCACACGTTCAGCATTGTTCTAGAAGCTCAAACACCAAACATACAACTGTCATCTACGATGTAGACGTTTTTGCTACAGCCACAAACTTATTATCATTGTATGTTTTATACAATCATTATTATAATTGACCATATTACATCTAATCATTTAAAACTCTGATTAAAATGTACTTCCTTGAAGCATTTTTTTCTACTAGCTTTGAAGTGAGGTTCACACACTTGACAGCAAACGTTAACCTGCCATTGTCCCTTTGTGCTCCACAATAAAGGGAGTGGCCGTCCTGGTGTTGGGGTGCAGACACATTATGTGCTGCTGATTCCCCAGATTCAAAGCAAATGAATCTTTTTGTGTTCCCAAAGGAACGCTCTTCATCCTCCCTCCCTCCCTCCCTCCCTGCCTCCCTCCCTCCCACTCTCTTTTTCAGCCCCTCCCTTCATCCCTCTCTTCATTGCTCGCTGAGTGATGGGGAGAAAATGGAGCACGGCACGGTAACTATGGTAACTGCATTAGGCAGGTGCTGGACCGATCCTTGGCACTAAAGCATTTTATTGGAGCGGAGAAATATGGCTGCGATGTCCCCGTTCTGATACAGCGCCATGGCTCTCTCCCCTCTTTGTGATGTCATATGACCAGCCATTAATTTAGATTTTCATCTTTTGACTCTGACTTTTATTGTGACTGCCGTTTAAATGTCTCTGTCAGATGATAGAGAGGCTGCGTTTAGAAGCCCGAGTATGAAGAGTTGTGTGTCAATGTGTGTGTCTGTCTGTATGCTGGATTGCAATGTGGTTCTTTGGCAACCGCACCCCACAGACGTGGCCCCTCCCTCCTCCAGTCGCCTTGCTCAGGCAGATGCTGATTGGCCGGTGTGGCTGTGGCTCCGCCCACCCTGTGCTAGGGGACTCCCCCTTGAGTGTTCTCCTTTTGTCCGTGGATAAAGCAGCTGCTTCTTTCCCTGTTCAGCCATGGGAGCCGCAGGTCAGTACAAGCTTCTACTGCACTAGCTTAAGCGTTTGGGTTCGTGCAGTTCATGCGGCACATCACAAGACGCTTATGATGGTCAACACCTGTCTCTCCTCCTCTCTCTCTCTCTCTAGTAGAGCTGTGTGTGGTTGACGTGTCCGTGTCGTTACAGCTGCTGTATGTGGTACATGTGTCTGGGTGTGAGCATCCTCATTCCTGTCAGTAGCCACATGGACACGTTGTCAGCAGTGAATGGAACAATGGCTGTTGTGGGGAGTGGTGCATGTAGCGTAGCGATGGAGGCTCTGGCCTACGGATCCTGTCTCTCTTGTTTCCCCTGTTCGTGAAAAAGCAGTGTCTGTGATTTTGTGATGGGAGGACAGTGGAGTCACGGTTACTCACGGCAGACGGCAGCTGAGTTATTTTTTCAGTACAGGAACAGTTGACGTGTGGGCAGCGGAGTTACTCAGTCACAGTAGCTGTTCTTCCACCACAAAGGTTCAGCCTGCGTTTTGGCATACACAGATGCTTTTAGTGGCGAGTAAAAATGGCCGCCATCACTATGCTGCTCACAGCTCCACGGCTAAAATTAGAGCGAGCAGGCAGGCGGCCGGCTAAAAGAGAAGACACCTAGGAGTCCTCCGGTCTCCTCTCGCCGTGGCTGCAGGCTTCACGCGAGCCTCCTGGGTGGAGGCACCTTCTGCTGGCCGGGCTGCAGTGGCTGCGAGGGAGGCAGCTGCTTCGGCAGAGGTGAAGCGAGCAGCCGACAGTTCTCATGGAAACCAGCCTGTGTTTCCAGACGACACAGATGACTGCCGGCGGAGGACCGTGTCGGCCACTCGAGCTGCAATGGTACATCGGGCTAATCCCCAGTTATCGCATCCCTCCCATCTTTGCTAGTGGCTTTGAATTACAGGCCCCGCCAACCAAAGAAGATTAAAAAAAGGCTGCAGCAAGACGCACAACAGCCCGCAGACATTTTTGTGCTGTATTCCCGCGTCTGTGGGAGGAATCGTGTCGTGTTGCTGCATTAATGAGATGCTGCATTAAAGCCTCGTCATCCTCTCTCCTCTCGCTGACCACAGAGCAGCTTGTTTGGCCAGGTCACTCTGAAATGCTATCTGAACTGCTGATAGTGTTTCTATTTCTGCTGCCGCCTTCACAAAGCCATAGGTCAATCATTAATTAGGTTCTGAGAGCATGCAGTGCTGGTATGGCTCCAGTGCAATGCCTGCGCTACATATGCTTGTGTATGTGTGAGACCAGACCAGGTGGCACTGATAGTAAGCAAACATGATGTAAAGTGAAGCCTGAGGCAGCAGAGACAAGTGGGAGTTGGCTCTAATCGTCCGTCAAGGTCCCCGTTTAGTGCGATGGAGACACTAAACTGGTGAATCCCCTGGAGCCACTGGTACCGCCGTACAGCGCTAACCTAGAGAAAAGCTGGGTTAGGAAGCTGGGCCCGAGCGGGATCACGTGACGGTTCTCAGAGGACACTGGGTTGTGAACAGCTTCCACGTATTTGACCCAAATGCATGGTGTAATCCACTTTGAGAGGGAACCGGCGGCGGACGCCGGGACCTACATGCTGAAGGGAAAGAGGTCAGGTTCCACCGGATCCGAGCCCTAACCTTGTTTCTCCTTGTTCCCCCAGCAATTGACCTGCTCTACTGGAGGAATGTGAAGCAGTCGGGGGCAGTGTTCAGCAGCGTGCTTCTGCTCCTCTTCTCCCTGACCCAGTTCAGCGTGGTCAGCGTCGGGGCCTACTTAGCCCTAGCGGCGCTCTCCGCCACCATCAGCTTCAGGATCTACAAGTCCGTGCTGCAGGCCGTGCAGAAGACCGACGAGGGACATCCCTTCAAGTGAGTAAAGTAAAACAACGGAGGCACAGATGACGTAAGGAACAGAGTCCGAGGCAGTTATGTAAGACGGCGCGCATGTTCCATCACTCTGTTCCTCCAGATCCTACCTGGAGATGGAAATCTCTCTGTCCCAGGACCAGATTAGTAAATATGCTGACAAGATCCTGCTGTACGCCAACACCTGCATGAAGGAGCTCCGCAGGCTGTTCCTCGTTCAAGACCTGGTCGACTCCTTGAAGGTTTGCCTCACACCTAGTAAAACATGACATCATCATCAGCAGCATCAGCTCCTTCCCCCTCAGACCACGAGGTGGACGCTCTCACAGCACACGGATGTGACGTACCTGCTCTTGTGTTCCAGTTCGCTGTCCTGATGTGGCTGCTGACCTACGTTGGTGCGCTCTTCAACGGCCTGACACTGCTCATTCTAGGTGAGGTCACCCAGTTCAGTCCATCTCTCTTTCAGTCTGACTTTATCTGGCATCATCTGGACACTGCGCCCCGTTTGACATTGTCAAGAAGATCTGTTTAGGAAGGTCTCTTTACATATGGCTGATCTCTTTTGCACTGTTTCTTCCAATCACAGGAGGGACAGCTCGCTCTAGTCACAGTATCTGTTTACTTTTCCAGTTTACCTTAGATAAGGGCAGTGGGGGGGGGGGGGGGGGGGGGGGGGGGGGGTTTGAGCATGTCCCAGTGTCGGTGCTGAGTAACTTTACATCCCTCTCTCCTGCCTCTACAGCTGTGGTCTCCATGTTCACCATGCCTGTGGTCTATGAGAAACATCAGGTAAGAATGAGCTCCTCATCAGCCATGCATTTCAAAACACTAGAGGTTCACTTTTCAAATCTGCAATTCTTTTATTTCCAGGCACAAATCGACCAGTACGTGGGACTAATACGGACCCAGGTCAACTCTGTGGTGGGAAAGTGAGTCTGCAGCACACTTGACTCACCCGCATTTATGCTCAGCAAACACACCTTTCTTCAGGTTCAATCATTAGAATGAAAATGTTAAATGTAAATGAGTTCAGTCAGATCAGATCTGTAATTATTTAGCTAGAACTATTTCTATTCATTGGTTCTATCCAGTCATTGGTAACAGTGAGTGAACTTTTTCTATTGTCTCAAGCTGTAAAAAGTCATGGCAAGTGTTTGGACTGAACTCCGGACCTTTGCCAAATTTAGTCAAACTTCCCTTGGTTCTATGGACAGAGTAGGAAAACAGAGTCTTGTCCTGCTAAAAATGAAGCTGACTAATCACCGCTTAATCTAAAGCAAATATCTTGGATGGAAACATGGTATTAATGGTTGTTTGCTCTGTACAGGATCCAGGCGAAGATCCCCGGGGCCAAGAGGAAGGAGGAGTAAACGGGTCTGTCTCACCGTGCAGCGGACCGTCCAGTCCAGCTCAGAGTCAGGCCTCTCGCTCACCGTTCAGAGCCTGGTCATCATCTGTGGGGCGTAGTGCTATGTCATCTTGGTGTTCTCTAAAAGCATCCACCGGAGAAGCCGTCACCGTGTCTATAGCAGTCTAAACACTAACACACACAGTCACACTTACGTAACCTTGTTTCTAGGTAGACAAGTACACAACTCGAAAACTAAAAAAAAGAAACTGACTTCTCTCTTGCTCATGATTAAGTGCATGATGTTGAGCCTTGGGTAAATAATATTTGATATCTTTTGTGAAGTTTTTAAATCACACCACATTCTTGCTTTGCAGTGCTTATTACAAACTGTATGGTTTGGCACAAAAAAGCTAAATGCCCACAGACGTGCTCTCCTGCCAATGTTAAATACTGCTTCATGTTTAAGTTAGCAGATCTCTCGGTATATGTCAATATATAAATATCAAATCATTTTCTTTTGGTGTTTTGAAGCACAAAATAATTTAACAATATGCGTCTTAGATGTGGTAATTGTAGGGTTTTTGCTTTTGTATAACCTTAAGGAACAATACACACGCTCATGTTTTAAATACTGTTGTATGACTACTATAAAGACAAGGAGTATCTGGTGATATTTAGCTTGTTTGAATAACTGTCCAACTTTGTACAATGTTCAACTATACTCTGTAGTTCTTTAGACCCTGGACTCTAACTATTTGCACTTACAGTATGTATTTAATTACAAGAATAAGGAAAATAAATGTACCTTGATGTATACCATCTCCTCAGCGACCCTCCTTTTGAGTTGATTTCAAGTTGGTGAGCATGAGTTTATGTAGGAGCCAAGTTTGAGGTGCTGACACCTCATGGGGCTACCTGCCATTTACAGTAAGAAAAACTACAGCTGAGCTGCTGGGAATGAGCTATTAATACAGGCCAATGAATTCTAGCACCATCACAGCTCTAACAGGAGGAGTTTAACGTGTCTGTGTGCTGTCAAATTTAACCTGTCTCCTGGGGCACAACGGCGCTATGTTTGAATGAAGACTGGCTCACAAGCTTCATCTGTTGCAAACTATTTTTAATGACCCACTGCTGAAGCACTGGTACATGAATAAAAACCAAATTAACTTAAAATTATATTAACAACCACTTTTTTTAAACTGGGGAAAACAAATCTACTACTGAGGAATTTGTAGTTGGTTTCAATTGAACTTGAAAAAAATAATCCTTAGAATAAAAGGAAGACTTCCAGGCCACTGCCGGCTGCAACATCGTAACCAGTGTAACATAAGGACAACTAATACAGTGGGGCTTCAACTGTTCAGGAGTGTGACTGGATGTAGACGGAAGAGAAGACCTCTTGTTTTTTTACTGCCAGGGTCCACAATATCCAGCTTCAGAGAGGGATCCACCTGCAGGAATAATACAAATCACAGACAGGTCCACACACACATAAAATGAAGGTGCACTTAGCTGATCTAATGACAAACAGGTGAAACACCAGTCTGTACCTGGTTCCATTTCTCTGGTTTCTCATAGTACACTGGAGCGACGGCTTCTCTTGTCTTCATGAACAATCTGCATTGAACAAAGTAAGTAACACCTCTGCGTTCACACTGCTCATATATATCTGTGGTATGGACTCTCTGGTGTGAATGACCTTATGAGGCGGTCACGACAGTCTTCCTGCAGGCGGCTGATCTTATGAGGCCCCAGATGAAGAGTGCCACAGGGCCCTTCAGACACCAGATGGTTCATAGCCACTCGCAGACCATTTATCTAGGAAAAGAAAGACAACAAAACGTGATGACATATTACACAGTTTCACTTAAACAATGACTGCCCCATGTTTGGTACTTTCTATGACATGTTAGGCAAAGAAGCTCTGAACACGACAAACTCACGTCGGTTTGTTGGAACATCCCGTAGATTACTCATAAAACACGTGTTCCTGCTTTAAAGCTGTGATCTCTGCAAGCTATATGTGGTGATCGCCGTTACCTCAGTGATGTCCTCAACATCAAATTTGACATCGAAGGCCAGTTCAATGTCCCGCTCAGGTAGGATGCCCTCTTGCGTTTGACTGTTCCATCCCAAGCCACAGAGGGCACCACTGTAGAAGGTCCTTGCTTCATCCGTACTAAAAAAAAAAAGAGTCAAGGGAAACAATTACACGTTTTTTTTACCCTTAAAAAAAGGTAAGTCTGCGAGTTTAACCAACCGTAACTCCAAGATCGGTGTGAAGAGCATGGTAACGAGTGCAGGCAGTCCAGGGATGTCTGGCATGAGGGAGGTACACCCAAGACGAAGAAATGTACCTACAACACGGTCACAGTTAGTTTAGATTGCAATGAAGAAATCTGTGAGAAAGTTACAACTCAAAACAACAACAACAAACAACAACAAGTTACAACTCAAAACAAACTAATAACAGTCGCTACCTGTGGAGCTGAGAGTCACAGTCCCAGCCACCAGCATCCTCTGATGTTTGTAGTGAGGGTTTTCATTCAGGGCCTGTGAGTTGATGCTGCTCTTCTCTATAGTCACAGTCCTGAAAGACAACACACTCAGTGATACTGGTGCAATTAACTTATAATAACAGAGTCTTGCTCATAATACATACTTGTAGGAGGTTTTGTGGCTCAAACTGTGGAAATGTATTTTGTGAGGACTGACTGGCCCATGCAGACAAACCTATGGTATAAAAAAAGGAAGCGGTCAAATGTGATGTATTCAAGCATCCACAAATGTTTGTGATTCACAGCTCGTTTCATCCTGTCGTCATTGTTCTATCAGACAGAATGGGTGTGTCTGAATGAACATCACACGAGCTGCTCAAACTGCTCCATCTTGTGGACAAAATAAACAGCACAGGCGTGATGCCATCATCCAGCCACTACCAAAAATACCAGTATATAATATTATATAATAACCGTATTGATAAAGATTCCGATAACAACACTGAAGAGCAGCTTTTAACTAATTGTATAAGATTGAAGATACGTTCTGCATGTTGCCTTACATTTGTTCTGGAATAGGACTGGTGGCTCTTGGAAAAGTGGGCAAGTAGGCTGTCAATGATCTCCTTCTCTTCTTTCTTGCGATCCTTCCAGGAGCTGCTGGCAGAATTTGGGACATATGTGCCCGTTTCCAAGTCCTTGTACAGAGACATCAGTGCTTCGTGGTTTTGCTGCAACAGCACACAATCATCAGGACTCTCGACTGAGAAAAGGACAGCGTTTGATCTGATCATTCAATATCTATTAAATATACGCACAGTTTACTCACCCTCGAGTCAAAGGTCTCTTCTGTCTTGATTGCATGCCCTTCCTCCACCAAGATGTCAACCATGTTTTTGTCCATTGTCACCATGTTGACGAATAGCTGCACACGCATTATGCCATGAAGGATGGAGTACAGTGACACTAGGACTGAATGGTTGCTCACCAGGGCGATGAAGCGGTCGCGAGCTCGACTGCTCCATTGGTTTCCCAGAATAATTGATCTGGGCGATGGACACATTTCAATAACCTGGAACTCCTGAGCCTGAAACAACCAGCAGAGTGTATATCGATTAATGTGATTTAGACTGTGGAACAGCAAGAGTGATTATCTTTCTACTTTCTTTCTGAAAAAAACAAGCCTTAATAGTTCCTCCACCTGGAAAGGGTGAGACAGAAGATCAGGAGGGAGCTCTCTGAGGCTGCTGCAGGCCACAAATGCAGTGTTACCAAAGTCCAAGAAGAACACCTGCAGAATGACAAAACACAGCTCTGCTATCACACATTCCTGGTAAGATAAATGCAGTGGTCCTGTAAAACTCACCTCCACTTTGTGGCCGTGTATGTGCAGGATCTTGGCGCGATAGTACAGGCCCTGCTCCTGGGCCTCAGAATAAGGAGCCAGACACAGTAAGTTGGGGTAGAGTGACACAGTTAAAGGACACAGCTGACGCTTGTTAATCTCTGCTGTCAGGTGGCTCTGCTTCTCTAAACTGGATTCATCTGCCTGGAATCCCCAGAAATGGCCAACCTCTACCACCTGCAGCAGAGAATATTACATATTATACAGTCTATCGCTTTGAAATGTGTCCATGTCAAACTGTGAATGACTCACCTCTGTGATGTTCACATTAAACATGGGGTTGGGAGGTAGCTTCTCTGGGTCAATCGTACTGCTTACCACTCCCACTGGGCAGACAGAATGGGTCTGGAAGTCCACATTTACCCTGCAATGGAAACAAATGGTCATTTCACCTTCGGACTTGCATTGTCCCATATATCAGCTTTGGTTGATTTTAAAGAGGTGGATGACATATGAATATGAAGCTGTAACAAGAGGTCTTAAGTATAATTAAATTCAACACGTCAAACGTCCTGCTTGCAAGGTACTGTATACCATAAGACATAATTTCTAACATATTATCTGGACAAATTCAGAGACCTGCGTGAGACCAAGTACCTTGTGTACTTCATGTGAGATATGTTTCTGTTTCCGGCATGTCTTTCTATTTGTTCAATGGGGTAGACAGACAGTTTCATGGAAGGCTGAGGGAGGAGGAGGGAAATGTACACCTCAGGCAGCACCCCTGAGTCTTGTGATGTCCTGTAGAACTCCACATATGCTCTTTACACACAAATGCAACAAATAACAATGAAAGAATGAATTCACACTTAGAAATGCATTAAAGTCTACTTTAATGCCTTAGGCTTAATGTGTCATATGCTGCAACAGACTTTAGTACCTGGAGTTCTCGAAGGAAATGGTTTTCACCTGTCCACACAGGCGAAACAGAGACTGCAGCTGCTTGTAGTACAGGAAACTGTATGGGGGGAGGTTCCTCACCTACATACAACACAAGGTCCAATGTCTTACAAAAATACTATTTCTTTTTTAACTGGTCAGAAAGGTCAGGACCATTAAAGTGTTATTGCTCATTAAATAAACTACAGTATGTATAACACCCTAATCATCATACCATCACAGTTGTTCTAGGGTTAAAGCCATTTAGTTCTCTGTAAGCCATTTTTTCGTCCATTTCCCCTTGCAAGAAGTAGTTGGAATAGTAGGCACCAGCAATGACGATCTACAAGAGAAGCACAATTTAAAATACAACCACAAGTAGGTGGAGTCTATGCACAACCCATGAATCTTCATTCCACTGGCTGGGATTGAACCGTACAACCGCGCTCAGACCTGGGAGACCCTTTACAGTAAGCTCATCATGTGTAGCACTAACTAACCTGGAGAATGAACTTCTGCCTGTGGCTGTTGGTGTAGTCCGATGGCTGAGCGTCTGGCACATGCATGTTGAACTGGGCCACACGCTTTTTCAGGTCCTCATACAATTCTGCGACCTACACAGTGAGTTATTGCTGAGGACTCTGGCTCATATTTAAAAAAAAAAGACTTACAACTACAAGAAGTCATGAGAAAGTCTCCATGAGATGACGTGGCCCCGGACTCTGTCTGTACCTCCCTGATCCTCTTGATTTGAATGAAGTTCTCTTTTCCCCATTCCAGCTCATCCTAAAGTTGATTTATTGAAAGAAGTATGAAGCAAACTTCAAGCTCCAAAATATGAGCGAGCGTTTGTTGTTGTTTACCTTTGGGTGTCTCAGCTGCCCTTTCTTTTTGCAAGAGGTCCACGCCTGAAATTGTGAGGCATCATGAAAGGTGTAAAAAAAAAACAGCCATTAAGAAAAAATAAACACTACAACTTTCAAAATTCTGACAAGCACGTTACCTTAAAAGCATTGACAAACGCTATGGAATCACTCTGTGTGTCTTGGGAAAAGGCCAACTTGCTCCTGGTATTACAAATAGTACAAATTGCAAAAAGGACAAACTAATTTCACCATTTCATCAGCAGTTTGATTAAAATGTGCTTTCCTTCTCACCACCTGGATGTAGTCAAAACTGCTTGTACTATTGCCAGGACTTTTAGAAAACCATGCATGGATGGTGTGACAGAGCTGGACAGTGACTCACATTGAAGCATCGCATTCTTAAGTTCAACCCTGGGCGGGACTCACCTTTGGCCAGCATGCACTTGCATGGATGGTATGGCAAAAAAACTCTTCAGTGAGTGTGAGGCAGCTAAGGATATATAATATACAGTCAGAAATCTCATGTGGTGCACACACTGTTTATTGACTAGTTGCTGTGGATACACAGACTTACAGTAATTGACATAAGTATGATGACAGAGTTACCTATGATGAGGCACTCCTCCAGGCAGCCAAACACATGGCCCAGGACTATCATTTTCCCAAGGTACAGGTCCACAGGCAAGTGGGCCAGTACTCGACCCAGGAACGTTAGCTCACCATCCTCATTTTGACCCCCATCATCACATTTTGCAGAAAGTGCACCCATCTACAAAAGGAACATACAAAAACACCCAGGCACTTTAAAAATTATTCAACATTATCCTGCTGAAAGAGACTATTGCCATCAGGGAATATGGTTTACATGAAAAGGTTCAACTGCTGTGTAATAAATATAACTGCAAATAAACTTATATTAAATATTAATAATATTTGGCAACATAGGGATATACTGGTACTGCACTACACCACTATCATTAAACAGACCTAACAATGCTGACACAAAGCTGCTGTCAGAGAATGTAAGGTCTAATATTCTGTGACAGATCTGGTAAGCTCCCTAGCTAAATACTAGACCATTTCTGCCACACATTAAAAGTGTAGTTAACTCCACATTAACAGCAGAATCCTAGTCTATTTACTGACCTCTTTGAGTTGAAGGACTGTCTTCACAATGTCATCAAGGTTTGGGGGTGAGATAGCTGTGGAGAGAACAGAGCGGGGATCTCCCATGTCCAGCAGCTTGACCTTGAGCATGATGGAGGTTAATGGGGAGAGCTGTGTGGGATGCAGGGATTGTCAGAGCTATTCTGATCAAAATCATGTAAGGGGAAATCTAATTGTTGAAGACATTACTGTACCAGTATCTCAGGAGTCATGAAATCTGGAATCTGATTTCTCCAGAACTCCCTAGTGACAAGTCGGTAACAGTACCCCTTGGAGACGCGACCTGCCCTGCCTATCGAGGGAAAAAAGAGATCAGAGTGGGTACACTTCATACTTAGTTATGTGCTGTAGTTGCCATACCTCTGCGCTGGTTGCAGTTAGTTTTGGATGCCCAGGTAAGACACAGAGACTGATAGTTTGTTTGTTGGTCACAAACCAAGCGACGGGCAAGGCAGAAGTCAATTACTGTAATGACAAAAAAGTACAGATTACAATATTTTAAGAATCACCATCTTAGCACGCTGCACATGAAATATAAAAAAAAACATGTAGGGAAGGAAAACGTCACCATATTTAACATCTGGAACAGTCACAGAACTCTCTGCAATATTGGTGGAAAGGATGACCTGTGAGGATGAACAGATCATAAGTACAGCAGGATGTGGAAAAACATGAGTCTGAATAAGATCAAAGGTTTTTACCTTCCTGTGTCCAGGGACAGGGGGCAGAAATACACCGTTCTGCTCCTCCAGAGTCACAGAAGAGTGAAGAGAATAAACCTGCAGCCTGAACAATAGAAGGAAGCCCTTTCATCAAAGGGGTAAATATAAACACATGACAAGCAAAGAATAACCCAGCTTCATAAGCACTTCGGTATTAGAATCTATTAAACTCAAATGCGCTCAGTGATAATGCTGAAGGAAATAAGTAGAACAACAGACTTTCACTCTAACAATAGAGTTACATGGAGGTAAGGTCACCTTTTATGGCTCAGCTTGGTCAAGGCTTCCTTCATGTAGGTTATCTCGTGTAAACCAGGGAGGAAAACCAACACGCTTCCTTTTTCTGACAAATTCATCCCACCTTGTTCCTTAGCTTTGCTGCTTATACAAAAACATATTTCTATTACTCACAGAAAATGAAGAGGAATACAGAGGGGAATAAAGTGTCTAGCCTATTAAACGTCACCTGGAATCTTTGACCTCCATCTCATCAAAGCTTTGAATCAGATTAATGGCAAAATTGTACAACCCTTCTGAAATGTGTGGGTCATCTGAATGAGGTGAGTCAACCTGAAAATAAGTGCACAGACATTTACATTTTGGCTTCACAACAGAGAACAACAAGATCAGTAAACAGTAAGCTACACAATTACTCTGAGTGGAAACAGGTTTAGGAGGTCATCCAGATAAAACTCCTCAATAGCATAGGGTGCTCCATCTACTTTAAACACATAGGCTGGGTTCATTTTGCCCTGAATTGGTGTGGCAAAGTATTCAGCAAACTCCTTGCAATTTATGGTGGCAGACATTAGTATAATCTTAAAAAGAAAGAATAAAACAAAGGCAGGTGTTAGAGTCCAAATGATTCAGGAGAACAGACACACAGGGTTGACTTTGATTTAACAATTACCTTTACATAACGGGAGTTGGAATGTAGGAGTTTTCTCAAAACCAGCAGGAGAAAGTCCATCTCCTCTGTGCGTTCATGAACCTTCGGCAAGTGCAGAAAACCAGAAATCATTCATTAAGACACTGGGAGGCAGGGGAAGAACTGGAAACTGCAGCTCAGTGGTAATACAGAATATAAGGAGATCCAAGGAAACCATAAACATACAGTAACTAAATTATTTAAAATAAACAATAGGAATGTACCACTTGAACCAAAAATTATTATAGACAATTTACTTCACCCGAAATAAAACGCATTCAAAAATCAGATCAACTTCGGTTCTAGTTATGCACCTCGTCGACAAAGACGTGGGAGAACTCTGTGAGGCACTTGGCTATAACCAGTTTCTGCAGCAGCACTCCTGTAGTCATGTAGATGAGTCGTGTGTGCTCAGTAGCCATCTTCTCCAGCCCAACCTGGAACTCAAATATATGCGGTTAAGTTGAATTGAAATCTAGGACACCAACAAAACAAAGCAAAAAAAAAAAAAAAAAAAAAAAAAGAGCAGGCAATGGTTTCAGCCTTAGTAGCTTTAGGCGCTATCGTTTCCCAGTGTCATGATGACTTCTCTCTACAGCTCCAGTTAGTGGTTGTTGGATAAAAGGCTCACGGCCTCACATAAAATCTACTGCTACCTTATGTCTGACCTCAGGGTAACACTTTGTGTTTCACTGACAAGTATGAGCACAAAAGAATTTTCCACTCTGTGTGTGGAACAACCGTAAGCTGAGTCAAAAAAAATCTGACGAGCACAAGGAAGTGCTCTGTATAAGTAGAGCATCATAACTCATAGTAAGGACTATGACTATGATTATTATTTTTACCACTGTCAGTGAAATCATCCTTAACTCCAGAGGTCTGAACTGAGCGGAGGAGACAACAGTTATTATTAGACGCTCTGTTTCTGATCTCTGCACAACACAGTCAACACCCTGGTAACAATGCACACAAAATCTTTTAACATGTGCGTGCATGATTTTTTTGTGAGTGAAGAGCTTTCTCGTGTTCATTAGGATAACTTAATTTTGTGCTAGTACATTGTAATTACTTTGACTTCTGCACAGGCATTACTCTTTTCCACATTTATTCCTCTTGCAGTTTAAATACAGCAGGTTCTATTTGAATTGTGCACAAACCTGGTATCCTACCAGACTACCCAGGGTGCATTTTCGCTGGGTAGCAACCCATCGGGCAATACTGGTGGCTCCAATTTTACGTGGCTGAGTGACCACAATGTTGCAGGAGGCATTTTTCATGGTGTAGTGGTCAAGAATGTACTGTGGCAGCTGCGTGGTCTTGCCACTGCCCGTGGCTCCTCGGACGATCACTACCGAGTTGTGGTTTATGAGGGAAATTAGCTGAAAACAAGAAGGCACACACAAATTATAAACACACCTACAAGTTAATATAAATAAAAAAACAAAAGGCCATAATAACATGAAATAAAAAGCAATCTTTAAGCCGGCGTGTGTAAAATTTAAAAACGGCTGCTTAATGACACTGTGAGCTCCTAAAATCTGTAGAGGCCACTATGTCCTGTATACACCATAGAAAACTCTAGCCTAGTAAAACAGATAGCTGGTTCATGTGGACCTGCAGATTCAAATAACAATGAATTCATATTGAAAATCTTAAAAGCAGCAGTTACCTGAGGACATGACAATTTTAGTAAAACTCTAGTAAAAAAGAAGCAGAGAGTGCACTCAAAGACCCTTGTGTGTGGTGGGGGTTATGCAGTACACCTTTACCTCCTGCCTGTATTTGGTGATGGGCAAGCTGGGGTACTTGTAGCTGCTGAGTGGCGGAGGCGCGGGAGATGAACTACAGGAGGATTCTGGACGACATGCAAAAGAAACAATGTTCAACTGTAAAACATCAATGTACATTTAAAATGGAAAAAGAAAAACAACAACAACTGAAAATGAAAACTCACTCTGCACAGATACTGGTTCATCCCTACACCCTGCATCAGATGGTAGATTCTTCAGGCTGCCCCCATTTGGAGACTCTGACAGGCTGAAAAGAAATAAAAATATTATGATTTAAATATTAGATTTCCAAGTGTAATTTAAACTGTTTATTTTAAACAGCTGCAGGCTGTTTTGTTTTGGGGTTTTTTCCAAGGAAAAAGCTCCTACTCTATTTTATTCAGTACAGCACACAAACACAAAAATGGCAATTATCAGAGATTGCGGTGTTTTTTTTTAATTACTTATAAAAAAGACTAATTTATAAGTTCCTCCTGTCTTTCCCTCCAGTCAGCTCAGGGCCACAATACTGGGAGAGCTGTTGCTACCTCTTGCTCATGGAGAGAAGATTTTACTGCAGCAGGCATAATTTCTGACTGTATTAAGAGAAGCTCAGATATAACACACCCACGGCCAATGTGCACACATGCACCCGCGCACTCACCCATTCTCTGCAACGCACACATTTCATGCACGCTACAAAGCAGCTGACCTTACAACAAAGCTGCACACAGCACAGAGGAGACTAGCTGGAAGGAGACGAGAGGTGACAACTCTTTTGTCAGTTATCAGCGTGTGACTAACTCTCCTAGAAAACGTCTGCATGACAAGAGCAGTGGGAGGGATTAGAAGGCAAGATAATAACCACAACACAAAGAGGAAAACAGCTTCCAGTACACATCGCAGGACTGCTGACAAGTGATGAGCTCCTAGCATTTGAAGCAGTCGACAGCAAGTGAAGAATTCAAGTTTATGTGAACTGACCCATGGAGGCAAGAAGCTGGAGGCTTTACTCTATGATTAGACCATCTTTGCTCATGTTCAGAAGTAACATACTGTAAGCGACTGTTCCAAATGTAAGTACAGATTTTTCCTTTTCAGTTTTAGCCAAACATGCATGTGATCATTTCTTTTTGTGCATGTTGGTTGTAGGTAATGATTATTCTTGCAGCACTTGAACAAAAGCCAAATGTAATACCACAAAACAGTTGTTTGGTGAAGCAGTCCTTGAACCCTGTAGGCTGCATAGCACATCTGAATCCCAGGTGTAAGCTGTTAGAAAATAAAACTGCAAACATTTACACAGGCAAGGAATATATTCACCCACATAGTTTGGTTAGAGCTGAAGACGTAGAAGTCAGTGTTTCTCCAGACTGCTCAACCATTAACAATCTTAGAAGGTAATTGCTATACTACTTCAAATCAGACAGTTCTTGAAGTAATGTGTTCCCACCGTACCCTTCAATCAGACATTGCTATCTTGCTATGACAGAACAGATAAGTACGACAACACAAAATCTTGTTTCTTTAGTTCTCCAGAGCAGCCTGCTGCAGCCATGCCCCTGTTCAGCTGGATGAGGTGGTCACATGACACAAGAGCGGAGGCTCCAGTTGAAGCAAATTCCCCCAAAAGCTCCAGGGTTGCACCTAGTTGTGTGCTGATCAGAGAACTCCTGTGGCATGTGGAGGAGCACGAGCGGCTGGCAAGGGAACTCGAGTGGGAGCACAGGCTGGCCCACAACAAACTTGATATCCACTGGTGCCAATACCCTCGGTTACGGACCCTGATCCCCTCATCAGAGCTGCACCAGCTGGAGTTCCTGTGTTCCCAGATCCCACCTATCCACGCAGCATCCGTCCTCTGCAGGTGCTTGCATGCTCTTACCTCACAATAGCAGGCTATGAACAGGGGCTAGCTGGCAGTGCATCAACAGGGTCTGACAGCAGGCACAACAGAGACCTAAAGGGAAAAGGAGCCAGGGCGACTTGCCAAGAAAAGCTATAATGCATTACTGTGACAGACACAGGCAGAGCAGGGTGAAGGTGAGGGGTTCCATGTTCCACTCATCTCTAAGTGAGCTATTACAATATATAAAGATTAGTTCTACATACTTGATCACTGCGCCCCATTTAATTCACATACAGCTTACTGCTAGGTCACTAGACTACTCTTATATAAACAGGTTAGTGAAGTGTGCATAACATAGTTTGTACACTTTCCAAAAATAGTCCCAAAAACAGAACCAATGCAGAATTAAATTGGGGGAGATGGACGCTGTGTTGTGTGTGTTTCTGAATTTTTATCATGCCTTTAATTACATAAAGCTACATCCCCTCACAGGTTTCGTGAAGTTCTTGCCAATAACAACATCAGGCCGTGGGAGCTAGCATCCATTTTTAAGCAAGTACTGAGGGACTTTCTGAGTCAAAAGCAGTTCGACGAAGAGGACAACCTCTCGGTGCAACCAGGACAACTACGACCAATAGAGGCTTGGACGAGTCGCTACAAAATGAAGCAGGGCTTTGTCACACCCATCGTCCCCAATTGCGGAGATCACCAAAGAGAGGAGATCCCCACAATCTCTGGATACGTGGAAAAAGCCATGCGGGACTCCAACTTAGTTACAGCAAGCAGGGAGTGGGACCTTCCATATTACTACCCAGCGCCTCTCAGGCCCAAAGGAGCATACAGCACCACACTGTGAGACACCTGCTCAGACACCTGAGACCTATATTTATTTTTATTATCCAGGTTAGCATAGATACTAGAGCTTCTCTGCAGTTGAACGCTATGAATAAGTGAGGGGACAAAAACAGACAAATATTCACTCGCTGCAGGATTTCTGGACTGAAGGGCTAGTATTTTTAAAATGCTCCCTACAGAATTTAAATGTTGACCTTAATTAATTCTGGTAACAGTGACGGAGAATAATAGTTTATGTAAAGAACGACTAGATGCTAGATAATATTTAATACAACCACAACCAGTATAAAAGAATCCAAAAACAAAATACGAGACCTCCAAATTTTTACTGTTATAAAAATGTCGGCCACATTAAACGTCGAACTTGACTTGGACAGTGCCGACAGATTCAACTGAATTGGCTTAATGTGACTAGAATTAAATACTATGGCTGTTATGTTGTCTTAAGGGTCAGGTACTCTATTAATTTGGGATAACTGACAAAAAGCCTGTGAAGTAGTTTTATCTACTCCCGCACGCGGTCAAGCGTTGCTAATTAGCATGAAGTTAGCTAAGCTAGCTTTACGTTTACCTGCTCTCTGTCGAAGGTGGCTCGTCTGACTTTTGTTTCAGTACTTCTTCAGCGACTTTAACGGTGCCAATCGGGGCCCCGACGGTGAACCACCCCGAAATCTGTTCTGCAGTAAACACCTTCTTCATGTTGAGACATTAAGTCGAGCGTGTCCACGCTGCCTCCTGGTAACTAGCATTAGCTAGGTTGAAGCTCGCGTTAAGGTCAAGCAGCTAAAACTGGCGCTCAGCGAGCAAAGCATTAGCTTAAAGGCTATTGGTTCTCAGCAGCAGAGAAACCAGGACGCGGAATTTAACACGTTTGTACAAATATCTTTGTACCTTTTTTTCAACATGTATTTCTTATGTGAGAAATTATTATACGCAGCTTATGTCATATTCCACATTTATACTATACCTTGTCATAATAAACAACAACATTATAAAGACATTAAAATTTAGTAAAAGAAATATACAAACACCGTCAAATACAGTATACAAACGGATGTTTATTACAGTAAATACATTAAACTGTACTGTATTAAAATGACCAATCACTAAGCATGTGTGAAAAGCTCAGCCTTTCACATTATGGTGGAATTCAGCATGACTATAATGACAAGTAATGATCGGTACAATTTAAGGCAACAACACAAAATTAAAAGAAATAAAAAGCTAGGACTAGTTTGACAACACCTGCTCTGTACATTCGGCTTTATTTTTAGAATGTGAAGTACAAACTGAAGAACAATTTGAACAGATAAAAAAAAAATTACTCAAAATTCCCTGACTGAAAACATCTCATAAAACACAATGCCCTTAGACTTGAACTAAATGGTAGAAAGTTGACTTCCATTAGAAAAATTTTTAAAAAGCAGATTTATGTCATCTCCAGCGGCGGAAAGGCAATGTTCTCTCGCATTAAGGCCATCTCCGCTCTAAGCTTTTCATTTTCCTTTATACAGGACAAATTTAAAAAAAAAAAAAGGTTACTGTTAAGATTAGTCACAGTAAAAATAGAAGTATGTATATTTTTGTCTGGTAGGATTAGTTACCTCTTGAAGTTTTGTGTTGTCCTTTTTCAGCTTCACCAGATATTCGATCCTCTGTTTATGGTTCTTATGTCCCACGAGTTTCCCATTCTCCTCTGACAGCTTAACATTCTGTTTACGGAGAACCTCATTCTCCTACAGGAAAGAAATTTAATAATGAGCTAAGTATTAACTCGTAGTTTGGCAGCTCCTCGACAGCCCTCATGCATGTGTCAACAAGCTCAATCATTTCGAACTTGACTGTCACTCTATTCCAATAAAAACGTCAATATAAATATAACAATAAAAAAGTGCAAAAATCCATTACTTTTCGTAGCCTTATTTATTTATCTCTCTCAGTTTTTCTGCTTATTTTAAATTGACTTTTTTGCCTGTCAGTAAATTTTACTAAAGAAATATTAGTGATCGATACCAAAGTCTTTTTAGCTATTTTAAAAGTAATCGTTATCACATTGCCACAGAGCAAAGCTGCACCCATCATGTTTTATATTTTGTTGTCTTAGTTCCGTGCATAATTGTCTTCAGCAAAATGTAAGTGAAAGCATTCATCACCCCGAAATACTTGCTCATGATTGATTAGTCTACTTTGAGCCTAACCTGAAGTAGTTTCTCCTCATCCTGTATCTTGTGGCTCAGATCTCTCAGCTCTAAACAGCGGTTCCTCAGCTCTGTGGTGAGCTCCTGAACACAGGTCTGAGACTTGGTCAACATAGATTCCTGTGTCTGTAATCTAATACAAAGACAAAAGACACAGCTCCTTGTCACATCAAATATTTATATGAAAACAACATACAATAACAAAAAGAAGTACAGCGCGCAGGCACCTACTTTTTTTGAGTATCAGACAGCTGCTGAATTAATTTGCTCTGTTGACAAAAAACAAAGAAACATGAACTGAAAGTATCAAACTAAAAACAAAAATCAATAAAAGAATACAAACCTTCCCTGCTCTTTCCTCCTGTAGCTCTTTAAGTATGGACTGCTTAATTGCATCACTTAACTCCTCACTGAGATTCACAAGATAACATTAAGTTTACATAAGCCAATAAAAACAGATCATTTATTCAACAAGAGCGTAATGATTTTACAGATATACTCCACCTTTTAGTATTTCCATTCAGTGTCATCTGATTCTGTTTGATGTAAAACCCATCAAGCAATGATTGGATCTCCATTCGAACCATCTCTTTCTCAGTCAGCTGTGTCTGAGTACAAGTAAAATGTATATGTTACATCCTTTAGTGATTAATGTTTTAATAGACTTTACGAATTTTAGAATTCGAATAATATATAAAATACTTTAAGCCTCTGAATCTCCTCATTCTTCGCAGCTCTTTCAGCATTTAGCTCTGTCAAAAGAATCTCCATGGTCATCATGGAGGAACGCCTATTCTCCAACTCCTTCTCTTGGCTCTCTAGCACCTGGCTGATGTTCCTGTTGAAGCTTCCTGGAGTGCAAGGTGTCTTCAGAAGCAAATGAATAAAAGGGGGATCCATGCTTAAAGCAATTAAGGCATCATTGTTATGTAAACACATTTAAATAAACACAGGTTTTACCCGAGGTACTGATTTAGGTGTGACTGTCATGTCAACAGGGGGTTTGAACCTTCCATTCCTGATTGTTTTCTCAACAGCCTCTTGCTGTTGTTGCACCTTTTTAGTTTATGAAAGAAGTCATTTTAGTTACTTTGAATTGACTGTTTTTTCAAATATGTATTATAACAGAAAACTATCACCTTCTGCTGAAGATTCTGTATCTCGATATCCTTCTGAGCCACTTGTTCCTGCGATGCTTGGAGCAGGCTGTTTTGCTCATCCAAGACCTTTGTGAGTCTTTCAACTTCCTCAGTGGCATAAGCAACCTCCTCCTGCAAAACCTCAACCTATGGACAGGCAACAGCATGTATACTGAAACGTCTTTAGCTTAACTGCTACCAAGAAAATCAAAAGATTATAGCATTGATTAATCGTGGAATATCACACAAAACACTAATATGATCGCTCTTACCTCTATTTTATTGGATGCTACCCCCCTGTTCAAAGTCTCTTTTAGATCACAGATTTCTGTCTGCATGCTAGCATTTTGCTGCCTCATCTCCTCCCTTTGAAAGCAGGCAGCCTTGTACTTGTCCTGAAAGAAGAATTATATATAAACCAGCCCAGAGAGACTGAAAAGGTAAATACATATTCATCGAATTGGCAGCATAAAGCATTATCTTAAACACATCTTATTCATGCAAGGCTATATATGTAATAGAAAACAAAGGAAGGTACTGTAATGTCTTTGAACTCTTCAGACAGGTGGCTAACAGTTTCTTCCTTCTGGCTCAGATCATTGCGGAGATCTCTGGTTTGGTTTATAAGATCTAGAACAACATCCTGTTGAAATATAAAAGGTGTGCAGGTTCAGCAGGAAACACACGATGCAACAATATTTTCCATGATTGGGGAGATAAAGATGTTTCAGGCTTACTTTATCCTGCTCAATCTTCTGCTCGAAGCTCTTAATAGTTTCATTTGCAGAAGTTAAATTTTGTTCTAGATAAGCAAGTTTTGACACCTGTAAACAATAGGAAGATTTAAGTTTAAAAACCGAGCAGAAAAAGTACCTTTATCCTAATTTTTATTATTACAGACACTTGTGAACTTGAGACTTACCTGTTGCTGATTTTGTGCTGTCAGGTCTGACACTTTTTTTCTAAGCTGTGTATTTTGCTCCACAGTTTCAATCAGTTCTCTAAAGAAACACATTAATATCAATTATTATTATTATTATTATGAAAATCTATTCATTAGAAGACAAACAGAACTCACTTTGATGTAGTTTCTTTGTTTTCTCTTAACTGTAAAATCAGATTGCCTGTGTGTGTTTGTTCACTCTGCAGAGAATTATTCAATTCCTAAAACAATTAACAAAACACCACAAGACAGTTTAGACACTAAAGCCTACATTGTTTTTTTGTTGTTGTTGAGATGAGCTTATGAGTTCACCAACCAAGAGCTGTGCCTGCAGGTCCTCAATCTGCTGTCCTGCCTGATCAGCCTCAAACTTGGCCTCAGCTTGCAGCTGGTCAAACAAATCCTGCAGAGTCCGATGCTGCTCAAGAAGTTGCTCCCACTCAAGGCTGGAATTGGGTCAAGTTAGATTTCAAACAAAAATTTCCTGTTGTCTCATGTTAGAACTAAATGTTGCTTATCTTCAGGGCTCTGTATCATCTTCCAGAGATGTCACATTACAGAGTACAGTATGTATTTCACTCTTGCTTACTGGACTTTGTCGAGTTGGAGCTGTGTGCTGATCAGACTGCCGGAGAGCTGGGTCACCTCCCTCTGCTGCTCTCTCTGACAATCTCTGAGCTCATTCTTGACAGCAGCTAACTCCTTATCAGATGACTGCAGCACCAGACGAAGATCATGAATTTCACTTCTCAGAACTAAAAGGATATGATAAGAAGAGCAGTCACTTTGGTATGCTTGTACCTGCCACCATCTAAGAACAGTTTAACTGCAGGAGAGGTCCAGGCAGGGCAGCAGGATGCTACAGTACCGTTGGCTGCTTGCTGTTCAGACTCTAGGCTTTGTTGCAGCTCACTGATATTTTCTTGCAGTCTGAGGAGATCTCTAGTCCTGTTTGCTTTCTCAGCCGAAAGCAGCTGCAGCAAAAACAGATGTTAGGCAAAACTCTTTCGGAAAACTTTTGAATAAAAGTAATGTAACCAAGTATAAAAGTAATGTAACCAAGGCAGAAGGTGTTTTACGTCATTCTTGTGTTCAGACTCTTGCGATAACAAAGTGATCTGCTCCTCCAGTTTAGAGATTTGCTGCAACAACCTGCTGTTTTTCAGCTCTTCCTCATTCAGTTGTGTCTGGACAACACTAGCGTGCTCCTGATAAGCAAATTGAAATTGTAAAACATTCTGAAGTACAGATTATATGCATTTCAGTAAATATTGGGGAGCCTCAAAAACGTGTTACCTGTACTTGGCACAGTTCCTCAGTAAGAGCCATCTCAGCCATGTCTGAAGGAGGCTGCTCATCCCAAATGTCACCTACATTACTGCCTGTCTCATTTAGGTGCTCTGGGCTGCACAGAGGCACAAGACGGGACCGCAAGTTGTATGCTTTGGTAGGTGTGCTAAGGATCTGGAATAAAAAAAAAAGGTTTAATTCTGCTTGTCTGCGCAATGACATATCAAAAAGGTTAATTAGTAAAGAGAACTAAAATACTAACTGCCATTTTAACACACCTTAATAGTTTCAACGTGAATTCGGTTCAGCTCTGTGACCTCCTGTATTTTGCAGGCATGTGTAGCTTCCAAAATGTTTTCCAAATGTCTGTTGGACTTTTCGAGGTATCTTTTCTCAGACTCTAGCTGGGATATTTGTTTCCTAAAACACAAAGCACCATGCAGAAACCTCATCAAGCATGGTTAAAGCATGCCATGTGCAGTTTTGTTTTTATTAAATGGAGACCTTACTTGGTGACCTCTTTGTACACCTCAAAAGCCTGAAGGACAGCTGTGAGGTCAGACTGTTTCTGAACCACCTGAGCCTTCAGTTTTTCTACTGTAGCAGCCAAACCTGCAGACAGAGGGGCTGAGGAGAGTGCTGGAGCTGTGAAGCAAAGAATACAGAATTGACACAAATATAGAGCAAAGTTGAATTTGCCACATCCTTTCTCAGTTTTGTGTTTAATCATCTTACCTCCTGTAAGCCCTTCTGACTCCACAGCCCTTTGAAAGGCCTCCTCTAGTTCAGCAGAAACCTGGGCTACCACCTCTTCAGCTTTCACCAGTGATTCAAGAGAGCGAAGTTGACGGTTTTCCTCTCTGAGGCTAAAATTCTCTGCTGCATACCGAGTCATTTTAGGGTGATGCTCAACCTTATAAGGCAGGAGTGTGTAGACAAAAACGGGCAGTGACAAGAAAAAAAAAAAAAGAAGGCACATCCAGGAGTTAAGAAGAATTATACAAACATACAGAAATTATACAGATGCAAGTTTCTACCTTTGTATGTACAGATTAACAAACATATATTAACATTAGAAACATTCATGGCAACTTTAATGACCAAAAAATATGTATTAAATATATAGATATATAGACATATAAAGATGACCATTAGTAGTTGGTCAGGCAGGGCTTTACATCTTACCTGATCTTTTAAGACCTTAACTTCTTCTTTCAGTTGATCAATCAGAGTCTGAGACTCTTTGTCTGACGAGACGTTTTGTCCTGTCTTTAATTTTCTCTCAAGGCGAGCGATGTGGTCTTCTCGAAACTTAACTATCATTCTACTAGAATGAATAAACTTGTCTTTTTGTGTGCAGACCTCCTCGACCTGGGCCAACTTCTGGATTAGCACCTGAGTGAATGCAAACAGATCTAGTTTAATTTTTCAAAACATCTTTGCTATCATTAGATATATGCACTTTATTTACATTAATATTTCCATACCCGCTTCTCCTCTTCTCGCCTCTTCCACAAATGAATAGCCGTCAGAAACTTTTTTTTATATAGGACATCATAGTGAACTTCTAAAGATGGGTCTGCCAAGAGAAGATCTTTTACTCTTCCACATACACTCATTCCAAACAGTAATGCAACAGCAAGAGTTATTGCATGTGCTGTCTCACTGTCTAAAGTATCTTACTTATAATAGTTAAATGACTTTTTGTATATAATTACCTAAAGGCAGATTTGGCCCTCCTGGCGCTAGATTACCCTGGTAGTCCACAGCCTGGGAAGCTAGTGCCTGAGCAAGCTGCTCTTTCAGCTTTTTTACCTCAGCTTGCAGCTGTTTCACATTTCCCTGAGTGTCTTCATTGATTATAGCCTGACAAAATAGAATAGTTGCACATTGATTCAATCTTTAATATTTAATATATCAAGCTAGTCTCTTAAATCAAGATAAAGTTATGGTTGATGTGAGATACCTTATTCTTAATCAACTTTGCTCTTTGGGCAAACTGCAAGGTGGACAATGTTTCACCAAAACACTTTGAACCAGGGTGCACATTGGCTATGATGTAAGTTTTTGCATTTCCTCCAAGAGAGTCCTAAAACAAAGAGAACATATTCCTAATTTATATGTATTTATAATATTTTTTGAATTACAATACACAATCATGTATTTTATAAATTCACTAGTACACAGTGTCTAATTTAAATAAAACAGTCAAAATAAAAAGGCAATACATAAATTAATGTGATGTTATCTATCTGTTCAGACACTAACCCTGAGCAAGAAGGTGAGTTTAGAGTCCCGATAGCAGATGTGACGATTCTTCCCATTGGACACATCCACCAGTGCCATGATTACCTGTCCAAGACACATGAGCGAGCGATTGATACTGCTGGCCTCCTGAAAGAAAAAAAAGGCACACAGCAGCTGTGAGCAGCAAGTAAATCATACATTCAATGTTTCCCTGTAAGACAGAGCTTTACCTTTAGTCTAGAACCCTCTGTGTGTGTGTCTTTCTGCCTCTCAGACCCTGCCAGATCCACCAGATTTAGCTGAGATGTACGAATGTTCACTATGTCATTAATGGACTCTTTGGACTCCAAAGTCATGGTAAACACTGCATGGGATCTGGAAGACTCTCGGTTCATAGAGGTAGAGGCAACTCTTCGGTTCCGCCAGCCCATAGAAAGGACCTATGATAAAGTTTCAAATACAAATTCTGTACAGTCCCATAGCCATTTATTATCAGGACAACTGCATTTATTTACTAGCTTTATGAAATCATTGTATTTATTTTACAACTGCATCTGTCTCTTTTGCTAAGTTTTAATTTCCTAAACTTAAATTCCACTGCTTAAACTGATTTAATTCTTGTTTTTATTTCTTTTTATAATTAACTTCTCAAAAAAGGAAAAAAAGCATATATGGTCACAATTGGCAGGACAATCCTACCTGATAAGCTTCAGCAGCAGAGTTGACAAATTTCTCAACAGCTCCTTCTACAAACACACCCTTCTTGATGTTCTCCCTCAGGAAAAGACTGGCTGAGGCTGTGTCCAGGAGGTCATAAATCTGTTCATTGTATATCTCTATGAATGAACATTTGCAAAGGAAACTCTTGGACTGGGAAGGCTTAAAGGAGAGAGGAAAAACAAATTAACAAAATCCAAGGAATATTAACAGTTCAATTTCATGAAATTGTTGTTCACCTTTTCCACTTCTCTGTTAATGAGGAAAAACAGATACTCAAAACTCCGAGGTATAACGCCTCGTAATTCATCTGTGAAGTTATCCAACTCAGAGGGTCCTAGAGCGAGAATGAAAGTGTTACAAGAGTCGTTTTATAAATTAAAAGGGTTCTTTTTTATAATGCACATTGTAAATACCTGGACACTTACCAAGCATTGTGAATGTTTTCCCAGACCCTGTCTGTCCACTGCAGAAGTAAGATTTTAATCTCAGTTCATTTTAATAAGAACTTAAAGAGTTTACATGAGGCACAACACAAGCTGGCTGAAAAGTACATTTCAATTTCCCCTTGTTGTGAACAGACAAAAACACAAAGACCACTTACTATGCAAATATGGTACCATTGTAACCATTCATGCAAGATTCAACAATATTCTTGGCCACGCTGGAGAATACAGAATCCTGGTGATGAATAATAACAAAAAGTCACATGCACTGTCCAGCAGGACACTGATTGATTGACACTGATATTCATCCATGGAATACAAGTGTATTCCCCCAACCTGGGATGTATCCATGTCAGCAACATGATCATATGTGAATGTTCGTGGTTCTGGTTTTGCCAGCAGACGGATGGTGTTGGGAGAAGTAACGGTGAGGCAGAGATTGTGATCTCCATCTGTGGTCAATCCACTACCTTGGGTTAGAGGACGCACTCGCACAAATACTTTGATGGAATCACTTTCACCACTGCAGGACAGTAACATAATACAAATATTAAACAATAGACAGCAAGACGAGTCACCTTGATACTGTACAACCTCATTGACTTCATTAATAAGTATCACAATCCACATTACAAAGGAAATTACGGACTGTGGTAAAAGTCCTGACCCAGTACGGCTTTGCACTACGTTAGTGTAAGGTTACTGCTTCTTTACTGACATGGCTCATCAAATGTTATATCACTTTACCTGGCAGCGAGTTGGGTTGAATCCCCAGAACCTGACAACAAAATGAATGGTCTGTCAACTTTTGTTTTACGTCGACATCTTTTAGTATTCAGTAACAAGGACACGGGTATATTCTAAGCCTGCGCCCGAACACTAATATAACAAATTGGTAGCTAAGTGACTTAACTGACTAAGATGACTCCGACTATGTTAGCTAATTTGCTAACGTTGCTTAACACTTAACTGCTAACATCGACAGATTCAGCTATGAATAGGACGTTGAAAGTATTTTACCGTCACAGAACAAACGTATATGAACATGTATGTATTGCTCTACCTCTTCCAGTGGTGTTCATGGTTGATAAAGGTATCCCTCTTCACAGCATATGTATTACAACCATCACAATCAGACGAACTACGACACTGTTTACGTTCTTCAAAATTGGCGGGATTGTTTTGGTCGCTTTACGTCTTCTTCTTTGGTTTTTGTCACCATTTAGTGTGCGTACCGCCATCTACTGTAGCGGATGGTGTACGTGATTTTGACTCAAACTGAAAACTGTTTCAGACTAAATGAAGCTGTCAATTTGTCATGTCTTAGTTATTTGAAATGTATTTTGTTCATATTTACGTTAATGTTTATTATTCGCTTCCGTTTTGCAAAGATAATTATGTGATATGAATAAAACTGAAGTGCCCTGCCTTCAGACTTTAATGCTGTGATTACTCTTTGTTGCCAGTATTTTTTGTGATACTATCTTATTCAATCTTTCGTTTAACGACGTCCCCTTGGCGCAGCCGTCGACTGACTCGCACTCAAAATGCGGCGTGATTGGCTGCCTAACCAGGAAGCGCGTTTCCTTTGAACGTGTCTAGGCTTTTTATTGGTGCGTTAGACTTTTAAATTCCAAACGGTTGTCTCGTGTTCAAGGCGAGGGTTTTTCAAACCCCACGTCAGTCCTGCGCAGTTGCCTTGTAGATCTATTGGACGTATTTGACGGTAGACGTTATTATTTCTGGCTGGATTATTTTTCTTCGAGGTAGGTGGTAAATATACTGTAGTTAACGTTTTGCATGCAGTCAAACGTCCAGAGTTTTTTTTCCATGTCGCCTCTAACATAAGTAATTTTCAACAGTTCTCAGGCAAATTTTAGCTTAGCGTTAGCTCTTAATGATGTTGAATTTGCTAACTATCGCCAGCAACAATAGCACTTATTTATTGTAGTTGATGAGTTCTCCTGACAGATGCCCCATAGTTAAAAGTCGGCAGACTAATGTTAGGAAAGTCAGTTAAGCAGATAACTGTACTATTGTTTAATGCTGATGCAAATGACTTGATTTGGGTGTTGAATCGTTCACACACTGCTGAAGGCTATAGCATTAACAGATGTTGGTGTAACTTAGTTAACGTCAAATTCTTTTATAAATGACAACGTTGGCAACTCTAATAAAAACGCATATCACTTAGTAAACAAACGTCTCATTCAGGCTCAAACAATGACTAGATGATTAACTTAAACGGTTACTGTAACTGGGCAGGTTGTTGTTGGCTCCCTCTGGTGGATTAACAGTGTAATGACCGTACTGTGGTTTCAAACGTTTTAGAAATCTAAATTAGATTTTTATTTATTTAACACGTGAAAAACGTAAGCAATTTTTTACACTTTGCAAAACACTTTTTCTAGAGAAGGAGTGTAGCGTACCAATAAAATGGTTCTTGCCAATGTAGACACTAACAGTAAATTGTCAGACTCACATGTTTATTTGTGCCCAAGGGTAAGTTTTACACTTATCAGCCACATGACCTAAACTGTCTTATCAATTGGTTGCAGCTTTTATCAAGACACCTCCCTCCCAGTAGAGTCGGATCCTACCAGCCCTGCAGCTGATAGTCTGTCCTTCTCTTAACAGGATGAGTTCTGTTGATGTAAATGATGAGAATCGTGGGGTCTGCCCTGGAGGAAAGCACAGCAGCTTGAGCAACGACATCTTTGCCATTGATCAGCCAACTGGGAGGCCTTCCATCCTGCGTCAGACAGAGAACCTACCCAGCAAGACAGTTCCAAAGGGGTCAAAGGTATGGTTCCCAGAACCTGTGGCTAGATTATTTAGTGTCTAGGCAATGCTTACAGTACTGACCAAACTATTTGTGTGTAGGTTTGTTTTCAGACTCCAAGAAGAGACCCTGTGACTAAAAGAATTTTATCCCCAACCAAGTCTGCCAAGATGACCTGTGTGGATGAGTGTTCTGTAGCTATGGGAGCTTTGAATTTGGATAAAACAAAGTAAGCAATATTCTTATGTAAAAGCTTTCCCCAGTGACCCAATTACTAATAATTTTAACTGTGCTTGGTTTGTTTTGGCAGTGATTTGCTGCCAGAGGTCTCGACTGGATCAGATGAGCCCAACCAAGGTATTTCAATCCAAAATAATGTAATTTCAATTCAAGACAAGTCCTTGAATTGTATTTGGCTGTGAAGAATCTAATGCACATCCACTTGACCTTTCTTATAGAAGCATCTCTCTACCCTGATGATATCATGCCTATACAAAGCAAAGGCTACCAGTTGGATTTTGACAACCTTGATGCTTTCAACCCATTTCAGGGGGCTAACAAGATGGCCCTTTTTCCAACAAAACCTGTCATTGAAAATGTTCCAGAAGAACAAGGCGCCCATACAGAACCAGAGAGTACCATGGATGAGCCTCCTAAGATAGAATTTGCACTAGATGAGACCCTTCCAGTCACCCCGTCTGTTGAAAATTCCCTGTTTGACGTCTCTGCTAACATCAGTTCTACAGAGAGCAGTGTGGTCACCGTAGCAAAGGTTGCAGCAATTAAGGAACAAGATTCATGCACTGCCACTCCAGACCAACAACCCATTAAAATGTCTCCACGTGCTGATGAAGACCCGGCATCAGGCAGTTTTGTGGAAGATGCTCCATTACAAGTGAAAAGCTCATACAACTTAGATTTTGACAACCTTGATGCTATAAATCCTTTCCAGACAGGTGGCTGTAAAATTGCAAATTCCCCTACTCTGGAGAGAAAAATGCCAGAAAAGAGCCTTTTTGTAGATGAGCCACAAATAAAGGAAGAAAAACCTGCTGACGTTGTGAATGTTCCTGAGGTGGCTGAAGAAGAGCCTGTTCAGCCTGAAGTAACACGAGATGGAGGGGCCACATCCACCAATACAGACAAGTCTACCCCAAACACAGAGGGCCCGATCAAACTTGAGTTCAATTTTGATGACTGTGACGTTAAACAGAAACCACCACCCAAAAAATTTGGCAAAAGGCTCCCTGGCGCTAAATCTAAAGAGGTAAAGCCAGTAGATGACAAACGACCATCACAAGAACCTCAAGTTAAGCCTGATGCTGGTGAAGCCTCTGAGCTTTCTGCCCCTAAAAGTTCCTACTCATTTAACTTAAACAAGTTGGATGATCTCGACTTTAATCCATTTGGCACAAAAACGAGCGTAAACAACTCTCCAAAGGCCAACGAGAAAGCTAGTGCTGTTCCAGAGCAAATGGACAAGCCTGCAGAGGATGGAGCTGCATGGTATGTTTTTGTTTTTGTTTTTAATGCTGGTTTATGTATTTACATTAAATACTTCACTTATTACAAGTGCTTTAACTAGAAGCCTGAATATTTTTGCTCTTGCAGTGCAAGAGAAAGTGCTCCATCATCTGATCTCACTTTTGGAGATGTAAGAGAATAATGTAGTTTGATATAGTTCAAATACAAATCACATCCAGTTGTCAGTTCTTGGACACAAATGTTTTTGTTGTCATTGTTGGACTGATAGATGACTAAGCACAGTGCTGCTTCTGGTGACGGATTCCAGTCTGATGCTGAGCAGCTTGACAATAATCTTCCTGAATCACATCCCACAATGTCAACTGAGCCTGAGCAGAAGTCACAGAACGACATGTCAGAGTTCAGTGATGAGTTTGTTCCTGGAACAATGTGTAAGTAGATCATCAGCTTTTGATGCCTTTTCAATATTCAATGTTTTTTGTTTTTAAAGAAGTTCTTTTCTTCTTTTCCTTTTGTGGTAATCTTTGATTCTAGTCATGACCAATAACTTTGATGGACAAATCGACTACCTTGAACAGTTTGGCTCCAGCAGCGTAAGCCCTTACTTCATGTATATTAAATGCCTGATATTTCTTACCTTTTCGGTGCTTGGCCTAAAATCTGTTTGTGTTTTTACCAGTTCAAGGAATCTGCGTTAAGGAAACAATCCTTGTACCTAAAGTTCGACCCTCTCTTGAGGGAGAGCCCAAAGAAGTCTGCTGGGCCAGCTGCCCAGACTAGTGTCCCCCATCCTGCAGCCCTAGCTTCACGGTACAGCATATTCCTGTTTTCACTCTCTGATCTGTTTTCAGGAGGGTTTTTTCTGCTTTATGCATGTGTTTATTTTTTTTCCCCATAGGTTTGAAACACAGAATACGACATACAAAGAATCAGAAAATGAGCCACAAAAAGATTACTTTAAGGTATTTGCAGCACCAGTAAGTCCTTTCAGTGATTAAATGTTTAGCTGAAGTCCTCTACATGTAACTCCAACTTAACTTGTGTTTTTTTTGTTTTTTTTTTTAAATATGTACCTTTTTTAGAGTACTCCATTACTTGAGAGCCTTGTTCCTCCTTTCCCTCAACCAGCCAACACAGAGGATGCCATTATTGAGGTGCTGAAGTACAGTCAGAAAGACTTGGATGCAGCAATCGCCAGGGTTCAGGCAGAAGTATGTTGTTGTTGTCTCTCCACTCACAAGATGCTTAGTTTGGCTACGTGTGAATATGAGCATTCTTCTAGTTGACCAGGGTTTCCCAAACAACCAGCTGACTCAAACTATAGCAGTAAATACAGTCAGATTTATTATGGATTAATAAGTGTAACCTAAAACAATGTCCAGCTAAAGCTTAAAATTGTTCAGTAAATGACCAGATAATTAATACATGTTGCAAATTATGTTTTAAATTAATCAGAATAAATTCTTATTCTCAAATAGGTAAAGGAAAAAGAAGAACAATGGAATGCAAAGTACAAAAAGCAACTTGATGATAGTCAAGAAATGAGGTGAAGTGAACATAGTTTAAATTTGTTTTCTTGGTTTTATGTAATGATCTCTAGTGATTTATTATATATTTAACTTTTCTTTCCTATTTAAACAGGAAAATAACTGCAGAATATGAGATTATAATCGCACAAATGATGGGTAAGTTGATAAATTCTGTATCTTGCAGGAATTTAATGTGATGGCATTTTTTGAAAGAGCTCTTTGAATTTCTGACATTATTTAGCCGATCAAGAAAAGGAGAAGGAGGTGGCTCAGGCAAAGCTCAACGCAGCTCTGTTGGAGAAGGACCAAGTGTCCAGTGACCTCAACGCCATGGAGAGGTCTTGCTCTGATCTTTTCAAGAGGCTGGAAAAGTACAGGGATGTTGTTGACGGTTACAAAAAGGTGAGGCTAAAAATTTTGAAGTAGATTCATGCAAAAGTTTTGGTAGTTTTGGAGGTAACTTGCTTTCTGTGCTGGTAAACCAGAATGAAGAGACCCTGAAAGCTTGCGCTCAAGACTATCTGGTTAGGATCCGAAAGGAGGAGCAGCGCTACCAGATGCTGAAAGCCCACGCAGAGGACAAAATCAGCCAGTAAGAAACCTGCGCTAATTGGGCAAAATTCTCACACCATTTGCAGTGGCTGACGTTAGTTTTTCCCCTCAGCGCGAATGAGGAAATTGCAGAAGTGCGGTCCAAGAACAAAGCTGAAGTCTCTGCTCTTCATGCCCAGTTGCGGCGGGAACAGCTGAAGGTGCAATCGCTGGAGAAAAGCCTTGACCAGAAGGTGAGTGAAACGGCCATGTGCTCGCAGAGGTGTCAGGTAGTCGCCATCATCAGTTCCGTTCTCATTTCTGTTTTTCCTCTGCAGGAGAAAGAGGTTGAGGAGCTGACCAAACTTTGTGATGAACTCATTACTAAAGTTCAAAAGGGCTGAGCTCATGTGTAAATATTGTATGTTTTAAGTAGTATGTTCTATTCTTGTCTAGTATGTTGTTGTTGCTGTCAATGTTCCAATACTGTAAGTTAATAAAGATAATTTACAATTTGAAATGTCTTGCTGATAATCCTTTTTTGCTTGTTAGCTTCCTGGCTGGTAACCACTAGAGGGGGTAACAAGAAAACTTGAATCTCACCATCTGGGACATGGAAGCAAAAGTGGCTTTTATTCTGTGCAGGATCCATTTTATTTCAAATTGCTCAGTGTACTCACCTTTATCTGTCTGGAGCCAGTGCTCACCCCATCCTGTAACGGTGCAACAAAACAAGAGGCCATCAGATACAATGCTCCCCTTCTTTTCGCAGCCATCGCAGGCTCCTGTCACGTCACTCCCAGCACAGGACAATGCACTTCCTAAATGGTGAAAGGAAATCCTACCTAGATTGGAGTTGAATAGGATGGTGGTGCAGACGGTTTAGAGGTGAAGAGGGTTGATTCACTTAAATGGGACAAGATGCAGGACATTCGGTGTAGCCTTGCAGGGGCCGTCACTCATCTCAAAAGGAACTGAGCCTGCTCTTGTCTGTACAGTATCTATTCAGTCATTCATCACGGCAGCTTGTGTCCCGCTGCTGGCTGCCCTCTGCGTCACCCTCTGCAGACACTTTGACTCGTTGAAAGCAAGAAAGCTGACCTTTCTGAACCCAGAACACCAGCGCCGCTCAAGATTTCCAGCGGACATGGAATTATTCTCGAGGCCTATAACACCTTTTTAGTTTATAGCAACAAACTTATTTACACGTAATCCTGGAAAAACTCTCTGATCAGCTTAAGCAAATGCATTAATCTCTCTGAAGCATGTAACTACTGAGTTTCAGGTCATTTAATCAAACTACCAAACGTTTAGGTGATTTGGTTCTGAGCCGTGAATAGAATGCATCATACAAGATTGTCAAATATAACCAATTACATAGACAGACACCTAAATACTGGCACGTACTGCACATGTACTATATACAACAACGTCAGTATACTTTAATAACATTACATAGATATGTAAAACACCTTACTCTGAAAAATAAAATTTGATACATTTTTAGCAAAATAAATTAAATATTCATGACTCAAAGTGATTATAAATGGCTCCAGCTTCATAAACGTTGTGTGGACGAGGTGTCAGTCAGACGGACTCATCCTCCACACTTTTATCTCAAGCTACTGGCTAACTTTAAAAAAGACCTACATGAAGAATGTAAAATGATAGAGACCAGTTTAGAAAATGGAAATGAGTCCTCCATCCCTTGCAGTCTCAAGCAAGGCCATAAGAACGGATGTGAGGGATGGTCGTATGAAGCATAGTGGTCAGAACTGCAAACATTATGCATCTTTAATAAACAAAGGTCTACCTGAGAAGGAGCAGAAAACCAGCTCTTTTGTAATCTAGAGTACCGTTTTATCTACATTACCCCTGCGCTCCAACAGCTGATGTCAAAGGTAAACCCTAATCTCCATTCAGCCACCGTTTCCAATAGGAAAATCTAAATTCAGCTGCTGAAGACCTTTCAGCCGTCCCGACGACCTGCGACTCCACTCACGCTGCTGATGTCCTTGTCCTTTCTGTATTAAGTGCACAACAAGGATTGACAGAGTTTAGTGGTGTGATGAAGGTAAAAAAGGAAGCACCGAACAGGAAGTCTGGATGTAAAAACCCAAGCTAACAGTGCGTAACTGGCCTCTGGTTTCCCACATGCACTCTCCCAAGAATGTCCAGCTCTGGGAAGTCTGTGTTTGAAGAGTGATGCCTGGTGAGAGTCGCTCAGGAGCGAGGATCCGACACTGTGGCTAACACTGAAAATGAATGTGCTGGTGCTGATGTACTTTCCCGTCCACGTGGGAGTGAGTGTGCGTGTGGATGTCTGTGTATATTTTGGGGTAGATCTTGGTTGGGAGTGCTGCCCCCCCGTGGGCGAGGAGGAGCTGCTGCTGCGCCAGGTACTCCTCGTAGTTCACGGAGCCCATGCAGTCCTTCTCTGGGCTGGAGGCGCCGGACGACGGCGCCGCGCAGCCCCGCTCCCGGCACGGCAGCCGGTGGGGCGTCTGCGCAGCCGGCGCAGACGCAGGCGGAGCGCCCGCAGGGGGGCAGTGTTTCCGGCTCTGGCAGAACCACAGCAGCACCGTGCCGAAGATGAAGACGACGCCGGCGGGGATGCCGATGATGACGGGCCAGGGCAGCGAGCTGGAGGCGGGCGAGAACATGGGAGCGATGGGAGGCTTCGTGTCTGCAAGGAAGCAGCAAATCCGGAACGCATGAGGAGGTGCATGAAGGGTAGTATGAATCGGTCCAGAATCTAAGACTCACCGGGCTGCACCGTGAGGAAGGCGCTGCGGAAGTTGTAGCCCATGGTGTTGGCGCCCAGGCAGATGTACATGCCGGCGTCGTCCTCGCGGGCGCGCGTGATGAGCAGCTTGTTGAGGTAGGAGCCGTCGGGCCGCGACCACACCTCCCCCGTGGGCAGCACCACGAAGCGGTGGTCGCCCACCTCGATGGTGGAGTTGTAGCGGCTCTCCTCGTTGGACTCCACGCGCTTCAGCCACTGGATGACGGGCTTCACGTCGCTGCGCACCTTGCACTGGAAGGACGTGGTGCCGCCGTAGTCCACCGTGGTGTTCACCGGGTGAGTGCCGGTCAGGACGGGCTTGGAGTTGGTCCTCTCTGCGCAGACACAGGCCCATTGACACTAGCATCTATAGCATTGTTAACCTCGAGGCTGGACCTCGTAATTGAGGCAGAGACAGGAACACCTCGTGTAACGCTAGAGGCATGTATGATTAGTTTCCTCTCCGTCTTTGCTCCTGGTTGTACAGCACATTTCTCATGGGGGGGGGGGGGTCTGGCAGACAGCTGAGCCTTAATCAGCTCCAGGTTGGTTGGACAGACTCCGTTAAACAGCTTCTCTATGCAAACACCGGGGCACAGGCCCTCGCCATGGAGCCCGCTTCCTCAATGTGCTTCTCATATGCGTGATTACACGAGCGCGTCCGCCGGCGCGGCCGAGGTACGAATGAGATCAGCCAATTGCAATCAGACGCAGAGCGCAGGTCGACCTGAGAGGAGGCTTTGTTTACAGGCTGCGCTTCCTCCTCGGTCCAAATCAGAGGCACTATTACGGTGATTACTCCACTTCAATTTCCTGCTTTTGTGTACAAAAGTACAGAAAAACGCTGTGCGCGCACACAGCGGTGATCAGTTACGAATGAGCTCCACAGCGCGGCGCGTACTCACGTATGACCTCCACTTTGTAGGTGGCGTTGATCTCCCCCGCCCGGTTGGAGACCCTGCAGGTGTATCGGCCGCTCTGCTCGGGGCTCAGGTTCTTCAGGCTCAGCGTCCACCTGTTGTGGCGGCCGCGGCCGACGTCCCGCTCCGTCAGCGGCGCGTCGTCCTTCAGCCACGCGATGTCGGGCCGCGGGCTGCCGCTGGCCATGCACTTGAGCCGCACGGAGCTGCCCACCGGCCGCGCGATCACCCGCTTCCTCATCTTGGCCGGATGCGTGAAGCGCGGACGCACTGCGGGCGGGAGCGACACTCAGCTTTTCAGCCACGCGTCGACCGCAGCTGATGCGTTGCTCAAGCATGTGAATGACACAAAGCTCTTACCAAGTTTTTCTGACAACACGTCGGGGTCCAACTCAGACTCGGCACCGTCACTTGTTCTGGGTCCAGATCTGTCATCTGCAATAGTCGAGACACAACAGAACATAATAATGTGAATGTGTTTATCAATTAGCAGAGCATTAACCGGGCGGAGCCACGGTGCAGCAGGTCGGGGTCTACTTTAATGCTACCGCTCCGATGACCGGCCTGGAAAAAGGACTTTTTGAATTTAGCACTGACAACAGGGCTCCTCGAAGTGGGGACCATGCTCAGGTCACACTCGAATGCATTTGAAAGAAATGCGATCCGTTTTCCTAAGCTCGGCTCCAGCAGACAGCTGTGGACTTTATGTCACTGCCTGACATCATTGAGCGCAGCTAAGACGGGCTTAGAGGAAATATAATGAGTGAAACCAGCGTGGTTCGTGATGCATCTTCCGTGGTCCAAGTCGTTCTCAGCATTTTTGCACAATGTAAACAAAGCAGAGGGGAAGAGCAATGCAGACACAAGGCCAGAGCAAGCGCATGTTTTCACAGGAGTCCTGACGACATCAGCCGGTTCCGGAGCTTGCGTGCGGGTTGGGTTTTTCTACAGGCAGTTTGGCACACTCGATTCCCGCTCCGGGTTTGATTGGGTCAGGTAGAGACCAGATGTGACTTCTAACCCTCTGGCTCTGCCTCCCTCCGAGTCCCCCTGAAACCCTCACAGCTCTCCAGGGTTCTCTGGGTACAAGCCCTCCTTTGTTTGTCCCCTGCAGCACCGAGCCCAGCCATGATGTCATGGCTATTTGAAGGGCTTTAACTGGCCAACTATAATAACCCATTCCTTTAAAAACAGCCTCCACTGGAAGAAATAGTTCTCTCTTGCTCACTTGGGCTCTCCACATTCCTCCCGGTTCCTGAACCTCCCAATCCAAACAGAACACGGTTCCACACTGACGGGGTTTTCTTTTTTCCCTCAATTTATTTCCTCTCCTACTTTTTGACGATGCCAGGGAACAATAGCCCCCTTTATACAGTTGTCCTGTTAAAGCTATGCCTTGTCACTATTGTCTTTACACAATGTTGGTTCACTGGAGTCCAGACAGGGTGAGGTTGGACCTCTCATGGCTGCCATGAGTGTTATTTCAGGAAGACTGAAAAATGAATTAATCAATGCACAACGAGAGGCCTCTAAGTAAACCAAGAGCCTGGAAAGTGGGTAAAAGCTGAAACGTAATAAGGGATCAAACAAACTCCATATATTTCATGTTCCGAATATACAAATACTGTGGGAATTCTGAAATAACAGCAGCATTATTCAAGTGCTTATACAAATCCTCTGAAGGCTCCCAGTGACGCCACAGAGTCGTTTCAGCGCAATCAGCCTCCATCCGTACAACATAAATCCCCCGAGGTCTCGCCGTGTTTAGGGTTTGACGCCATCCACTCCCAGCTCATTCACAAATCCAGGCACAGGAAACAGACCACTACACAGTCCCGCCGCCGGCCTCCTGTGCCAGCTGAGCGGCAGGAAGAGGCCTGATGATGCGGGGTCACAACCAGCTCCAGATGTGCTTGGGGACACTGTAGCGGCCGTGGCCTTGCATCGCACTCTGCAAAGTCTCCAAAACAGCCACATGTGATCAGGCACACGCGTCCAACCGTTGGCGCGGCGGCGTCTCCGTGCAGAAACACGGAGCTCCGCGCGCCCCGCGATCCATCATCTGCGCTGACATAAACATTAAGATGCAATCCTGTAAATGTTAATATGCCAATCCCATGTTAATGCTCATGTGAAGCCTGCAGCAGCTGAGGAGACGCCGCCTTCTGCGTGCATGGGGGGGGGGTGCAGGGAGGCGATGGGGCCAGTTGTCAGGAGACCACCCCAAACAGGGCCCAAACAGCCGGCCCTGAAGGGATTGAGGAGGCGCCGCGCTGCACCGACGGGCCAGATTCTTCAGATAGCGCAGGGCTGGCTGTCCGCTAGCAGACGGGAGGGCCAGCGGACCCCCCCCCCCCTCTATCATCCTGCAACAAGGTGTGGGGTACGAACCCACTCGCACCTTTGCTGCCTCTTCGTTTCTTTGTTCTCCTCTGTTCCACTTCTGGGTCCCGTTTCAGTTACGCTCCCCGGCGTTCGGCCGTGGACTTGAACAGCTGCCAGGATCAGGTCGACCCCCTCCCCCCCAGAGCGGCGGCGGAGCCGTTGCTTTCTGTGCTTTTTCACCCAGCGATCCAGTAAAAATAATAAAGTGACGTGATCTACAGCCGCGCTGAGAGCTACCCCTCATTTACAGCATTTCAAATAAATAAAGGCTGCTCTCTGATCCTTCGGGGGAAGCGCAGCCGGGTTCCCAGCAGGTTAACTGCATCCAGCTAATTTAAAGTGGCTAACAATAAGCTCATTCAGCCTTAATGGAAAATGCTGCTCATGATAATTGCAGACGTTTTGGCTGAATTCAGAGGACAAGTATTTTGACAATGGGGCCACCCAATGTTTTTGGCAAAAACAATGCAACGCACCCCTGACCCCCAACCACTGTGGCACAGGCTGGAGGGGGGGGGTTTATGAGACACAGGCTTGATGCAAGGACAAGGAGGACGTGAAGGGAACCAGATTAACAGGCAGGTCAGCGTGTCTCTAGGTAACTCCATAAAGGGCAAAAACACTCCCGATACAAATCGCATGGAAATATGCCTCCGAGACTTATGACTGACCTTCCGAAGGTATTTTTTCCTGAGTGGGAGTCGAGCAGCACATGCAGCCAGGCTGAACTAATCTCCCAGGATTCCCTGCCAGCCGCCGCAAACTGTTTTCAGTGGGGTTCTGATTCTCACTCGTCGCTCGTCAACACAAGCCAATCCACACAGACGACCTGTCACATAAACCCACTGTGTGTGTGTGTGTGTGTGTGTGTGTGTGTGTGTGTGTGTGTGTGTGTGTGTGTGTGTGTGTGTGTGTGTGTGTGAGGGGGGGGGGGTTGTCTGATTAACCGGCTAAACATGCGCATCTCCTCCTCGTAAAATTCACACTGTGTCCGACCAGGCCACTAAAGCACAAAGTTACAGGGCAATCCATCATATGATTGATTGGGTGCATCCTCTGTTATGAAGAGCTCAAAACTCCGGACCGCCCTGGGCTACGACGCAGACACAGACGAAGCCACGTCTGACTGTAATGTGCAGTGCAACCTTAACATTATGGCTCCGTGCCTCCATCTCTAGCCTTTCATTTTAGCACAATCAGCAGACACCCTCGCTTTGAACTCACTGGCAACTTCACATTGGGGGGAGACCCAAAAATAAACCTCGCTCCCATTTATTCCCAACTCACGACCACGTTTTACTACAAAAAAGCATTTTTTCGACGCCGTGTTCCCCACATCTGCCTGATTATGGTTCTTGTTCCAAAGCACGGCTGTCATGAGACCGTACTGTGCTCCTCCAGCGGGCGGGCGAGCGAAAGAGAGAGAGAACAGACTCTGGCCCTAATTAGGCATCTTAGAGTAATTAGACTAAACACAGCCTTCACGCTCCACTCTGCTCATTCATCACGCTCCGCTCTAGCGCATAGGAAATGCACTGTATGCACTTGCAGGAACAAGCAGCGCGCTCGCTCAGTCAGACAGAGCTTAACCCTTCGGGCCAGAGGAGCCGTGTGCGAGTGCAGAGACGAACCCTCGATGTGTGTCTCAGTGCAGCGCCGAGGACCCGCCGCCTTAGCGGAACATGGCCCAGAGAAAAGGAAAGAGCTGGAGATTCAGCTGAGTCACAGAGGATGAAGTAGTATGAAACAATATCCCGCGCCGCTGTTGACTTTGGGGAGGAGGAGGTAGGGGCTGTAACACATACACAGATGAGAGGATCAGCCACTAAACCTCCATAAATCCACTTATTTTAGACCTTGACCTCTGGCGCTGATGCTGTCTTTTAACATTTGTGCTTGGCTTCCTGTTCCACAGATGCTGAGGGTGGCATTCTGCACCTCGGGAACCCACAGAGAACCCGGACAAACAGGCAGAACCTCCGCCCTCACCCACCGATGACGATGAGCGTGTAGTTGACGTTGACGCTCCCGAAGCCGTTGGTGGCTTTGCAGATGTAGGTCCCGGCGTCGTCCGCCTCCACCTCCTTGATCTTCAGGCCCATGCGGAGGATGCGGAAGCGGGTCCAGCCGCTGTGGATGTTGCGCCCGTCCTTGGTCCACATTATGAGCGGAGGGGGGTCTCCTTCCACCGGACACGGCAGCTTGACGGCACTGCCGAGCCGCGCCGTCTGCCGGTGGCTCACTTTCTCCGACACCCTGGGGGGTCCTGAGGACACGAACACAGGCCATTAGCAATAATCTTATATGGAGCTAACATTACAAATCATTATCTTATATAGGTCATAAACAGCTGTGTCGATTCCGTTCCTCTTCACACTTTACAGACGCAGACTTCAGACACAGCACTGACAGCTGTGTTCTACATCCTCTTTGACGACCCTCCAGTCGAGGGCCTGATGGTGTATTTGTGTGGTGGTTGATTAACGCCAGTCTGCCGACTCACTGTCTGATCTGCAGAGCAGCTTCAGTAACAGGCTGATCGACCCTCGCTGTGTGAAGGAGCGCTCCCACAGATCCTTCCTCCCTGCTGCTATCACCCTCTACAATAAGCAATGCCACATATCTGTAAACCTGTGCAGTATCTGCCCATATATCTGTATCATGACGTGCCATAATCACCACCCACCTCAGTATCTGCATCTGCTTATTCTATATTATTAAAGGTAACATTCAAAGTAATCACTAAATTCTTTGTGGAGAAACTGCTGTTTCCACAGTGAATGTTTTATGGAACTTCCTGTCTGTTAATCATCTTGTGAACCTCATAAACAGCCTCAAACCCACAGTTTAGAAACTATTAAGTGTCACGGCAGCAAATTCAATATAAAAATGTTCATTATCCTGATTTAAGAACTATTTTGAGTGCAGATAGATGAGATGATGTAGAGGTCATTTATCTGTCTAATTACTGGGATATGTTGCAACCAGATTGTAATAATTGGACCAGCGCTGTTGTTCTGGCCCTGCGTGCAGGAGATCAAAGCCAGGGGGAGGGTGGGTCATAGCGAGACGGACAGCGGCCCGCTCTCCCGGCTCCTAATTGGTTCAGGTCCGCTCCTTTAGATCCGGTGAAGTGGAGCGGGCCAAAACACCCTGTGATGGTGTTAGGAGGCCTGTGCTGCTGCTGCTGCCGCTGCGCCCCCCCCCCCCACCACCACCACCAGCCTGAAACTAAACAAAACCCAGCAGACGAGACGTCGAAGGGAAACAGGAGGTTTGTGGAGTCAAAGAGGAAACGCAACCAAAACTATCAAAACTATACAGAGCGTAGAACTAATGGCTGGTCTGGAAGCAGTGGGAACAAAGGCCAGGGGAACACACACACACACACACACACACACACACACACATACACACACACACACACACACCGCTCGTGTGCCTGTAAGACGAGAGCAGCGAGGCCTCGCTCCCTCTGTTTCCACGCCGCTGCCGACCATGCGTGAACACACACGCGCTCCGAGTCGTCCTTCCTCTCGTCCACGCGCACACAGGAAATTGAAACTGTCATTGTTTATTTGTGGAGAACACGTAACCACAGTCTTCTTGGCCCATATTTCACTCCTCTGCTCACAGACAGAGATGCTGGGCCTCTTCTAAATGACCCCACTATTTATTTACACAAACACCAATTAACGCCACATCTTGGACAAACAGGACTCCGGCATCTTTTCTGACTGCACCCCCACAGGTTGTAACCACGAGCATGAACATCTGAGAGCTCGTTTCTATACTCTATGTGCAACGATGCACCGCTGACTCCAGCTTTATATTTAAAAGGTCCCTGTGATCTGGCTTTGACTTGTTCCGTACGACTGCAGCTCTTGAAGCTTTTGGATTAATACACTGAAATGCTGCGGCTGGTGCTGCAGGCAGAAGGAATGTCCAACAAATGATAATTCCTCCCTCCACTTCCGCTCCTAAAAAGCCTTTTGAAGTTCTTTTGAAAAACAAGGCATGAAAAGGTGCCGAAACCAAGGACACAGTTGGAATCGCTTAATAGGTGTTTGTGCTGCGCGTAACCACCATCCCTTCTGCACGGGGGTCTCTCCTCCTCCTCCTCCTCCTCCTCCTCATCCTCTCTCTCAAGGACAGGTTCTGTTAACCTTGGAAGTGAAAACTCCAAATCTGCACAAAGAGAAGCTCTGTGGAGAATCTAATTCTAAGAGCAGGGAATTATCGGGACGTCTGAGTTCCACCAAAAATCACAACCCCCTTTCTGTTGTTTCAGCTCCGGAGCTGCGAGCCTCTCACCTGGCTGCTGAACTGGCCGTGAGGGTTTTGAACGGAGGCTCTGCCCGATGGAAAGCTGCCAAACGGACGAGGAGCCCGTGAGCGTTTCGCAGCGTTTACTCAAATTGTTCGAATCGCTGGCTGCGCTGCAAGTGGAAATTGATACACATGACCAGATGGGCTTTCCCGTACTGCAGCGCTGGTATGGCGCTCCTTATTATAGCCCGGCTCCATGTGTGAATGGAATCTTTCATGGCGCAGGAAGAGGAGGAGGAGGCCTGGCGACTCACAGAATTAGCTCTGTTTTTCTTTGCTCAATTTGGTGATGGATTATTTTAAGAAAAAAAAAAAACGGGCCACATTCAATAAGAGGCAGTCTTGTGCTGAAGACTAAATATAGACACCGTTGTGTGCGGGTTAATGAACTGTTGATGTGACATGCACGCATCCATGGAGGGAGACATGTTGAGCAATGCTCAGGTCTCTCTCCTCATCCGTTTGCTGTGGATTTGGAGCGACGTGCATCAGACGCATCCCATCTGATGCACAACAGGCTGTTTTAGTCCAAACACGTCAGCGGAGGTTTGCCTTGGCCGCCGACAGCGTCGGACACCTGGTGCTCCATCAAACAGATAACGCACGCAACACTGTCTACTGGATCCGGGACGAAGCGATTCAAATGCAACTGTAAACACCTCCTCGTGAAAAGGAGTCAGGCCTTAATCTCCGGCCAACTGCAGGAGTTACTTAAGCATCAAAGAACGTTTGCAGACTGTAGTGATTCATTACTGAAATAAACAGGGATCTGAGTGGATGTGTCTTCCATATTCAGTGTTTACATAAAGGATAAGAGGCAGATAGATGTTGGAGGATGCTTCCTCCGATTCAGCAGACTGACCCACGACAGGGGCCTTTAAGGGGTTCTATGGTGTAAACGCTCTGGACGAGGGGCGGACGAGGCAGGGGGAACTCAGGTGGCCGAAATAAACTTGCAAAACTACATGAAAGCCAGAAACCGAAGCCGCGGCCATTCATTCGGTGAAAGGTGAGGCGGACGCGGCGGCTCGGGGGGTGTGTGAAAGGCCGGAGCCCGACGCTGCTATACATTTCACAAGCGGAGATAAAAATCGGCATTAAAAAGTGAAAGGGGTGGGGTGGGGTGGGGGGGGGGGGTCACCTTGGCGGTGCAAGAAAGCAGGCGAGGTGAGAGAGGGAGGGGAGGGAGGGGAGGAGGCCGGCGTTACCGGCGGTGGCAGCGGAGGCTGTTCTGACAGCAGCGGGGCAGCGGAGGGGAAAGAATGCTGCCTTTTCTTCCCCGCCCCGACATCCAGCTCAGCAGCTTCACCCGGTGAGGTAATCAATACCTGCTATTTTCCCCTCTCTGCTTTCCAATCAATAGATAAGGCCCGGGTAAGACCAGCCGGCACAATGGCTCTTTCTTCGGCACCATCTGATGTGGGCTGAATAGCGACTGCATCAATGGTGGGAATGGTGCGGGAGGAGCTATTGGGTGACATGAGGGACCAGAGAAACAGCAGGAGGAGGTGGAATTAAAAGAAAGGGCTAAAGAGAATAAGATGCTCCTCTCCATCTATCTGATTCGAGTCCGACGACTAGAATGACACGGCGGCTTGTTTCCACCGAACCTCTGTCTGCTTCCACAGCGCCGGCTCCAGAGCATCGGGCCCCCGCCGGCTCCTCATCAAAAGAACAGAGCGGAGAAATTGCCCCGGCGTCATAAAGCTCCTGGAAACATCTCCATCACGCGGCCCACGGCTGGCGGCGCCCGCTGCCGAGCCTTTGAACTCTGAGCTGTTAGAATTCATTAGAGTCCACCGGCTCCTCTGGCCGCGCTGCAGAGCAGGAGTCAGAGAGACGAAGCGTGTGTTCCTTTAAACCTATGACCATCGTATGCTGTTATAGTTCAAAAAATAACGCAACTGTGATGATTATCGCAGACAAACACAACAAACTTCTTATTAATATCTTTCCTTGAACCAGATTTAGGAATTTTCACGAAGGTATCAAACTTTCCTATATTTCCACAACCCTGGAAAAAGTCCTTCACCTGATATGAATAATAGAATAAATACATAATATTATTGAGACAGATTTCTTATTGAACTAAACAACTAATTCAAACAAACAACAACAGGGAACAACTTTTCATGTCACTGGATAAAGAGTGCACAGTGAGAGGCACTCGAGCCGCTTTATCTCACTCCATTAGGCCCGGGCCTGATGCACACAGGGGCTGAGTGTGTGCTTAGGGCCACTTATCAGGGAGGAGGCGACGGGAGGGAGGCTCGAAAAGAGAGAAAGGCCAGATAGAGCGACGGACGCAGAGGAGGAGAGTTCAGAGGAGGGGAAGTGAAGGAGAGCGACGCAGGGCGAGAGTCACAGGAAGGAGGCGAGGAGGAGAGGACGCCTGTGAGGGGGAGGGAGGGGGGAGGATTAGGTGGGACCGGGCGGCAGCAACCAGGAATCCCAACAATCTCACACCCCACGCTGGCCCAGACTCAGCCTCGGCCACATGACCCCCCCACACACACACACACGGAGCAGGGCCTCCAGCCAGCACCTGTTTATTAGCAGACATTGTGTGGCTGCTGTGCTTTATTCTCACACACAAAACCCATCGCGACGGGTCCGGGTGCTGAGTGCGACTCCGCTCAGAGGCTGTAAACGAGCCCGGCCGTGTGCGTCCACAGCGGCATCCGCGTGCGACGCTGATGTTAATGAGCCTCGTGGAATCCAGCAGCTCGGCGCGAGGGCCGCTCCGTCGCCGCGTCACTGGGAAGCGCTCCGACACCAGCGCCTTTGTCAGCGGTGGATCGCTGACGGGCGGGAGGAGCGGGTGAGGGGCGAGGAAGGGGGAGGCGGGCGAGACCCACGCAGGGCGGCAGGAACTGGTAGAGCTCCCAGTGACAGCGATGGGGCCCCCTCACGTACAGGAATATAGTCTGGAATCAACCTGTCAGCGTGGCGTGTGAGCCTGTCAGTACCACGCTGTCACCGTGGCAACCTGCACCTTCGGACCGGGCCGCACGAAGGTCGCCGCCAGACGCGTGTAAAGCTCAGAGCTGGGAGCGACGGAGGCGACCAAGCCCTCGCTGCCAGAGTCAGCGTGTAGCTAGAATGACACGACTGCTCCACGTCCTCTTTGTGAATATTAATTTTACTCAGGCCAGGGTTCATCTTAGGCCCAAATTCACATCCCTGTGCATAAGGAAATCAAATCAGCTTCACAGCGTGGTGCAGGATTCCAGTCTGGGATTGAAGCAGACATGCAGTAAAATATAAGAATTTATCCTTTTTGCTCCTGAAATGATTTTTCCTCTCTCTCTCTCTGTCTCCCTCTCTGTCTCGCTCTCTCTCTCTCTCTCTCTCTTCCTGCTCCGGTCCTCAAGGCAAAGGCCTTTTTCAACATTTTTCCATTCATTGCTGAAGCGCCGCGTGTCCTGAACGGAGCATTGCTGCCTGCGGCTCCTAGTAAAAAGCAAAAGGAATCATGACAGCTCGCACGCCCTCGCTGAGTGACAGGCACCGGACCAGAGTCTTTGCAGCCGCGATCAAGTGAGGCACAATGCATGAAAAAGTTCTGGGGGGCTCAAAAGAATCGCTAATGGAAAACAAAGTGGAAGTGGAAATGCCAGAAAGCCATGTGGGGTCTTATTGAAAGCCATCGGAGGTGAACTGAGCGGGAGGGAGGGGTTGGGGGGGGGGTCCCTGCTTGTTGCCCGCCGCCCGTCACCCTGTTACTGTAGCAACAGCAGAACAGACGCTCGGGATGCAGCAGGCGACAGCCTCGTCCTGTTTCCTGCTCCCGCGTCTGCAGCTGAACGTGAACCCACCGTTCGAACGCTTCATCTACGAGTCACGATCTGCAGGAAAAGTAATCAGGGGGAGGGACTGGAATCTCATCTTTTGACTGTGGTGACTGAGTGAACAGCTGTGGTGCACAGCCAGTAAAGGGGGGGGGGGGGGGGGGGGGGGGGGGGCAGGAAGCAGGGGTCTTGGCTCCACATAAGGAAACAGAGAAAACAACGCGGGCCGGGAGAAACGGAGGCGGCTGCGCAGGACAAACACCCCCCGCTGGGTGCTGATGTGGGGTCAGTGGTCGGGTCTCACCTACAGGCTCATCCCAGCACCCGCATCACGCCTGGGGTGTGACTCGCACTGCCACACGGCTGCTCCGACACCAGACAGCTGTTTGAGCAAACAGGACCATTCAGGGAGAGACCGAAAGCTGATTATTGGGTTCACAGGAGCAAAGCAAGAGTCCGTTTGACTGGACCCGAATCCATTCAGCCGGCAGGAAGTGTGTGTGTGTGTGTGTGTGTGGTCTGGAAGTGCTCCCGAAGCCGAGCGGCCAAACAACTAATGAGCGACGTACACACACAGACCTTTGTGCGATTCAGTGGGATCTGGAAAACAAACGCAACACAAAGGGGGAAATTAAATTCCCCTCATGTGCGCCGCAGCATTAGCATACAGCTGAAGGTGATAAACGCCGGCGCCGCCGCCGCGCTGACATTTCACATGAATGCTAATTGAAGCGGCCATTAGTGCAGTCAATGAGGGGAGTGTTGCTGGAGCGGATTATACGAGCAAACGCCGACTGACCTCCATTATGAGCACGCATCACAGGCGCGGCCTCCACCTCCACCTCCTCCACCTCCACCAGGGGTGAAGTCTGACACATTCCTCTCCAAATGCTTCCTCCTGAACCGAGCGCTCGTGGACGGGCAGCGCGTCCAGCGCTCCAGTGGCGACTACAGTGTTTCTGGAGGAATATTGTTTCCACCTGGTGTGGATGAGGGGGTGGAGGGGGGCGACCTCAGCGCTGGTCCACATATACAGCGCGAGTAGAGGGCAAACCAGGCCTCTGCCTCTGCATCCAAACCTGGAGGACCACCTCTAATAACACATCTACTGTTCTGTGCAAACGGACCCGGTCTGTGGATGAGAACAGCAGCGTTCAAGCCCAATGCTGAAATGGAGCATTTTAACTCTGCAGCAAAAGAACCGCGGTTCCACCTTCCAACTGGAGCTTTTTAAGAAATAAGACGACTTCGGGGCATTTTGTTTGGAGAAACCAGCCTCATTACGGCTGAAGGAAATGGAAACCTGTCTGGGGGCCAAGCGGCCTTGTAATTTTAAAAGCCCCTGGCCCACATTCTATCTCGTAGTACCTTTGCTTCAGAAGGTAATAAACACTGCGTTTTCCAAACAGCGCTGCTGATTCATGCGCGAGCGGCCGCGACTGTGTTTTCCGCCTGTTTCCCATTAAAACGCACCCACAGTGCTGCTCATTGTGCGCGCGCCTGTTCCACAGTCCCGGCAGCCGCGCGGAGGCCACGCGGGCACCCGGCGCCTCGGCCTTCTCCCAGGGTGCACTGCTGCGGGCTCCATATGTCCAGGCGCCCCCCCCCCCCCCGAGCCTGTCGCCACGTCGCAGGCGCTGCTGGGACGCGTCGCCGGGCACCTCCTCCAGCTGCCGGGGGGTCGGGGGGCGCGGCGGGCTCCCAGGGAGGGGCCGGAGGCATGGGTCCCACTTGGCCCGCGGAACGAGGAAGGGTGTGAGCGTGCGTACGTGCGAGCGGGAGGGTCGGATGTCGCCCGGTGACTGACAGCGACAGGCTTGGAGGTCATTTGCTGCAGCCCGGCGTGTTCTCAGGTGCGCTGTGTGAAACGCGGGGGGGCCTCGGCGACGTGCTGCTCCTGCATCCCATTGTTTAGCGTTTGACTCCCGTCTGTCACCAGACGCTGTTAAACTACAGCCTCCCGGTTCCTGCTTCGTTGACGTCTGTCAATCTAATCTAATCGCACTTAGCCTCCACGTCTTGTTTACGTTTGCTTCAGTCCCGTGAATGAGGCCTTGTCTGCACGCCCATGGATCCGACCCCCCCCCCCTCACACACACACACACACACTGCCCCTTTCCCCCCAGCCCTGATAAACACGCAGGTATTGCACCCATCACACACTTCATGGAGTCACTTCCAGGTGGAGGACGAGGAGCCTGCTTCCTCTCACAGTCACAGACCTTCTGCTTCGGAGGCGCCGCAGCCTGAAGGTTCCGCCTCCATTGACTCACACCACTGGACTGCATCAGTCACGGCTGAGTCGTCGATACACGGCGGAACAAATCGGGGAGAGTGCGTGAACCGGCGGAGGAGCCCGCTGTAAGCGGACGCTGGTACAATAAACCGAGCTGTGGATTCTGGTTCTGCGTCGGGGCCCGATGTGAGACAAGCGGCAGGAGACGTGGACTCACACACTGACTCGTGTTCTTTCGCCCCGGGAAGCTGATGGATGATGTTTGTTTGGTTTAGCTGCGCGCACGCACACACACACACACACACACACACACACACACACACACACACACACACACACACACACACACACACACACACACACACACACACACTGGGGGCAGCGGCTGCTCTGCCCTCCCTCGTTCCCCCGCCGTGTGTTGATTTTGGGCTTCCTTTAGAGACATTCTTTCACTTCTTCGTTTTCCACCTCTAACTTCTCGGTGAGAAAACACTGAGAGCCAACTGAGACTTTCCTCATGCCCACAAGAAACCAGGCGGCCAGCTCGGCTCGGCTGGACCTGGTTCCCATCCAGGACCAACTCAATATTAGTAGGGAGGAGAGAACTCACCTCTCGCACAGTCAGTGAGTAAAACGGCCCCAAAGATGAAGAGCACGGTCTTCAGGACGCACATGGTGCCCAAGGGCAACTTCATGTTCCCTGCATCGAAGAGGCACATAAAGACAAGTAAACGACTGTAGTGAGAATAAAAAAGCACATTTATCCTGGATGTTTGTGTAAAATCAGAAATAACAACAGGTAAAATATAAATAATAAGTTTTTTCTGTCCTTGACCTCCTGGGATCTTTTTCGGTTTGTAGGAAATTCTAAAGCACTTAAAACTAAGGCAGACGCATATGACTGCGTTCAAAGTGACATGTCTGTGTCTGTGACGCTTTTTCTCAGGTACAGCTGCAAAAAGCAAAACGGCAACGGAGCAGTAAAAGTGTTGACAACATACCTGGATATGAAATGAATGAAGTCAGCAGTGTGTCCGCCCCGTGATAATAATGTTTTGAGCTGAGGTCCGGGTCGAGTCCATGAATCAAAGTGACGGTGGTCGCCGTCCCACCGAACCTCAAACGGACCTCCACGCGCTCACCAGCACGAACGAGGCCAGACGGACCCGAGGACCACGACGACAACGACCGTGGACCGGGCTGGAAACGCGTCTGGAACACTTGGGTCCACTCACTGACTTTTCCAGTGCGCACACGGCGGAGACGCAGCGTCCGTCCCAGCGCTGCGGCCGCGGCCAATCACAGCCTGCGGCCGCGTTAACCCGTTGTCTGCCGCCACCCCACGTCTCATCCACGAACAAACCGATGATCGCCTGAAGGATGACGGGCCCTCCTACGCTTTATAGACAGGTTAGCGCAATATTTTACTGCCTGCATTCTTATATATAAGAATGAAACGTAATTAAGTCAAACCTTTTCACTAGTAGGCGTCATTGATATTATCAAAGCCGAAAGTATAAACTAATATATTTTCATTATCATAGATAGCTATATGCAATAATGTCCTCACTGAACTTACTTTTTCAACATAAAGGTTAAAAAAATCAACATTGTAAAACCAATCGTGTGTTGCTATGCTGCCCCCTCGTGGTCAAACGGCGCATTTCCTCCCACTCCCCCGGGTTTTATCACTCATTCTTCAGCAGCAAATGAAGCGCTGTTAACGTTTTAGCCTCGCATCAGGTTCTCACACATTTTACGGGGTGTATTGACTTAATGTCATTTCTATTCTTAACAAAGATCTATATAAAAACATGCTAAACACTGTAACAACCTGGCTTGTATAAAACAGCATGTTATTTGATGTCCAGCTCTATTAACTGACTGCACCTCTAGGACCCCTCACCCTGTAAGTCCGAGCCAACCATTATTTTTCCTGTTTTGTTAAAAGTACACACAGAGAATGTTTCAGTGTCGAATCAGAGAAGAAACTGTCCAAAAACAGCAAGTGTCCATGTTGTGTCTGGATTTTTACATTTCCAGGTATTTTAAACGGCAAGAAAGAAAATGATCATTCAACAAATTCAAACAGGAAAAAGTAATTTATTTAAATATACATGGCATTTAAAACTATATTACATTATTTAATATTTTACAGCTCTTATCATGGAAATGTACCAGGATTTTACAAAATAAGACAAAGCTCTGAAATAATAGAATATCCCAAACTTTAATTACTACATGATTCCTTGTTTATTTACATAAATGTCATTATAGCTTCATAAATTATTTCCGTTCTTTATAAAAGAAAAATGTACCTTTTCAAAGTGAGTTCATATGTTCTTGGATGAAAATAAGATTGATCCAACCGTAGAGTGACTGTGATTATGTAATGCCTGAGAAATTGCTGAGCAGAATGGACAAAATGTGTTATTTCATTGTTGTTGTTCCGGTCCATGTGTCGACTGGCCATGTAAGATCATTCAGATAAACTGTCATATGCTGAAATATGGGCATGGAAGATACTTCCTGTATGTTCAAGGAATGGAAGCGGAGTGAGGAGCTAAAAAGGAAGTGAGATGCGATCAGCATTAGTCTGACAAATATCTGTTCCTGTCCGATGGTCCCACAAGAGCCTACGTGGAAATAATTAAGTGTAAACACAGATCCACCGACACTCCAAATAACAGAGGCTTGTTACTGAGGGACCGTTGCAAACCAAAATCACAATATTGCATCGTAACAACTGCAAGTAAGAGAAAGCGGTGGGCAAAGTGGTCTGTGGGCCAGAACCTGACAAGGCCTCTGATATAAAACTCATTTTACAAACCCCAGTGATGGGAACAATTCTGCACTAGGGAGCCTTTAGGACTTGACAGGAATCCTTTTTATCTTTCTCGGTTTGCAGCATGTTGCAACTGTGAATTCACAGCCACCAGGAGCTGGAAGGTCAGCCTTTTGGAGCCTCATCTCATCTCCTGAAGTGGCTAAATTACACATTCACCGCTTCAAAAGAATGAAGAACTGTTCAAATAAAGGTTGTTTTTCCATTTTTGCTTTACTGGGGTTTGTAGCCCACTGAGGACTGCAGGCCAGTCCCCATATGCAAACGAAGACATTGTAATGTAGCTCTTTCCAAGGTTATCCGTATTTACATGGTTTTCATGACTTACATTCTTTAAAGTAATCCGAGTCCCATAGGACCTCTGGCACAGATGTAGGAAGCTCGCTAAAGCACAGCAAGAAAGTCCGTTCAGTGACACAAAAGGAACAAGGTGGCACGTTCTGATGTGGCGCGAACTGCTACACACACGATCATTCATGTCCCGTTTCCTTTGCACCTCTACAGCCAGACAGGTGCGTGCGTGCGTGCGTGCGTATGTGTGTGTGTTAGCTGGTCACAGACATCATGGGAACCAATCTCATGGTCACTCTGTGGCTGCGGGTTTGCTCTCTTTGCTCAGGGACCTGTCAAGGCCTCATTGTGGAGCCGGTACGATGACAGTCATTGCGCTTTAACAGAGCAGCGTGGCGAGTGCTTTGTATGGAGCCATGAATCAATCGGTTGCATATGCTCTTGTTATGTGCTTCTGGTAATAATCTGGGATCAGATGCCAGGCTTGTCACTGTAGAACGGCGTAACATGGAACATGTAGCAGTGTGTGCACACCCTGACAGGCTTCACCTGGCCATATCGGGGCAACGGAGCAGAGTGAGAGGAGCAGCGAGAGCAGAAGATCTAAAAAGAAAACACCAGTCACAATGTCAGACACCAGCGATGAAGTGCACGGACTGTTTTCCCACAGCACAAACTGGAGGATAGCGACCGTACCTTTCCACAGCTTCTGCAGTGGTGCTTTCGCCGGATGACAGTGAAGGGAGCCTTGCAAGCGATGCAGGAGTTACAGGCTTCGTCAGGGACCCAGTCAGGAGGGTCTGGAACCAAAACAAGCAAGCGTTACCACAGCACAGGCAAGTCGCCATCACAACGTCTGCGGTCAAGAACAGTAAAAGCAGCAGGCTGACATTTCAAATTCCTCTGTGCAGGTGTGTTTGTGGATATGCTGACCTTCGAAATGGCCCTCCCGAGCTTTGGCTGCCAATTCCGATGAGGAAATGGTTTCCTGACAGAGAGCACAGTCCTCCAGCACAGCACTACGCAGAACAGGACCTGCTGGACAAAGCAGGAAATCAGCCTACATCCACCAAAATCACTGAAGGCACAAAAAGAACTTAGCACATGTTGCTCACCCTTCTTTTGTTTATCGTTGTCTCCCTGATCACACTTGGTTGCCATGACTTCAAACAGAGTTTTGAGGATGCTGCGAAGGTCACTGGCGTAGTTTGTCTGCAGCTGATCAGCGACTCCTATTCACAAATAATGTATTGTATTAGCATGAAGGGAGAAACGGACATTTGAGGACAGCAGCTAAGAAGGAGAGTGTTTACCTGATATGCAAACAAAGAGTCGGTGAATGAGGTCGCTGCTGCTGTGGAAGCGCGATCGGATCCGGTTTCTGGCTGCTACCTTGGCGTCTTGCAGGGCTGACTGGATGTCCTGATGGTCCAGGTCTTCTGACATTCCTGAACTGGGGGTCAGACTGCTCACAGGACTAGACAGAGGTAAAGAATGTTTCAGTCTCAGTCTCGAAGTAGTTCCCCATTACACATGTAGTTAGATCTACAATAAGCCACGAAGGTCTTAAAAGTGAATGACACATCATGTAATTGTTACATGTGAACGAAAAAAGGGGTGAAATTAATCTTGTTATCTCTGCATGTAGCGCGTGTGAGGATGCGAAGGAGCTCACAATCATGACACCATCATGAGTGATTAGTTACCTGGGAGTGTACGCACTGCTCGACAGACTACATGTTGTGACCGACACACTCTCACAGTCACTACCTGACACAGAGCTGAGAGGGGAGTTCTGGAAACTAAACACAACCAAGCAAACGGTGAAAGGGGAGACACAAACACAAGCACGGAGCAATGTGTGGATACACAAAGAAAAAATGACTCAAATAAAATGTGATGAAATAAAACAGGCATTCGTGTAGATGAAAGGTGTGGTGGTCAAATAACCTGGAGCTCCTCCTGCCGTCCTCTTTGGCGTCCTTCTTTAAGTCTTTAGCTTCTGCTTTGTCTTTATCCGCTTCCTTGTCCCTCTGCCGGCCTCCGCCGTCCTGCTGCTTCTTTTCCTCGCTCAGCTGGTGGTTGCATATAGAGGCTACGTTGGCGCTACAGTCCGGAGCGTGATGCCGCGGCCCCGTAGCCACCGCCAGGCACATCTCGCACAGCTGCTGGTTCGAGGCCTCCTCCAGCTGCTCGGCGGAGTTGCAGGACGCCGGCGGGGTCGCCGCGGTGAGGTCACCCTTACCGCGGGGGTCATGACCCCGCGGGGGCAGGCGGCAGGCGGCGGACTGGATGACGCTGCTCGGCGCCGCCGTCATACAGCGCTTGGCGAGGCCGTTGGCCTCCGTGGAGGCGGCGTCCTCGTGGCCGTCCTCGCAGCTCCCGCAGCAGACGCAGGAGTTGAGCAGGCAGTGAGTGGCCACCAGAGGGCCACAGGGCTCAATCTCAGACGGAGTGGGTCTCGGCAGGAGCAACTTGTCCACTGCCAGCTCAGTCAAGCTCGGGGAGCGGGGGTTGAAGATGACGGTGGCGGACAGCTTCATGCCGCCCATGCGGTGGGCGATGACCTCGGCGTTTTCGGCCGCCGTGCCCTCCAGGCCCAGCTCCCACCCGTTGGAGTAAGGCAGAGGGTCAGGCCCAGTGGCTGAGCTGCACGTTGGGCACTTTACATTGGGACAGCGTGTGTTTTGGCACGGCCGCTCTGATGGGGACTCGGCGTACCAGCCATTCCTAACAGGGTGGGGCCTGGGTCCTGGTGCTTTAGCAGGAAAAGACACACAACCCGAAGCCTCCCTCGATATGCTGGTGATGCCGTCTCCGGCTGCATCCAGGTCCTCCATGAAGAAGACTCTGTCCTCCTCCTCCACATAGATTCCTTTCCTTCCCTGGCTTGCCAAGAGTCTGCGGGGTGAGGCCTCAGTACTGGAAGCCCCACTGGAGCCTCCTGCCTCTCCTTTGCTGGGGTTGCGAGCTGGGGACTGTCCCTGGCTGGGAGGCGAGAGCAGAGTGGACATCTCGTCTCCCACACGGTAAACCATCATGTTGAGCTGCTCCAGCTCCTCCTCGTCGTACTGCATGGAGCAGGCCAGCTCAGCCTCCTCTGCCTCCTCGCACAGAAGGCCCTGCTCCTGCTCCTCCTCCCCCCTCTCGGTCTCCACCTCCTCCCAGCCCTTCTCCACTTCTAACTCGTCCTGCTGGCTGGAGCAGACGTACAGAGCCAGGTGCCCTTGCTCGCCCTCGCCCTCGCTCTCTGCTTTGGTGGAGTCGGTACTAGTGCTGCAGGACGTGTGATCCTCCTGGACTGGTGCTGGGACGCTGTTTGCAGCCAGCTCCTGGCCTGTGGGTAATTCCCCATCCTGAGAGATACAGAGGTTCCTCTCCAGAGTCATCAACTCCTCTTCAGTCAGAGTCTGCAGTAAGTCTCTGTAAAAGTATCATGAAATATTTTTAGCACAGTGACAGGGAATTTTTAAAAACTGCTCAATATTCATGTAGCGTACCTGATTTTCTTTAATAAAGTGCGGAAAGGCCGGAAGAGCTCAGACATGTCTTCTGATTTTTGGTCTAGGTTGAGAGGTCCCTCTGAATACACAACCAGGCCACTGAAATAAGTTTAAAATTCAGTAGGAACGTGTTAGTAACGAGTAGAAAGCGGAGAGACAAGCATGAGAATGGGCGACACGCACCACACGATGGCTAGTCTGGGAATTGTAAACATCAGCGCAGGTTCATAGTCATCGATCATGTCTTGCGTGAGGTAGGCCAGCTTCAGGGCCCTGAAACAAGAGAGACGGAGGCCGCGTTGCCCAAAAATATCCACATTATCTCCACATATATTTTAGATTTTGCTTGATTCCAGATGATGTCAGCATCTGCTTGGTCCTCTATGAACCCACCTCTCCACTGTTTCACAGAACAGGACTATCACCTCCTGCTGCACATAGTATTCTTTGGGAGACTTCACAGGCACCATGGCTGACACATAGCTGCCAATAAAAAATAATAATAACACTCACAGCTTTGGCAAACCCGCACTTTCAGAGGATAATAAATGTGAATAAGCTCACTGGTAACTGCCATTAATGGCTGGACCCTAAATTACCTGAGCTCAAACTCAGCAAAAAGGATGTCGAAATGTCGCAATGCGTCCTTCATGCGGTCTGTGTACAAGTTGAGGTCTCTCAGGGCCTGGTCTCTGGTGATGTTGCGTACCTCCTCCAGGCTGCGAGTGAGATCCTTAGCCAAAGGTCTCATAGCAATACTCTCTATCTCCCTGTTCATGATGATGGAGCCAGCAGCCAAACACTGTGCAGGAACATGAATAATTCTGGCATGTAACAAACAACAAGCTGAGAATGTGCTCATCAAAAAAAGAACAACAATTAAAAAAATACAACAGTGTTAAGAGCTGGTGTCCATGTCAGTCCATCCTAGACAGAGCGAGGCTGGAGGGAATACGCTACCTCAGCTCCAAACCACAGCTGTCCTGCCAAGTTGTCATGACGAATCTCCTCGGGGAACTTGACGCAGAAGTCTCTGTTGGCCCGGTCGCTGGGGATACACTCATCCATGATCTGATTGATAATGTTGAGCACATTGTCCTGCAGATGAGCACAAGAGTGACAGGAAATAAAATTGGGCAAACTAGTTTGAGGGACAGGGAGGAGTGACAAAGCTCTTTCTGAAAAGCTCTTTCCTTTGTGTTTGGAGCAATTATCCAATGTTGCACTTTGCTCGACAAGGCCACTGTGTTAAAAGACCATTGATTAGGAAGGCTATTAAACAATTTGATAAGTATGCGAGACCATTGTGACCCTGCAGCTACATTCTTCCTCGGTAAAAACACTAAAGCCTATAATTCCAGCAGTGAAAAAGCAGCGTCAGACACAGCAAGAGCTAATCAAGAGCTTATGTGCCGCTGGCATGTACAACAGCCATAACAATGACTTACAATGAGCCTTTCACTCAACTACAGCTGCACAGTGCTCCCTAATCTTGTCAGGCACAGCACTGCGTCTCTCCCTGCTCATCCCAAGGAGAGAGATTAAAAAGCTCTGAGAATGAGAGGCTCAACCACCGACTTCCTCACGCGTGTGTCTTGGTCTACCTGACAAGTGATAGCCTCCACATACACTACATTCAGCAGCACTTCAGACTCTAGAAGGACACCGGCTGCCTGTCTAGAAATGTCCTCTTTGGGTGTGTTGCTCCTTTTTTCTGTCTATCACACACACGCCTGTTCCAGCAGGACACACCGTAAGGACGATCAGCATAAGATGAGGTGCACGACAGACCCCCCCCCCAAAGCAACACAAACAGGAGCTGATGGTTCAATAGCAAAGCCTTCGGCGTGAGTGTAGTTGCCTTCTATTCTTGAGACACTTTTAGGCATCATTAAAAGGAGATAAACCAGAGAAAACAGTCTTTTCTGAAGAAGCATTGGCTTTTAAACACTTTAATGGAACGCGCTGAATGACGCATAGGCTGCTCCGTTTAACCTGCTCGACAGCCTCGCTCGCACCGATATAAAAGAGAGGCAAGCAATTAAAACACCTGAGATGAAAGTAGATACTAGCAGAGGGACGAACGGAGGGGAAAGACACAGAACAGGCAGGGATCCGGTGATGACCTTATTAAGTGATTCTCCCCTGCGCAGAAGGGCAGTGGGGGGAGACAGAGGCCAGATGACGACCTCCCTCCAGCGCTCGCAGCAGGATGTGTCACGGAAAGCATCACTGATGCAGCGCAACTCCTTCTAAGCTCCTGTCAGTCCTGCATCTATAGACCTAAAGCTGAATATCTATAGGATAATATGTTGAATATACAAGGAACCGTCCGTGTTTAACTAGTAGATGTAGAAGAATAGATGATAGGAGAAGGTCTAGCTTGTATAAAATGCATTACATTGTGGGCTGGAAGTTAAATTCCCACTGACCTGACAGGACCGGAACTGGTTGACCAGCAGGGTACATCTCTGAGGGTCCTTCCTTCCATCGAGGCTGTCCAGCTCAGTGGCCACCTGGTTCAGCTCTTCATCGGCATAGTAGAACTGGGCCAGAAGCTGAGGGTCCGTCCTCTGCAGAGAACACATGGCGATTATTACCGGCACTAAAATCTTGAAATGCGTGTAGAATGCAGAACTATTCTGAAAAGTAGGGACAGAAATAAGAGCAGGTAAGTACCATGATTCCAACACACACACCTACATGTCCTGAGTGTAGCTTAAATTAATAATGGTTTAAAAATAGGCAGCCAGCGTTCCAGCTGCATCACAAGCCACGAGGAAAGGAAGGCGGCAGAGGAGCTTAAAAAACACGGCGCGGCTGTGCAGACTGGAAGAAGCCGCTGCGCCAGTAAACAGGCTCATGAGCATCCCGTGCTGGAAACATCTCACCGAGTCAGAGCCAATGCTGGTATTTAGTGGAAGCTCTCACAGGACCCTTTCCCTTAAGTCTGCGCTGCTTCCTGTTGCGTGATGCTCTCCCCCTGGGCCCTCGCTTCGCTCTCTGACTATGATACATGGCGCTGCTTCCTGACTCCCTCTCATTAATAATGAAACAAACAGCGAGGAGAAAACACTGAGATATGTCCTGCAGCTGGTATTCTGGTTGCATTCTTTCACAGAGGAGGAAATACCTGAGAATGTCTTTCAGGATGTTTGGATCACGGAGGCATGACAGGCTATAACATGGATGCTAGTCAGACCTCTGGTCCTGTTACTGTATTAATGGGTGGTTTTACAGAAGCAAGGGCAATTCATATTTTTACATTTCAGTACGGTGTCATCCAGGAGAAACTGAGCAGTGGATTTGATGTATTACCTTGCTCAAGGGCACAACACAGGGCAGAGCAGGGCAGGTACTAGACCTCCTTAAAACTACTTGATGCCCAAAAGCAAAAATCCATCAACATTCCTTCATGTTTTCTTCATCTGTGTGAAGGCAGAAGCAACAAAAGCATCTAAATCTTAAGACACACAAGATGTTCATCACAAAAAAAAGGGCAGCCAGGAGGGCGATTTGAGCGAACAACGCCATAACAATCAGCGTCTATGAAGCAAATGTCAAGCCGACAACAGGAAACTAGGGTGGGCCGTTTTCTAGCCGGGACACAACGTGGCCCACAGACGGCTGGCATTCGGCCGCAGACCTCTGTAGCGCATGGGCCAACGCAGGCAGAAGAAGAGGAGGATTGTTTGACACAGAAGCCATCCTATGGCCTCCTGCTGCTGCATTCCTCACACAAGAGGGAACATTCCTGCAGCACTGCATCATGGGAGAAAGGTTCAGACACTGTCACACAGCAATGCCTGGTTGTTGGGGCTATAAGTTCAGTGAAGTGTGGAATAATCACTGATTGAAATATGAATATAAAGGCGTAAGGACAGTTATGATGTCATTCTTGAAATAGGTTAATAATATATACGCTTCTTTACTAACACAAGTCCCACACAAAGCCAGGAACTCATCTATTTGTGTGTGTAAGATTTAAAATTCCATCTCCGAAAAAGTGAGAGGAGTCAACGCAAGGGGATAAAATAACCACCAGTCCATGTTAGATTTAAATCTGGAGCCTTCAGTGATAAATAGTGGTTGTTACGTGAACTATGAGTCAGTGATTCCAAAACAAAGAGGCTACATTTTGTTAAAGCGAGTTCCTTTATTCATCGGTTTGATTATGTAACCTAGGTCGGCACCGTGTAAAGAACTCGCTTTGTCCAGTATCAGAAGAAGTATAAAGTCAGAGACTCGGTCACGTTAACAGTCGAAACATTTCCACTGGAATCAATCCTCACACACAAAGCGCGCGAACATCTGGCGCGTCGGCTCCTGAACCTGCCAGCCGGGTCATCGGCGCCGATGACGGCTCTGCCTTGCATAAGTGAGGAAATGATTCAGCAGATTCAGCCTTTGTCCCCTGTGGCGGCCGCTTGTCCTGGCTGCCCTCGCTCACACATGACTCAATAACCAGCACGCCGCGGTAACAGAGCCGTCACTTCAGGCCATTAGCAGCCACAGCTTCGCCCAGAGTGACAATTACCGCTAAGCCCCCTCAATCACAGCGTTCAACGGTGACTCAGTGAAATTTCTCCTCTTTTTTTTTTTGTCGTCAAGTCAGTAACGGGCGACGTCGCTGCGACTCTTCAAACACATCGGCGATTGTCGCCTGCTGCTGTATGATCAACATTTTCATCATCTCAGCCAGGAGCTGCGGATTCTGGGCGTCGCTCGCGTTCAGAGCGTGCAGATGATGGAGGCGGTCCGGCTAATGTTTCATGAACATCCACAGCAGCAGCGTGCGCCCTGAGCCCACTTAAGGGACTTATGAGAAACCTTGCCTTTGCCCTCCGCGCTCTATTCCAGGCTCAATTTGCTGCTTCCTGGCCGTCTTCCAAGGAAGAGGCGAAACCAGTTCACTCTTCTTCATCCAGTCAGTCGGCAGACGGGGGGGAAAGAAAGCAGCCGGATACACTTCACCACCTTATTCATTATTCAGGACTCAGCATAAAAGCCCTGGCACGAGGGCAACAATCATTTAGGAAGCAAACAAGGAAACCTCTTCAATCATTATTTACATTAAGTTTGGCAGAGTGTTTCTCAGAATGCGGTGCTGCGCTCCAGCAGATCCACTTGTGTCGAGTCATATCCTTTCGTGTCTAGCTTGCATCAGGGCTTTCTTCCCTCCCTGGGTCCTTCTCTGCAGCAGTAAAAAGCACCAATGTGACGTGTGGCATTAACTATTAAACTCTCACAATCACACAATCACTGTGTTTCATTTTAAAACCACCAGTTATATTTAGCGTTGTTCATTCAATGTATGAATGAATTTAATCTTCGCCACTAATCAATCACCGCTGATGGGTTTTGGATCCACAAAATTAATTCAGTTCAGTGATGTGCCCGTCTGGACTGATGGCATTATCTGCCCGTTTGCCCTAATCTGGCATTTGACTGGGCAATGACCTGTGAACGCACCTGGCACACGCTTAATCACACCAGGCCTCCGTTACCCAGCGCGGCACGTCCAGGATCCCCTGACAACAACGCCATCATCTCTGCAACTGCGGGGACATTCTTATGCAAGGAATAATCTGGTTACACAAAACAGACCTGATGGTTGAATCAGAGCCACACAGGAAAAACAAACAGAGTGTACTCTGTCCACTGCAGACCAGTGGAGACGAGAACCCCCTCACACAGGTTCATCACCACACTCCTTTCACTGCCATGTGCAGCGACTGAGAGCAGGCGGTCCCAGGTGACGCCATGAAAACCGAACAGCCGCAATTCTAAAGCTGTCGGTGGAGCTTAACCGCCTTGAAGACACCGTTCCTGTGCACCACTGGCGACTGAACCATTGTAGGAAAATAAGCAGCACCAATAAATAAACCCATCCATAAACAGAAGCTAAATGCCATCTAGTCTCCAATCCAATCCCCACCACGGTGGCGGCTGCTCCTTTGCTCCCTTCCATCATCGCCTCCCCGCACCGAGGCCGGTGGGACCCGTCTCCCCGGTCCTGCACAGAATTTCGCCTGGCCTGTCTTGATCTACACCAGTGTCAGCTCTCTACATCCCGGCGCCTGACACCAAATCAATTACCTCGTGGCTGGAGTGTAAGCAAAATGGGACATCCACCTCCAACTCCAGAAGCAGGCCTGAATATGAGCCCTCGCCGGCCATTGCTCAGCAGTTTGTTAACTGAGGGCCAGTTGTGCAGAACCAACAGAGTCCCTAATTACTTCACCACCTCTCAGCTGTTTTGCTCTGATCAATAGTCACAATCCAACCAGAGTAGAGAAACATAGCAAATAAAAAAGCATCAAAAAGCATTAAAGTCCTTTATAGGACACATCTTATTATTTATTCTTATTATTACAATTCTGATCCATCTTCTTACGTGAATCTGCAGATGACTGCCAAACTATCTGAAAACAGCTACATGGCAAACTAAAAATGCTTGGCTGACAATGTAACGCACCCCAACTGGCAGCAGGTATATGGAAAAGTACAAAATGCTGAATGATCCAGCTGCAGTCATCAGAAGCAGATGCATCTTTCTAAAGAACATCTTGTCTCAGTCCCATTTCCCGCACGTCTTATTGTGATGGGGTAAAAGACACACAAGGAAATGTGTAGGCAGGACAAGTGAGATGTACTCATAACGGCGTATAGGCGGAGAAATCACCCAACACAATCTGAAAGACTAACAGAAGCTGTGCAAATTGTTAACAAGGACGGGAAAACAAGAATGCGACAATCCTGCCGCCTCCTTCTGCGAGTCGTAATAAGACGTTCAAACCTACGGCTGCTGTTGTACCCATGTGTCATCGCCGGGTACATTTCCTCACAAAATTTAACCGAGGAATTTTAAGCAGGGCCCACATAGCTGGCAACAAAAGGAAAACTGTCTCCTATGGATGAGTGGACGATAAATAAAAACGTGTTGCTTTGTGGAAGCCGTCAGTTGTCAGCAGCCGATGCGCTGCTTTCTGACAGTCAAACATCTCTGAATCACCTTTAATGGAAGATTAGCAGCGACTTGTGACTCCAATGCCTTGCACCTCAATTGCGCAAATAATGTTTTTTTTGTTTTAATATAAAGTGTTAAACTTAGAGAACAAGTGTTAAGCAGACAAATTGGAATAATAATTTCATATTATTTCAAATATGATATTGTGCATTTAGAAAATATTCAACCACTTGGAAGCTTCTTCTTTTACAACCTTCAATCTGTCAGTTTGGGAATTTTTACACTAAGATCTATATACATTAAAAAATAAAAAGGTGTCAGCCAAAATGTACATATTTATATAACATTAAGATGTTAGAGTTGTGCATTTAAGTCAGACTTCTTATTTCCCACCATATTCAAGTGGCTGTTTTCCATGTTAGATGTATATTCAAGTTCTACTATGACTATAAATAAATACAATATTAAGTACAGAATGTAGTGACATGTAAAGTGTAAAGGGCTCCCATGAAAAACAGCACTAACTGTAATTTAATGGTTGTACAGGTCAAATAAGTGAGCATGCCCAGCTTGACAGAAGCTATGAGCCCATCATACTGACAGATGAGGTGAGGAGCTGAAGGTCAGATCCTCAAAGCTGGTTGGAATAACAACCAAGAGAGGAATAGAGGAGGTGAGAGAGGTCCAGACATCCCCCCCACTCCCTCAGTGAAGCTGCTGATGAATGAGACGTGAGGGAACAGTGGCCATCGTGGCTCTGTGGTAACCTGAGCCAGGTTTCCTCTTTATTCTGGAATGCAGTTACGGGCAACAAAGCTCATTCACATAAATGCTTCTCCCTTTCTGTTGGCTCTGTAATTACGTAAAACCATCTGAACCGTGTTCCAAAGTTCAACTAATCACCAGTCATATAAAACACCCAGAACGAGTCTGACGATGATTCTGCCAATATTTGGGGAAATTAAGAAACAATTCACCTAAAAACCCAGCTGGACAACTTCTGCTCACTGGAAAGAATGTAGAAAACGTTCCGTATTGGCATCTAACACTACTTTGGATGAGCTGACTGTCATTACCGTTGTCTTAACACAAGATCAGGACAATCCACTGTTTCACTGTGGCGACAGGGAGAACAGACAGGTACGTTATGTCCCAGACTGAGGCGCACACTGAGGGTAGTGTGCAGCAGAGGCCAAAGGAAGTCCTCCTCAGTGGGACTTATCTGTGGAGGTAAAGAGCAGCTCCGGAAATATCAATAGTCAGTCATGGGAACGTGCTGAATCAACACTTTTCTATCTCCAGAAGCCCATAGTTCAATAATAAATGGCTTACTGTTTATGAAAAATGATATGAAAACGCTACATAGTGAGCACAAACAAAAGGCAACAAACGTGTTTGTTGGCCACAGGATTTAATTACAAACGAAATATTTTCTCTCAGAACAAAAACAAACCCCTTGTTGGTTTAGCTGCTGTTCAGTAGCTGGAGCATAAAATGATCAGAGCTCTCCATTCATTACTGTCCTTTCATACTGATTGGCATAATTACAGAGGCTTTTAGCACATTTCTTTCACTGCTTTGAGGCAGAACTGGTCATTTAAATCCCACAGCCTTGTGTGTAATTCTGTTAATTCCTACCATGGTTTGGATTTGGCAGCAAAGGCACCGATGTAACAGCTCAGCACTTCAGCAGTCATTGGCGAATGTGACAATACTGTGGTGAACCCCAACACTTAGGGCTAACCCCAACAATGGGCCACGAAAACGCTGCCACAGCAAATGTGGTCAAGAAAAGAAAAGAGGAATGACGCACGTGTGTTCACGTGTTAAAGAGCAGCTGAGTAACATGTAATCATCCAAGCCTTGTGAGACATCACTGATGCAAATGCTCCAATTACAGTTGATAGGACGGGTTAGCTGCCGCCTGTCATCACAAACACTGCCAAACTTTGAAAGTAAAAAAAAGAAAACTGATTAACTATTCCAAGAAACACAACCTGACTGCACCAACGTCAACAACTTGTTTAAAAGGCCGCCTGTGGTATTTCTATCTATTTCTTTTATAAACTACTACTTGTACTCTCACAGTACAGTAACTCTACTACAGGCATCAAACACTAGCGTTTTTATTTGATACAACTTCATGCAATAGCCAGTTTACAATTTTTTTATACTAAAACTTAAAGGTTAACTAGAAATTCGGCCCTGGAGAAATATTCACGCTTACTCATCCTAAATAGTGCTGCAGTTGGCATATAATAAATTCTTCATTTAACAAGGAAACCAAGCCTTCAGTACCTGCTCTGCTGTGTCAGGCATGTTTCCACACTCTGAGCTTGATTTAAGAAATTACACTACATGCATTACAAGCTTTGAGGGTGATGAATGCACCTGCTTATTTGATATGTTCTGTTATTAATACCAATTTATCTGATACGGTGATATCTGCAAGGAACAAAATCAAAAGGCTTCAGAGCTGGAACAGCGGAACAATTAAACGTTCACCTTTAATGTTTCCGCCTTTCAATTGTGACGTTGTGCTGCATTTCTTTATCTTCTGTGATAGCAAATTATGTATTGTTGTCGGACTTTGGACTATTAGCCAGACACAACAGGTACAATACAGTGACCCAACCAGCCTGGGTTTTACCACGTTTTGATGGGCATATCAAAATGTGGTAGTCCAAATGTAAAATAATATTATTATTTTTCAATAATAAAATAACATTATTATTTTCCATTTTACAGACAATTCACTGGAAAAATAACAAGAAGTAGAACCAATATAAAAAAAAGTTCTATTTATATTCATTAATATATTTTTTTTTAATTTTTAAATATATTTATTTAATAAAATGATTAAGACTTTGTTATTATTGTTGTTTGCATTGTTACTTTTCTACGTTTTCGCTTCTATTTTTTAATGGTTATGAAAAATAACATTGTTATGGTATTACAAAAAAAAGGAAAATTACTTGACCGATGGCTAAAAGTCAGAACTAAAAGGCAGCAATAAGTAAATGTGCAGAAAGCAGCGCAGCGTTAAATTGTCAGGCTGTGACATCTTCAGCTTTGGCAACTGCGTAAACACAAAAGCATCAACAAAAACAAAGGGGGAGCGGACGCGGTGAGGCACCAGGAGCCCCGGCTAACGCTAGCAGACGCCCGCCTGTGTGTGGCCAGGCTAGCCAGCCTCTCTGAACGGCGCATCCGCTAGCGCTCCCCGGAGCTGCGCGTTGGAAAAACGAGCGAACGCCCGGATGACGCCGCGTGCGGCTCCCACGCGGACTTACCTTGGGCTTATACAGCCACTTCCGAAAGCGGTTCATCGCTCCCTCGCCACCTTCCTTTGTCGCCGAGCCCTCCTCTCCCCTCTGCTGTACCTGTGCGCCTGGCAGTGGCTGTCAGCGGCTGATGCTAAGCTAGCTAGCGCTGCTGGATTCCGAACGGGAATACGTTCAAAACACAGTGGACGCTAAGTTGCCCTGAACGTCACCACGCGCCTCGCACCGCGGACAATGAAGATATTCGAAACAAGCGACTTATTCCCATCTTCCCTCAATCCCGACTGACTGGCTGCCAGTCTCCCCACCCGGCCACTTTCCAGGTCCCGATGATCCAGACGAACGGAGTTCCGACAGCTCCGCTGTTCTCTGCCCCTCTGCCGAGACTCGATGACAGTCACGTTGAAAACATTCACCTCCCACTTTCACAGGAAGTGGTGCCTTCACGTGCAGTTCCTAAATACGGTTTTCCCAGAGACGCTTAGGAGCAAACATGAACGACGACAGGCTACCATTACTAAAAGTATAAACAACGTTGGGCAATACAGAAAAAATATATTACAATGCCCATTATTATAATTTATATTATGGGGCGTGTCACGTCTTAAAACATGCTTGGTAGTTCAGTTCACTCATCAATGTCAGACTTTTGATACTAGTCTTAAATGTCTAATTGTACCTAAAGGCAGCGCATAGAACACGCAGACGTCACAATATTCTACGTCTTAATTATTGTTGTAGAAGCCAACAAAGGATCAGGCTGCTGCCCTGTTAATCTATATCCCCCGGATTACCGCTGTTTTTATTATGGTAAACAAAACAACTTGATAAAATCTCCCTCCCGGTACTCGAATCGATGTAGACTTATCCTGTGTGTTTAAGGCGTTTAGGATGGGATAGGCCACATTTCTGTTTACGTTAGTGTGTTGCTAGGCAACGAGGGAGCGCGGTAACTGGGCACAAAGCGCTTCGTAATGTTGACCATTTATTTAGCCACGTAGGGATGTTTTCCCAAAGTGACAATTTAGTCTGTGAAGAAGAACTATTTTAACAGCGCGACTTTATTGATAATCGTTAATACTTTGGATTTTTCGCAAGCAAATACCTTGTTATGTGACAACTTTAAGTGAAGTCCACATTTCTGCAGGCAGGTGTAAAATGGCTTCCATTTATGGATCACTTGTCAAGGAGGCTATTGTGCTGCTCGATAAGTTCAACACTGGCGACCAGTGTCTGGATGACTTCATAGAAGATGCTTCAAAGGATCTGCAGGTAGGAAGAGGCCAGGGTCCTGGTGCCGTTTGCTCCAACACATCTGTTCCAGAGAGTCACATCTGTAAACTGTTCCAGGACATGGATGCTCAGCACAGGGTGTTCATCCTCGATGCTGTTTCTGGATGTGCTGAGCACAAAAAGCTCCTGGATCGAGTTGTCAATATGTTTTACGGCCAGAATGGGAGACGCTTATCTAGAGGCGATCGCAGTCAGTTCGTCAGTAAGTACATAAACTGAAGAATCTTAAAAAGACTGTCAACATTTTCCTCCAGTTACACAAGGTTGACATATTTTTAATATTACACTATGTTGTTCTTCAGTTATCTGCTACCTCACCACATTCGTCCTTGGTCATATTGGGTTTCAACATTTCAGCAACATTGTCAAATCTCTGGATATCAAGAAGATGCACACAGTAAGAAGCCAAATGTTTCTTTATAAAGGAGACAAACAGGAAATGATCTACTGTTACTGTACATTCTGTGTCAGTGTCTGTACTATTTTGTTGTAGTTTCTGAGCTTCTTCTTCACAAATCTCACCACGTGGATTCAAGACGAGTGGAACAGCATCTATGACGCTGACTATGTTGAGGAAAAGTGGATTGGCCCTTTGCTAAGGTTTGAAACCTAGAATTCATTGGAATGATTCTCAATAAACGTGTGAGGTTTTATCCCATTCAAAAGAAAGAGCAGAAGTAAAAGCTTGTTTCTATTTGTCCTTTAGATGGCGCCCTGAGGTCAATGTTCTCTTGGACCAACTTGCTGTTAAATTATCTCAGGGGACTCAAGTCAAGAGAGCTGCGAGCAAAACAACTGAGCCCCGGGAGTTTGCTCTCACCAAACCTAAGCCACGAGCACTGCCCATGCCCGAGCTCATCCCACAGCAGGACAAATGCAAAGCAGTCAGGCTCACACCTCAAAACACAGACGTTCAGCTAAATGTGTCCGCAGTTGTTTCTCTAAAAGGAAATATGTTGATTTCTAGGTACCAAAAAGCACCTACAGGCCTCCGAAGGAGAAAAACATAATAGAGGAGGTCAAGCAAAAGAACCATCGAAAGGCTGAGGTGCAATGTCTTCTTTTGGTTTTAGTATCCTAAGAAAAAAATATTGTAAATATTCTAATAATGTGTTGTCAACCATATATGACCTAATTTGTCACGTGTGGTTATAATAACACCCAAGGAACGGCTGTATGAAGCAAATGTGAAACAGTTCCAATGTGTAAAACCTCAGAAATCTGAACGCACTAAGGTACGGATTTATTTTCTGTCATTTATACAGTGATTTAACATGTTATTAGTAACAGTGGGTCTTTTTGCAGCAAGTCATGTCTCAGATTCAAAAAGAAATGGAGTCAAAGTTCAAATACCATTCATTTCATTCATCTAGATGTCCGACCAGTAATAAGGTGAGCTCCTACTTCAGTGTCTTTAATGGATGAGTATAAATACTCTGTGTGTTCTATATTTAAAGCCCCCTGCTTGTGCTTTTTTTTTAGACCAGCAACTGGTCCATCAAGCTGAACAGTGCCGCTATCCTGAGGCAGGGGGCGCTTTATGAACGGCGAGTGGAAGAAGAGCTCCATAGGTACAGCGTAGTGTTTATCTGATGCTTCCTGGACAGTGAGTGCAGCCTAAAATAAATTAAATGAAGCTCGCTGGTGTGTTGACCCAGAATGGAGCGATTTACAGAGGGGGCACACGAGCCCTCGTCTTTCCTGCAGTGGCAAAACGAGATGCGTGAAAAGGACCTCCAGGGTGAGCTGGCCGAGATTGAGCGCAGGCGCCTGGAGGGACGCATCAGCTACGAGGAGGCGGCTATGGCCCGGGAGAGGGTGATGGAGCGCAACCAGAGGACTGCACAGCTGAAGAAACAAGAGGTGGGTGAAGCACGAGCGGTCACAGAGGTTCATCTGTTCCCAAACATTCCGACATGAGTCATTTCAAACACTTAAAGGTCGCTTTGTAATTTGCAGGCAGCTGAGCTAATGCGGAGATATGCCGAGAAGAGGTTGCAGGAGGAGGAAGAAATGCGTGAACTGGTGCAACAAGTGGCAGAGGGTCATAAGAATTCAAAACGGGCCAAAGAGAAGTTACTGAAGCTCAAGCAAAAAATAGGTAGGTCGTTCGGCTCCAAGGGTCAAGCGGGGATTTTCTTTGCTCTCCTTCACTTACGTCAGCGTTATTCATTTGTCCCAGTGAAAGAAGTGTCTGCGCAAAGTCAGGAGCTCCTCCGCCAGGCGCTGGAGGAAGCGCAGGAGGAGCTGAGCCGCAGATTTGAGATTATCTGTGAAATCCGCGCCATCGAATCGCTCCCTCACGTCAGAGTCAAGAGCTTCGACGACACAGAGGTAAGTGAAAGTTGAGGAGGGTGCGGCTGACCCCTGACCCCTGACCTCTGACCCCTGAAAGACTGCAGGCCACGAGCTGCTGGGGGAGATGTCGCTGGCTGAGTTGAAGGAGCGCCTGTGCCTCCTGAAGGAGGCGCAGCAGCTGGAGCAGCGGGAGAAGCGGGAGCAGATCCTGGAGGACAAGCACAGCAAGAAGCAGCTGCTGCAGGAGCAGCTGGAGGCCGTCGGCCTCCACCGGAGGGCGCTGGCGCAGGCTTCTGCCACCAGGTCAGCAAAGCGCTCGGCTCTGCATTTAGGAGCCACGCACATGTAGCAAGCGGTAGCATTCACGGTAAAATGGGCGTGTTGCAGAAAAGAGGAGAGGAAAAGCAGGCCGGGGCTTCGGCAGACGGTGGCTCAGGACGAGCGCATTTTAGCTCTGCAGAAGAAACTTGAAGAAAAGCAGCAAGAGCGCCAGAGACTGAGGCAGACTCATGGCGACAAGGCCAGATCCCCCGAACAGGCAGCTGTGCACACTCCAGTAAACACGGGGACACTTGAAAGCGTGAGTATGGAATGGGCGACCGAGGAGGCTTCATATGGTTTTGTTAGTGATGGGATGTGTCAGACGCACATTTACTCCTCATTTGTCTTTCTCTTTCTGTTTCCTTCTGTCTCTCTGTTCCTTCTTTCCTTCCACCAGAGGAGCTTGAAGGAGAAAAGCTGGGAGGAGCTGGAGCTGAGTTTAAAGCGTTATATTCAGAAGGACGCTCCATATGGCGTCTCTCAGAAGGAGACACTTGAGTTATAAATATGTATGTTGCAAAAGCCTTCGGATGTTTCACTTCAGATCACAAAGCTCTGACGCATGCTGATTAAAATGGTTTAAGTCATCACTCAGTCATCATTGGGATTTGTTGCATTCCCCTTTTAAATATAATGCACATCATTCACAGCCACAGGGACTGAGGTTTGTTTAGTCCAAATGTGAGAGGAATTTCCCCAAAGTAAATTAAATCCACCTGTGCATGAAAAAAGGAAGTGGACCTTTAATTTTTGACTTCGAAAGTTTCTCTTCCTCAGAACAATGTGCTCTTTCGTCACTATGGTGACATGTGATGTGTTTTTAATAATGTAAAAACATAACTATAACCATAAATAAAGGTACAGGACAAAGGGGTACAATGCATCTATCTATGTGACACATGAAAAATAAAATATTTTCCTCCCAATGCGACGCTGATCCACTGAACCGGCACTGGCGCCCCCTAGTGGAGGCCGATGTCACAACAGCACATCCGCCTGAATCAGGCGCAGTTCGCTCCGTTTTTTTTCCCTCTAAATCAAAATCACATGATGTGTATTTTGTCATATGACTCCGATGAAAAGCCTGATCCCGCTGAGGGCGAGCGGCGCCGGAGTCCTGTCCGCAGCACTTGTCAGACATGAGATGCTGTAGGCTCACACTCTTTGCTCTCACTGCTCGATAATATGAGGAGGATGACGTCTCGGGCTCTTCTGCCAGCGATCGCCGCCGCTTGTTACATAGGTAAGGACTCTATCTTCTACAGGAGCAAACTGAACTGCACTAATCCCTCAGAAAGGCACGGAGCGACTTATAATCAGGATGTATGATGAGTTAAAACAGTGCTGCCACTGTGGTTTACTATTTAAATCTGCTAAAACTCAAGTTTAAATATTATGGGTTAAGTTTGCTTATAATGTTCTGTGTATTTAAACTACCTTTAATCTCCAAAGTTTCAGACACAGACTTAATAAGTGATAGCCTTGACCTAAACACTCTGGTTTCTGTGCGTCTCCGTGTGGATCTGGCCTCTCGCTGACACCGGGACTCCAGACACTGCAGATTACAGCCTTTTTCCCCTGTTTTTACCCTCAACAGAAGCCACTGTTTGCCAAAGCCAGAGAAAACTCCAGCAGGAGACTCACATGACTGCCATTTTGAATAATTGCATTTCACGGGGAGGATGGCTCGCATTGAAGAAAGCACTTGTGCACAGGGTTAATGTGATTACTGCAACAATACAGGCTCTGTTTCAGCTGCTGTGCTGATACCTGTCGCCTCCAGTGTCTCATTAATGTTTTACTCAAGATCTGCTGTTTTTTGGGGAATGGTTGAGGTTTGATTCTTTAAAGCGACGTGCACGTCACACAGGGACGTTGCATCACTCGTGCTGCGTCTGTGTGTTCCAGGCCTAGTGGTGAGTCAAACCACACTCACGCCGGCTGTGACCAACGCCACCCCCATCGCCAACGTGACCAGTCCGACTCCGACGCCTGTGGTTGCGAGCACGACGCCGGGCTGCTCTGCCTTCAACTTGTCTGCGTGTGAACCCTGCGCACCAGGGTCGCAATACGACAACCGTGAGACGTTCGTTTGTGTGGCTTTGGTCTCGCACTGCAAACATAATTGCTTAATACTGAGGGAATTCTCCCTCTGGTTTCCTGCAGGCACCCTGCTGTGTGCGTGCTGCTCCGACCCTGGGCTGTGTCTATTTCCTGGAGCCTGCCTCCCGTGCAGCAGAGGGTTCTACCAGCCTCTCGCGGGTCAGCAGCGGTGTCTCCCCTGCAACCGGGGATTTTATTCTAAGTATGAAAACCAACAAGTCTGAGTCCTTCACTGGCGCTGGTTGCTTCACTACTACTTCTGCTTCACTTACAGTTTCACTGGAAGTCCATTATGTCGTCCCTGTCCTTCTGGATCCTTTAACAATAACACTGGCAGAGACAATTGCACAACTTGTTCACCAGGTCTGTTTATTTAGCTGATAAATACTCATAGTAGTGCTGTCAATAATTAACAAGTGGCTTCAATTCTGGCAGAACTAGGTAGATTTGGGGCTTTTCTTTGAAATATTTTTAGCATTTTAGCAAATCCAATATATTGTTTTATATGACACATGATGTGATTCGTACGTGTTGTTGTCTGCTGCTTTCAGGCTTCTTCTCATCACAGAGTTCAACGTCATGTTCTCCATGCGCGCAAGGACGGTTTTGCAAGTAAGTTGCCTTCAAGCGTCCCCGTGTTTCTGTTTACTTCCCCGCTGCTGTTCGGATCCAGGCACCAAAAATCACCCTGGAACCTTCACGCCTGTCTGTGTGGTTGGAAAATCGCTTATCTAATAACATCACATGCCTCCATCCCATGTTTTTGCTTGCCACGCGCACACACACACACACACACACACACACACACACACACACACACAAACACACCTAATATGATCCGTGGTTTCAGTTGCCAAATCAAATAAATTTTGATTATGCAATTTTAAATCCTCAGTTTGTAACGTTACACATGTTTCAAACACTGTCAGTTTGTAGCTGTTAGGGATTTACAACCTAGTTTGGCAGTTTATTATTGTGGTTGTTTGTCAAAGCTCCATAATACTAAACCCCTGAAACAGGAAGTCACACGCTTCAGTTACGACTTTAAGTCAAATCTTAGAGGCCCTCCTGAAAAGTGAAGTTACTTGTGGTGTTTCCCCTTTGCGATCATAACCGAGGCTCCTTCTCTTGGGCAGCGCCTCTGGTTGCAGTGAGTGTCAGGTGTGTCCTGCAGGAACAGAAGCTCTGCAGGCCGCCGCTAAAGACTGCACGCCGTGTCGGCCAGGTAACTCGCAGCACGCCCGCAAACGGCTGGAACAGATTGTATGTGGGTGCTGTGGTTGAGAGCAGAACAGGGAAGTGTGAGTATCCTCCAAGGTGACATCTGTTTTCAACAGGCATGCACAAAGCCGCCCACCAGACTATGTGTCAGATCTGCGCCAGTGGCTTTTTCCAGATCCACTGGGGCCAGGAGAGCTGCGACGTGTGCCCGGAGAGCCACTACTGCCCCGTACGATCCTCACCCTCTACACCCCTTCACCCTACAACAGAAACGAGCTTGTGTGCGATGCGTCATCCTGCCTGTCATTTTGCCAGAGTCCAGATGTGAACCCCATCCAGTGCCCGAGCGACGCCTTCTGTCCGGCGGGCAGCCTGGCTCCGGGCTACTGCATGGAGACCTTCTTCCGAAAAGCAGGGGACACGTGCGAATTGGCCCCTGTCACTATTGCTCTTTTAGTTATTGGAGGAGGAGGTAAGTCATTAAACTGCAAATCAGTTCCCACTAGCATCAGACCTTATCTCCTAATTTCAATATATTAAAGGACCAATATCTGATTTCTAATTTAATTTGCATAAAACCAGAACGACAACGTTGTTTAGCCTATTTTTTTTTTACTAAATGAGAATCAGATGTGAAAAAAGCAAACTATGCAGTGGAAATAAAATATGCTGGGCTACGTTCCACTAATGACTTAGCAATGGTTGATTAAGAAGGATTTGACAACAGGATTAGCCTTTTGCTTAGACTCATTTTTCTTATAATGACTATGGTTTTTGAAATGTTTCATTGTGAATAATAGCTGAAACTAGGAAATGCATTCTGTTGTCAGGTTACTGTATTTCACTTGTCCTTGTTTTAACCTACCAGTAATCAATAATTTTTTATCACAGACAGTCCATATTTTTCCTGTTGTGCTGAGACTACATAAATTCCAAATATAATCATAAATATAATAGGAATCATGCTCATTTATATTTACATGACAATGTCCCTTTGTTTTTCCTAGTCACCGTGCTCTTCATCATTTTACTGGTTCTGCGCCGCCGTAGAGATGCTGGAGAGCTGACTGTAGCTCGAGCTCCGTTATTATGCAAAGAGCGACCTCAGGGGCGATACTATGGAATGCCCTGTGACGCAGAGCCTGTGTACGCCGGCTGGTGAACCACGGGAGCTCGGTTCAGCGTTGTGATTGGACTCCATGTGGAACATCGCTGAAGACAAAAGAGAGCTGACGAAGGAAAACTGATAAAGTATTTAAGTGACATCCTGAGCATTTGTGATAAAACAGAAGTAAATAATTGTAAGTTTTTTTTGTAGTTTGACTCTGTTACAGTTGTTGGATTGTGAGAGGTGTGATGAAACCGTGGAAGTGACACATGTGCTGCAAACCCCTCTCTTTCATTAAAGCACTTTTAAGAGCACACAGGTAGTTAACGGCCTTTGCACTGGTTGCACTAGTCTCCTTCTGCTCCCTTGTTGGTTCCACAGTGACGGGTGTAAACTGTGTATTTAACTGCATTACAATGTGTGTGTGTGTGTGTGTGTGTGTGTGTGTGTGTGTTGTTTAATTGATATTTTTGCTTGATGTTTTCTTTCACTTTTGAGATTATATTTGTATGTTTTAAAAGAAAATTAATAAAAAAAATATTCAGGTGATTCTGATTTTTCTTACCAACATTAAGCAATTAATTAGCCTCATCAACATGAACACTACTAAACTTTAAACTCATATCACACCTCACCTGTTTCCATATCCGGTCACGGCCGCTAGGCGACGCTAATGTCCTCTACAGTTTAAATTCCTGCGATATTAAGTAAGGTTTGTCCAAACAGGACACCGTAGTTACGTCAGCGCCAAAAAGGAAACATGGCGGCTGCCCTGGCAAGGAGAGTGTCGGGTGTGTATGAACAGTTTGACATTTATTTTTTTATGTGTTCTTTCCAATAAAGGCGATTTATATCTTAAAGCTTATCTGTAGTGGTGAGGTTTGTCAGAACACAGTGTCTGTTCACGGTCGCTACCTTAGCATCGGTACGGGACGTGAGCTTAGCTTTGTCTTTGCGGTGACTCCATGTGTTTTCATCCCGTCCTCGGCTGACAGGGCTGCTGAGGCCACTGTCCGCCTCTCTGGGCGCCAGGACACTGCAGGTGTGCCAGCTCTCCAGCCTCATCCAGCCCTCACCACTGTCCGGCTCCGTTACGGCCGCTGTCCGCGCTCCTGCGTGGGCTGCAGCGCGTCACACGCCCCGGTACAACGTCCTGCACAGGTGAAAACCAGGAGCATCTGCGGCGGGTTTTAACCAGAAGCTTTTGTAATCTATGCAAATACTGTGTTTTATTTACCTAAATAACAGTCACGCATTCTATTGAAAAGCAAATAATAAAGGCGTGTCCAAACATTTTCAGTAATGATGTTGTTTCCTGCTGTGAGCTCATATAGATTTTATCCAGATATTTCAAAACAAAGTATATCATACCAGTGTAATAGAAAACTTCTGCAGTGGTTTAAATACATTTGTTTTTTGTTGCAGGGCATGGGCTCTTCTTCCCACTGTGACTCAGCAGCCAAGTAGAAGTCTGACATACTACAGTGTGAAGAAGGGCAAGAGGAAGTCTGTGAAATCAGTCACCGAGAGGTTCATGAGGTTGCACTGTGGCCTCTGGATCAGGCGCAAGGTAACGTTGCTCAACAATTACCCTCAGCTCTCGAATCCCTGGATTGTTTTGTTGTAACCGAGCATTCCTATGCCTTGTCTTGTTGCTTGTAAATAGGCTGGATACAAGAAGAAACTGTGGAAGAAGAAACCTGCCAGACGAAAGCGCCTGAGGGAGCATGTGTTCTGCAATAAGACGCAGAGCAAGCTCTTGGATAAAATGACCACATCTTTCTGGAAGAGGAGGAACTGGTTTGTCAATGACCCATACCTGAAGTACCACGATCGTGTCAACCTATAATTTTTCATGTACTTCATGTACTTGAATTTTTTTTTTGTTTCATTATAATGTAATATACTTAATAAAGTCCTGTTTACATGGCTTTACATTTTTATTTTTTTAATACAAAGCAAATGAAAACACAGTCAAGGTTTCACTTGATATTTAATGACTCTAAATTAATTAAAACAAATATCCAGTGGAATATTAAATTCATATCCTTAAATCAACAATTACATCACTACTTTAGCTCATGATTCACAATCACCACCTTAAATTGAAGTAATTCAATATTCTGGCCTGCCAGAACAGTTTTTTTGTAAATTAATCATTAAAGTGGCTAATTTAGCAGTAAATAAGACTATGCTTTTAATGTATGTAGAGCCAAAAGACATAGTATAATATTTCACGATTTAGAATGATTGAAAATGGCAAAGACATCTGAAGAGGCCAACAGCTTCACAATATCACTTAAGAAATCCAATTTAAAAAAACTAACAAACATCATGCAGTGATGAAGTTATCAGTCTACACATGAGTGTACAAATATGCTACTTAGCAACATGTTATTTTTCTTCTTAATTTCACTCGCATCATTTTAATTACCTCCAACACTAACACTGATACTATCAATGCTGAAACACGTTTGATTCTTTACCAATTAGAAGGACATCTAATGTTCATAACTGGTGTATCTACAACAACTGTAAAAGACGTGTAAACAGAACATTTGTACCTGAGAAGCCTTTGTTTTAAAATTCAAACCACCATTAATGATGAGATACAGTGATGAAAATTATAAATATACCTAATGCATAAATTCACCATCAACAACCAGCACAGTGATACTTTGTGTACAATGTTGCCAAAGTTCAGGCTCAGTGAATAAAGTACAGGATGAAAACAATGAGTCGCCACCTAATATTTAAATGTAAGCCTGTTAACCCGCAAACCGGTCAAAGAGCAGATAGTCAGAATGTTGGGTTTACTGTTGCTCAGTCAACAGCAAAACATTACACAGTGATTTTAAACATGGACAAGGGGCCATGTTTACATACAATAAATATTTATCCATGTCGCATCCTAGATCTGCTACAGCCTGAAGGGATGTGCTGCTAATTGGCCCTAAATGGTAAAATTAATGACAAAACATGCTTTAAAACTGAACAGTCCTTTTGCTTTTGATAATATTCATGATTACAGGCTTTGTTCTATTCCTGCTTTGAAGAATACTAAAGCGTGTAATTTCTTCCTATTTATTCCTAACATAGTGCAAAAGGTTGTTTAATGACAACATAATTAAACATATGTAGAGACTTTATTTCTGACTGTTATATTTTCCTTTAAGGCTTTATAAAGAGGTAAATAAAAGAATATTTTCTGCCACTGACTTTATTACTACGAGGTATAGTTATGTAGTTTTTGGATAACTCACTGATTTTAATGCTTGTGTAATTATCAATGTAGACTTCAGCTGTAGGGAGTAAGCGGTTCAGAAAATGGATGGATGGATGGACTTCAGCTGCTTCCAGGTGTTTCATTACGACAGACAGGTTAAAGGTAAAACAGCCTGGTTTTGTATCCTTGGCTTGCGACACATTCTCTAACAGCGACTGTGTCACTCGCAGCGCCAGCTGTGGGATCCAGTGACAGTACATTCTGTTCAAGAACCAGCAAACTAACAAGTGGGAAGACACACATGCAATCGCCTGCCCGAACCCGGTATAGAAAACAATCAGCACACACGAACTGTACATAAATACATATTCAATAAGTGTCTCTCAGTATGGAACCCATTCACTCACTTTTCTAAACCTCACTTTTTTAAATCATGAGCCATGAGATTTATCTTATATGTAGAGGGGTCGTTGTAGGTCACTTTGGTAATACCTTATTCCAAAGCAGGGCTGCTTCAGTCATGTAGCTTTTGGCCATTCAGTATTTTTACTTCTTGCAGCAAAGGCAGCTGGAGGAGATTTGAGGACAGTTCACATGGCTTCATTGTTTGAAGAAAGAGCACTCCTGGATCTTGTGAGAGGCCTCAAGACTCTATGTGGAGGCTGAAGGAAGAGCAGAGAGGGAGATGCAGTTTGGTCAAGTAACAGCTGAAATGACTTTATAAAATAAATCCCATGGAAAGACCAAAAACCCAAAACCGGTTACTTCTCCTTTAAATACTTTGAGTCCTAAAAGACTTGATGCTCTTGTAAGTATTTATAGCAGCAGGACATCTGGCACTGACTCACGTTTGAGCATCTGATGTTCATCGTAATGAAGGAATTTGTCACCCAGTTGCATTCACTGTTGCTTTTGATCTATTCATGGGACTTATTGGCCCACAGGAAAAACATTAGGGTAGAGTACAGTAATTGGGCATCATCACCATCATGCCAAACAAAGCAATGTTAAAAAGTTCCAATGACACAATGCCCATGTGAGTGTGTTGACCATATCTGGATGTTTTCATGCCACATTTCCATCAAATCAAAATCACACATTCAACTGCACTAAACAATTATTCCTGTCTGATTCAGTGTCATCAGTGTAGAAATCCTATTAACTCTCCACATTTGCAGACGTACTGAACCATGATGATTTACTTAGCTACACGGCAGCAGAAATTAGTGAATCAGTGAGTAAATGGCCACTCTCAAGGGGCAGTTAGAATCAGGCGGCAGCTGAGCGGCGCTGCTGATGAGGCAGGTACCTCTGGAGCCTTCCTCTTAATCAGCCTGAGCTGTGGAGAGCTCGACACCGTCTGCGCCCCTTTGCCCACCTCCTCGGGATGCTCCGGAGCTGGAGGGGCGGGAGGCGGAGCGGGGGTGCAGGTCGGAGAGGGCGGGGGAGTCAGAGAGGGTGTGACGGGTGCGGACTCGGGCTCGGGGGGCGACGCGGCGGGCGGTGACGGCGACTCTTTGGAGTCCCATTCGCTCAAACCCAGCACCTCATACTCAGTCATGTCAAAATCCTGCCCTGTGCCGTGAGAAAGGGTGGTGGGAGGCAGGAAGAACACGTGAAGCCTGTCTCTGCTTTACTGACTCATAAAAAAAGCTGGTTGTCTAAGTGCTGTAGAGCATCAACTGACAATCAGGAGGGATAATGACTGGTCACATCACATATTTTACGCTGTATCATTGTGAGAAGCAGAAAACATCAAGGCTGTTTTAATCAAAACCGTGCTTCGATTAATAACATTTGCAGCAGATATGTTCAAATAGTGTTGTTTTCAGTCATTCATTCTAATATAGCCACCGAAAACTCGTTTAACCCCTAAACATCCTCTGGCTGTAAATATACAAACAACAGCTGTTTGTGCAAGATGCCAAACTAGGAACAAATTCACCCGGGGCCGCGTGTGTGTTTTATCACAGGACGGTTGGCCGAGGGGCCCTGCTGGACCTGATCCGCTCCGCCCGGGACGCCAGGAGCGAGGCTGGGCGTGACTCGGGACGTCCGAGGTTCTGAACACCTGCGGGTTTAAAGGAGCTGGATGTGGCTGCGATGGAGGCGGTGCAGCAGCGATGTCGCCTCACCCTTGTTGTAGCTGTCTGACTTGCTGCGCATCATAGTTCTGCTCTGGTGCCTCGCTGCTGCGGGCTGGGCGGCGCCGCCGGGCCCGGTGTCTGTGTCGGACTGGCAGGAAGACAGATCCTGCATACTGAAGCTCCGCAGTCTGTCCGACAGGACTCCTTGGCCCTGGAGGGCGGGAGAACACGTTATGAAGCAGGTGAATGGAACCAGGAGAAGTAGACTTCACCGTGCGTTGATCAAAACAACTGGGTTGTGTCCAGTGACCCTGAACCAAATGCTCGGTTTCAAATAAAAGTCCAGAGTCGGCATTACCTTTGTTGCAGCCATGACTGCAGCCGTGGCTGCAACATTCAGCCCCTTTCTTCCAAAATGGACCAGCGTGTCGTAGCTTTTGTCCTTGGCTTGGCAGAGATACTCGTCAATGTCCTGAAACAGCGCAGAAATTAGAGTTGTTGTTATTTCGTTTGTCACATACGGTTTTCTCTGACTTTCTGATCTTCACTTAAACCGTCTGTACAGTATCTGTTTCCTGACTCGCACAGAGAGGAAAAAGGAAGAGAGAAAGGGATGAACTCTGCAGCTTCCTCTCCCTGTGTCCAGTAAACACATCTCCAACAGCCACGCTGGAAAAATGAATCCACACAATGACACTTCTGTTCTCTGGATAATCTCAAATTGAATTAGTTGCCAAACCACACGGACTAACTTAAAGCCCACATGAATATTTTGAGCTTTTCCTTGAACTTTGCCTCGGGGGGGAGATGAAAGCGACAACAAAAGCAGGGGTTTCACCTTTTCTTTTGAGGAAAGCGTGGGATGGACGAACTTCCTGTACAGCACACTGGAGCCCTTGGTGTACGGGGACAGCAGCCACACCACGAACGCTATCTTCAGTTCATAGTAGAAAGGAAGCCTGCGACGGAGAAACACGAGGCTGTGACAAAGCAGCTTAGACAAGTTGGACATAAAAAAAGCCCAGAAACAGCTGAGGGCACTCACCAACAAAGAAACATGTCTGTAAAAACCTCCACAGTAGTAAACAGAGCAAATATTATCCAGTACATCATCCATTTTACCTAAAAACAGTAAAAAGGTTAATGGAGCCACTCATACCACCATCACTTAATTACTACAAATATTAGTCTTATACTCACATATTCTTTTACATCTTTCGACTTCACGGCTTTATACGATGAGTACGCGGGATATAAGGTGCCAAACACGAGTCTGGGAGACAGACAACGTCCGAGTCATTCAACATTCAGTCAGTCCACATTCAAAATATACATGAACAAAAATGTGAAGCTTTAACAAGATTAGAGTCATTTAAGATAAGACAGATACGTTATTCATTCACACTGATGGAGAGGTGGCAGATGAGCACCTGATGCAGATGAAACACCATATTAACCTCTCTTATTATTAAATTCAGTCCGATCTTTAATGCGGCTGCACCTGCTGCTCAGGTGACTTGACACTTGGTCCACGTCCCTTGTATACGTTTCTATTTGTGTGTGGACACCTGTGCTCCAGGGAGACAGCACCCTGTTGAAATGCTACAGCAAAGCAACAGCTGAGAGAGCTGGGATCAGGTTTCGGAGCCACATCATGTTGCACCGCCCCGGTCCGGTCTGACCGAGCTCCAGCGGAGTTTGGAAATACAAGGACACCGGGAAAATAGAGCAGCCACGCAACTGAGCCTTTCTCCTTAAATGACCCACATAACACAAATAATATTCAACAGAGCCCCAGCTGAGTGTCAGACCTATGCAACAAGAGCTTGAAATCTAAATTAAATTGCTGACTATTTTCAGCCTGCTGCTGTAATTCACACACTCCGTAATGGCGCTGATTCATCGTTTGTGCAGACGCACCGCAACAAATGCGTTATTCTTACATAAATCTCCATAAATAAGGTAAAACGCCAAATGTTAGTACAGTTCCCACATGAATAACTTTTGCATTGTAAGCCGAGAGGCCTGACCCATCCCTTTTGTTTTCCCCAACACGGGACCATCAACACAGAACGCTGTTCCTCTCTCTCACACCGCTCCTGTTGTTCGGTCACCTCGGCTCTGACATTTAGGCTCCTGCGGCTGAAAGACGCTTCTGATCCCCTGATCTGACTCACGCCGTCATCATCTCATACGCGACGGGAGATTATTCGGGCAATCACGTCACTTCTTTGTCCGTAATTAAAGAAGCCACTTGATAAGCACAAAGAGTGCAGGCGGCTCACATGCAGTGGGCGCGCGCAGCACAGGCCCGGCTCGGCTGCAGCTGAAATGGCGAAATGCGAGGCAAAGTACGGGCCTGTACACTTCCTTTCGTTTCAGTCATAGATAAATTGACCGACATGTGCTCTCCATAGACCCGCACGTCTGTTTCCCTTCAATATGGACATTGCGCGTCCTGTAGAGAGCGCCGTTCACGCAGCCAAGGAGCGGCACAAACACCCACATTTGCTCGGGAGCAAATGCAATGAAATTATTTATTCTCAAAAAAAAAAATCACTTACACCACGAGTCTAGAGATGATCCAGGAGACCATTGCGCTGCAGAGGCGACAGGACGCGCTGTCTGCGGGGAGGAGTTTCCTCCAGATGACAGGCGCTTCCAGGCGGCGGCGTCAGGACGCACACAGGCAGCAACGTGATGCGGGATAAACAGTGAGCGGACTGCGACTGTTATCCATAGATGGCAGTGTTGCATAGCACGGACAACATAAATACCCAGCACGTCGGGCTCCGTGGCTGCCAGTGCGCTCAGAAGTGACAAATTACTGGAAACCCAGGTAAACTGGGCGTTTTGGGCCATTGGCACCATCCTCTCCTCCCGAAGAGTGTCTGAGGTATGTGGAGCGTCCTGAGGTCCCGCTAACCTGGCACAACCACCTCCTGCTCCATCAAAGTCAGGGGGGTGATTTTTAGATTAATATTGTTCTTTAAATGAGGCACAAAAAAGAACAGGGGAAGTGCTCAAAATAATGGTTTGTTACGATATTGTAAAACAGCTAAACTCACTAATGTGTTAATATAGTTTATCTATTAACGGTTTCAGGTCCACATGCATAAACTACAGTGCTCAAATAGAAACTGGATACAGTATAAACTAGGGTCAAAGTACCTGAACTCTATACAGCAACTAATAATGTATGAGCACAAACGAAGGCAACCAGAGCACACCCATGAAAATCTAAATAGGCTCAAGAAAGAGGTTTTCGAAAGTCTCGTTTTCTGGACACCAGAAGACATAAGCGCCGCTCTTTGTCCCGTCTCCGGCCGACACAATGGAGCATGAAAACTGGCAGAGTTCTGTTACAGTACAACAAAGCTGACGGCTTTCTGCTAGAAATCTAATCCTCTGGTCCATGCGAAGCAAAACAAAGTGGTCCCAAAACCACGAGTTTGAATAACGAAGCCTGCTGGTACTTCGCTTATATTAACTTTCGTTCATAGAGTTTTTATTTTTTTTTCCCCATTCACATAGAAAACGTTACACACAAAACTTCCACAACACAGAGGTTCTGCACTAACCAGCCTCTTTATGTCAGCTGCATCTTCTTGCTTCTTATCACTGTAGAAGCGGAAGATTAATGCAAGCTAAGAATTAGGGTAGTATGCGTGCATTTCTCCTATAGGTATACTTCACATGTATAACCACATTTAGTATAGATATTTTGACTGTACAGAAAATTAACTATCCAAAGAGATCACACCCATTGTCTAGTGTTTCAGTAAATGTAGACAAATAACTGGTAAACAGGTGGTTGCTTACGAAGGATATTCTAACAGAGACGAGCTACTGCTGAATGATGAATAAAGAATGTGATTTTTGTGCAAGGGTGATTTCCATCAATAGTTAATAGTCATTTGGATCATATATGTCCAAGTACCTCCACTACCAGTCCACATATTGGACAGAAGCACTGTAGGCACAGCAGGCTTTTCATACTTACATTATATACACTTTCTTAAACCTTCTCTTTGACTTTGGACAACAAAGACTTATAAAAGGACTAACCTTGAAAATAGTAGACATAAAACAAAAAAGACCCTTTTCCTCACACTGAGTACAACACATTTTCTATAAAAAACAGTTTTAAAGACATTGACTGTCATAGCAACAGTTAACCCAAAATGATTAGGTGAAATAATAATGATATAAAGCAGAGAAGATGCTCAGCACTTCAAACCGTGCACCAAAATTGACTGTCCTTCGCAAAAGAGCGAACTGACTTTGGCAGGACAGTGACAGTTCCCCTTAGCTCCTCAGAGCTGCCAATCTCGATTGCATTGCTTCAATGTCTTCCTCTGACTCATCTTCTGAAGCTGCAGCGGCTCCTGCAGGCTCCATTTCAGGCAGGGCATCTGTGACTTTGCTTGGTGCTTTGCCAAGAGCACCTAAGAGGGCAAATGAGACAATTAATATTTTAACATAATCTTCAATAAGCAGATCTGATTTTAAACTCGAGGGGAAAAAAACGATTGCATTTAACAAATCTTTTCACCTGCTGTGATGTCAAAGAGGATCTTATCAACTTCCTCCTCTGCTGCTTCCTCCATCTCCTCTCCATCTTCCATGCTTTCAAACGTATCTTCAAGCATTTCCTCAATAATGCCAGCCTTGAAAAATGAAAATGATTATATTTTCAAAATGCCGCCATTCTCCGTGCCAGCAACTTTGATTTTATTTGAAATTATAATCAAGATGGCCAGCAGACCGAGTATTTTATGCATGTTTATATCTGATCTTCTGACAATCTTACTGACCTTCATCATCTCCTTCGATAGCTCTCTCATGGTGGCCTGGATCTCTGGGACTTTTACTAGGTTCTGCATGGCTTTCATGACCTCTGTGCTCTTCTGCAGGGCCCCAGCTACGCGCAATACAGCTTAAAAACACAAACACATTTCCTTCAGAAACAGAACTGTGCAAAACCACAAGTTCTATTTATTATAGAAAATCAAACATTCCCCTAGGATAATAATACTGTTTTAAAGAACTCACCAAGTTGATTCTTCATGCTGAGTAGTACAGAGTTCATTTGGGCTTTGGAAGCATAAAGTTTTGCAACTGCTCGTTTTGACTGAATCATCTCTTTTGCGAGAACCACACACACATCCTTCTGGCCCTTTTTGGCAGCATCTTTGATAGACCTTTTAACTTTGTCTTCTTCCCTCTGAATATCTGAAATAATATGACACACCATTACATTCAATTGAAAATGAATATACCCTATATAATAAGATCATTCATCTTAGGCTTGCTGTATTTCTATATTAAAGTTATAAACTTAAAAAAGCAAATGGCATCATATGCCTCTCAGTATCAATAAGTATTCATAACTTATGTTATCTCTTTACCATTACGTAATATTTAAAAATAAAATGTTGGCAGATTTCTGACTAACCATGATACAGTTGTTGTAATGTTTTATATTGTAATTGGATCTTACCTCGAATTTGTCTGTCAATCACCCTCATTTCCTTCCTGATTTTCTGAGACCACTCATTAATCTGAAATGTAATAATAGCATGATGCACTTTAAAGTAAAACAAAGACGTCATGTACCTGCAACAAACAAATCCAGGGTGTGTTTACACTGAAACAACTTGCTAGCTTTTACGCTAGCCCTTCAATACAGAAGTCAAAAAGAAAACATTGACATACCGTCACATAAGAGCGGAATTTTTCAGCATAACAATATGGGGATGGGGTTACTACTAACGTTATTCAATTAGTTTATAACAACCAGCAACAGGGCGAAGCGGAGTAAACTGGCAGCTGGCTCACGTTAGCGAGGTTAGCTAAGGGTCTTGTTTTTTTTTTACTACGAGCAAACCACACAAAGACAGTCGTACTTTTCAGCTCTCACTACTCACCAGATCCTTTGGTGGTTTCTCCGGTGTTCGGCCAAACAGACCCATGGTGATTTTACAGGTGAATACCAAGTTAACCTACCCGACTAAAACTAGCTGGCTAACTCCGCTTGAACAACTAGCACTTCCGACTTCGGCTCGGGCCTATTCTTCTTCTTCGCCACAATATTAGCAGCTGATAGCAACCTCGTCCTGCATTACCGCCACCTAACGGACTGAAGAGAGGCGCCGAATGCTGAACGCGTAGCGGGAAAAACGTCTAGAAATGTACATATTTATTATCCATGGTTTAATATATAAGTATAAATAGTATCATGATATAATCTATGGGTACACACTTCATTACATAAAACACACCTGTGTGACAGTCGTTTGGGACTTTATTTGCCCAGCTGTGGCGTTAGCATCACTGTGTATATTATATGTCTTAACTTGTACTTTCACTGACACTTTAAATGTGGAGCAAACACAAACACTAGTTCGGGCCCGCTCCTGGCGTGACGTACTCCACTGTCTCCTTTCCCCGGCGTTCTAGATTTTTCTCTTATCGATTCGCTGTCGCACCAATCACGTCAGGACCCTCGGTGTGACGCAACCAATGACAGGCGGCTGTGGGCGGGCCTTGGGAGCATCAACGCGTCCGCGAGAGCCGCCTGGTGATGCTAGGGCTACCGTGAAGTGGGAGAACCCGCTGTGCGTGGACATCATCGCTCCCTGGGATTACTCTGAATGAGTTTCGCTATAAACAGCTCGACTTACATAACAGCGTGTAATTCAGTTGGGCTGCCGCACTCTCAGCTTGCTGTCTGGTGTCTGCTCCCCAGCGAGGACACGCTCCCGCGTATCTCATTGTGGAATAGACGGCCATTCCATATACTTAGTGTCAGAGGTGTGAAGTGCGGTCGTCGCGGAAGGAAACTTAGCAGAGGAGACCGGTCGATCAGTAGCTCAGCATGTCAGTGGTCGGCATTGACGTGGGTTTCCAAAACTGTTACATCGCCGTGGCCCGGAGCGGCGGCATCGAAACCGTTGCCAATGAATACAGTGACAGATGCACGCCGTAAGTATAACCACTGACGGACGACGTCTCCGCGTTCCGATCCGTGGCCGCGAGTTTCGTTACGCAACGTGTGCGAGCGGAGGCTGCGGGGTGCGGAGGGAGCGGGCCGCCGCCGCCGCCGCCGGGGGTCGGCGCCCTCGCGGGGGCTCCTGCCTCCGCTCCGCTCGTGGATGCCCCGCTTTGTGCTTTGGAGAATATTCCATAAGGTCGTAGAATATGTACAACAGGGCTGACGCGTAACAACTGGTTCATTCGCCATCGCAGCAGATTAACGCAGGGAGCTTTGCGGAATGACCCCGTGCTCTTAAACTCCGCTGTCGTGTCCACCGGACACAGCCGCGGCGACGGCCAAACTTGCGCGACTCGAAGCAGGCGATGCGCGAGCTATAAAGGGTGTGACACGTGAGAATAAAGTGAGCTGCGGAGGGAAATAAATAAATATAAGGCAGCGGTAGTGCGTCTGTTCCGGCCTGTCACAACGCTGCATCCCTGCTGCCTTCCACAAGTAGAACAGCGATGACAGGACCTCCGATCCACTGGAACCATTCTACAAATGGTTTAATGTGATTAAAGTATAATAGACACTATTATAATAATAACAGGGCATCGCGTGGGCCTGTATTTGAAGGGCATGGGATGCTTTTGCTGCAGCGTCCTGCAAACAGAGATGTGCATTTGCAAAGGGGTGGATGAGGATATTTTTATGGCAAGGTGAAACTAGGGAGTGACTCGTCATTGCAGCCAGTGTGAAATGAATCTGTGAAACCTGTGACTAGAATTCATCCTCCTCCTCAGTTTTTTTGGGGTCGTTTTGCTAATTCCCCTCTCTGTCCTCCATTAAGGGCCTGTGTTTCTTTGGCGTCCAAAAACCGCATGATTGGGAATGCGGCTAAGAGTCAAGTAAGAGCATCTGTTTGTTAAAAATCAACAGTTTGTCTTGAATCTGTAATAAATCATTAATAATTCAAATTCACCAAATTCCTGTTGATGTAGATCTTTTTTTGGTGTTTGTTTGTTTAAATGAATTTTGTCCTTATTGCAGATTATAACAAACTTCAAAAATACAGTTCATGGTTTCAAAAAGTTCCACGGCAGAGCGTTCGATGACCCATTTGTCCAAGCGGAAAAGACCAAGCTGCCTTACAGCCTGCATAAACTAAACAATGGAAACACCGGAATTAAGGCAAAACTCTCTTCAGGCTCCACGCACCATGTTCCACACTCATAATTAGGTTGAATTAATGTGAATTCCCTCCTCTCAACTTCAGGTGCGTTACTTGGACGAGGACAAGGTGTTCACGGTGGAGCAGATCGCAGGGATGCTGCTCACCAAGCTGAAGGAGACGTCGGAGAGCGCGCTGAAGAAGCCCGTGGTCGACTGCGTCATCTCGGTGAGTAGCGACGCCGGCCGCGGCGCCGCTCACGGAGCGGGCCGCTGAAAAGCCGGGTCTCGTGTGCCGCCTTCGCAGGTCCCCAGTTTTTTCACCGACGCTGAGAGACGCTCGGTGCTCGACGCGAGTCAGATCGCGGGGCTGAACTGTTTACGGCTGATTAATGACACAACTGCAGGTCAGTGGTCCTGGAAACCTGGGTAGGTAAACAAGAAACAGAAATAGTTCACAGTATTACACATATAACAGTATACTATAACAGTAAAGGTTGTTTCTTTATGAGCAGTGGCTTTGGCTTATGGGATCTACAAACAAGACCTTCCTACTCCTGAGGAGAGGCCTCGAAACGTGGTGTTTGTGGACATGGGCCATTCCTCGTTCCAGGTCTCCATCACAGCCTTCCACAAAGGAAAGCTCAAGGTCAGCCTCCCTTTCACGGTTCTGCAGTCGTCCACACCTTTAGCCGCTCCTTCCGACCTAACGGAGTGTGGCTCCGACCCGGCAGGTCCTCGCCACCGCGTTCGACCCACACCTCGGCGGGCGGAACTTTGACGAGGCCGTGGTGGATTTCTTCTGCAAGGAGTTCAAGGGCAAGTACAAGCTGAACGTGAGGGACAACCCGCGGGCGCTGCTGCGCTTGTACCAGGAGTGTGAGAAACTCAAGAAGCTCATGAGCGCCAACTCCTCCGACCTGCCTCTCAACATCGAGTGCTTCATGAACGACATCGACGTTTCCAGCAGGATGAACAGGTGCAAATGTCTTTTCTTTGCGTTCGGGCGTCTCCACCGTGCAAATGTATTAAATCCTCTTTGTGCCTGTGTAATGTGCAGGGGCCAGTTTGAGGATATGTGTGCTCAATATCTGATGAGAGTGGAGGTGCCACTGAAAGCGGTCCTGGAACAATCAAGTAGGTCTCTCAGATCTGAGTGAGTGTAACTGTTTGTGTGGCGCACGCGGGAGGAGTCCGTCTCAGTCTTGTGGTTTTTGCGACAGAGCTGAGCCGGGACGACATCTATGCAGTGGAGATCGTGGGAGGAGCCACGAGAATCCCGGCCGTCAAGGAGAGGATCACCAAGGTTTTCTGCAAAGATGTCAGCACCACGCTGAATGCGGATGAAGCTGTAGCAAGAGGCTGCGCCCTTCAGGTTGGACCCCCCTCTGACACCAACCGCCAACGCTGTTTAAAGCGTCGCACAACTGTCAAATTAGCACTTATGGTTTCTGTAAATTTGCATTTGTTGTTGTGCAGTGTGCGATTTTATCCCCAGCATTTAAGGTGCGCGAGTTCTCCATCACCGACGTGGTTCCCTTTCCCATCACCCTTCGCTGGAAGTCGCCGACAGACGATGGGCTGGGGTAAGGACGGCCCAATTAGCCATCGCAGGGAATCACAGAGCTCAGCCGGCTCCGCGGTGCAGTACGTGCTGACTGCGTTGACTCTCCACAACCTGACGCTGCTTTTTTGTGTCACAGGGAGTGTGAGGTGTTCGGGAAGAATCACGCGTCTCCCTTTTCCAAAGTAATCACCTTCCACAAAAAGGAACCCTTCAACCTCGAAGCCTTCTACAGCAGCCCCCAGGACCTCCCGTACCCAGACCAAAGGATAGGTGCGTGTTCCCCCTCCGCTCTCTGAAATCCAGGCGTGGCCACACATTTAAAATAACACACTGTAAATGATTTTTTTACTGTTTATAAGTTTACAGAAAGGAAGCAATTGATGATCCCACTTGATCTGTAATTATCCCCCACAGATACTGTAGCTCATAATGAGCGTGTGTCACTGTCTGTGTGCTTATGGAGTCTCAGGTGGGGTCAGTTTGTAACCGCCAGCTGTGACGTTAGCGTCCTGTAATCAAAACCACCAATTTTCTCTCCATCTGTCACCAGGATTCTTTTCAGTGCAGAATGTGGTTCCGCAGCCGGACGGGGACAGCTCCAAAGTCAAGGTCAAAGTTCGCGTCAACGTCCACGGCATCTTCAGCGTGTCCAGCGCCTCTCTGATTGAGAAGCAGAAGGGGGAGGGCGAGGATATGCAGATCGAGCCAGAGCCGGTGGTGCAGAATGACAGCAGAGCAGAGGACCAGGTGAGATGAGTCAGCCAGGTCACCTAAGTATCAAAGAGTTGGATGGAGATTAGATTTGGTGCAATAAAAAAGTGAGTTGTTGTTAGTGTTCTGCTTCTTTGTCCTTTCACATGCACCTGATATTTATTTATTTGCAACGTTGCTTAGAAATTTAGCCGAATGTGTCTTGTTTTAGGCCAAAATGCAGGTGGACCAGGAAGGTCAAAGTCAGGGTGAGCAGCAGAGTGAGGACAACAGTTCCAGCAGTAAGGTCAGCCTATATAGGAATATGTGTTTTTAAATGATGAATCATTATCTCTTGGCATCACATAGAATAGTGAAATAGTGAATAGTGAAAAGTAAAAATGAAAAATACATTAAAAACCCCACTGGTTGGGTTTGTGCTGTCTAAACCCAGGAGGGTGGTGAGAAGCAGGACTCAGCAGCAGGAGGCAGCAAGCCCAAAGTCAAGGTGAAGAGTATCGATCTGCCCATTGCAGCAAACAGCATACGACAGCTCGACAGTGATGTCCTGAACAACTTTGTGGAGTATGAGGTGAGAGCTGCGGCTAAACGTCATCAAAGCTGAGCTCATCACTGTCTAGGCTGCTTTGAACTCAAACAGCTACGTAATATTAAAACACGTGATTCAATTGGCATGTTGATCCTTACGGGGCAGTTTTGCCTTTCTTTGTCTTGTCCCTAAAGCGTCAGATGATTATCCAGGATAAACAGGTGAAGGAGCTGAATGATGCTAAGAATGCTGTTGAGGAGTATGTGTATGATCTACGTGACAAACTTTGTGGGATCTATGAGAAGTTTATCACTGAGGAGGTGAGTTCTGCACATATGATGTCATACAATTACATACATAATGTAATATGGCTGATTACATTCACATGACGTTGTGAAACCTATGCAATAGTTGTGTGTTGCTATAGTTACCTGACTACTAATAATATTAATAATAATAACAGGACAGCAATCGACTGACGCTGATGCTGGAGGACACGGAGAACTGGCTCTATGAGGATGGAGAGGATCAACCCAAACAGGTCTATGAGGAGAAGTTAGATGCATTAAAGGTTTGTTTTGATTCACATACTCCAGGGAAGTCTGGAGTGTAGTGTTACTACTGTTTCTATTACTATATCACTACCACCTTTGTACCTAAACAAGCGTATTGATGCCGTATATAGAGGTTGGGTCAACCCATTCAGGACCGACACAGACAACATGAGGACAGACCGAGGGCTTTTGAAGAGTTGGGGAAAAAAGTGCAACTTTACATGAAGTTTGCAGATTGCTATAAACAGAAGGTAAACCATTTCTATATGTTGTCTTAGCATCTTACTGTATAGAATTTGTGACGCATTAAAATGTCTCATTGTGACCAACTCTGTACCAGGATGAGCGGTACCTGCATTTGACTGCAGAGGAAATGGGCACCGTGGAGAAGTGTGTGAGTGAATGCATGGCTTGGATGAACAGCAAGATGAATGCGCAGAGCAAACTGTCTGTTACTCAAGACCCCGCTGTTAAAGTAGAAGAAATTATTGCCAAAATACAGGTGTGTAAATTACTGCTGAGGCAAATCTCCACCCATTAGCAGCCATGTGAAATACTGAGATCCTTTTACAAAGACGCGTTATCGCCCTCCAGGAGGTGGAGAACGTATGTCACCCGGTGATGACCAGGCCCATGCCCACAGTAGACGAGGCTCCGGACACCAGTGACCAAAACACTGGCGCTCACAATGGCCCGACAGCCAATCCAGGAGCGGAAGTGAAGGGAGACGCGAAAGGAAGCCAGCAGTCGAAACCTGGCACGAAGGAGATGGAGGTGGACTGAGACTGGGACTGTGCAGCCATCGCTGCGTCTATGACCCCTGACCACTTAGACAGTAGGAAAGTCAAGTCTCAGCCGCCGCCACCCTTGGTCCCGTTGAACTTTACCTTTTGAGGGTTTTTGTTTCCATCCTTCCATCTTTATGTGTGATAACGTTGTGCTTTACTCTCTCAAAGGATTGACGTACCCAATGAATTAAAGAATGGTGCAATAGATTAAACTCTGATCTGACAGAAACAGTTTCCTTACTACCATACAGCAAAGCGCTTTGTGTTTGCCATCCATGTGGTTCTAGTGAAATTCAAACATTCGCAGACAGGAAGTGCTATAGAGACAGACTGCTGCAAAACCCTTAGATTGTACGCGGTAATACAACCTATATATATATTTGTATTTAATAAGTTTGAAATAATGTCAATGCCTAGAAACTGTAAATACTATTTTAGTAAACAAATCCCGACAGAACATATATATGTACATAAAAAACATGTTGCTAGTGTTGCATTGGCAATGCTTGATACACTAAATTTCTTTAGTAAGTAATTTGTTGCCTATTTTCTTTTGTTTCATTTTTCCATATTTTAGTCATGAAATTAAAAGATGGCAAAAATAAATACAGTTGTCTGTAAGACAAATTTCCCAAAGTCTCAGTTCTTTTAGTAGCTTAACTTTAAAGAATAATATACTTGTGTCTGAGTTAGGTTTAGATGAGGGATGAGGTCAGGACATCTACTGACATTTGATTATTATGCAAAACCATGACAAAGACCCTAACACCGTTCTCTTTATAGCTAATGTTAACATGGGCGAGTGACATTTTAATAAAGATAATTATCACATTAACAGGTTATAGGGTTCAGAATACATTCTGCAAGTGCAAAGTATATAATGATGAATAAATGCATGAAGTCCTCCCAGCTGCAAAATGATTCAAACTGTGTGTTGCACTTTACTGGACTTAAATTTGGCAGGTAAAGCAAATGTTACCAGCAATAAATGTGAATATTCTTTTTTGTGATTATTCTTTATATATAGAGATTTACAATAGTTTGTATCGAACGTTTATCGCTGTGTTTTAGTTACATATCAGTCACGTTGCTGTGGGAAAGAGCGCTGAATGGGGGCGTGGCCAACACGGACTGTTGTCGTGTGACGTAGCATGTGACGTAACCACGAGACTAACGGGCGCATATTTTCAAAATGGCAGAAATGACAAAGTTTTGGAGGGGAACTCAAGAACAACATTTATTCGCGTTCTAACAACACACGGGCTGATTTATCGATGCACTTAATCGATCAAGGACTAGTTTTGCAGACCTGCATAAATGCGCAAGTGGAAAACCGGGCACGATGAGTGTTTCGATCGGTGATAAAATCGAGGTGAGTGTTTTTGTTGTACTAACGCCCACATGCTAGTTAACGTTATCCTGGGCTAGTTAGAAGCGCAGCCTTAGTGATGCTTAACCTGGAGGTAACGCCAACGTAGGCTCGATTAACGTCAGCTTGAAGCAGCAGGTTAAACATTAGTGAAACTGTTGCTATATAAAGTTCTGTTAAATAGCATCTCAGCTGTGTATATTACATGGCGTGATGTTAGCTTCACAGCGCGTTAGCAAACATCCCATGTTTTATATTTGACTATTAAACTATTAAGCCTCCCTTAAATGGATAAACATGCAGTAATAGTAATAATGTCGTTATTCTGCAGCCTCGGTGACACCTACTGTTAACCCGGCGTAACCTTAGTATGACTCTCGTGGGACAAACCCTGTTGTTTCTGCCCAGTGCATTATGCTGCTTAGAAACGGCAGCTAGTGACGGTGGCAGCGGGAGCAGAGCCGGGATAATTAGAGGCTTTGGTTGGACATAGGGCAGCGTCAGGGGCTGGTGGCTTGGTGGACAGTTAACGTTTGTTGTGGGGGATTGGTCGTGTCGGGACCTGATTGTCACTTTGCTGCACATCCATTATGTCGCACACTAGAGGGACGATGTTTGATCAGGTTATGCAGTATTTCTTCCAAACCTTTTCTTCTCACATCCAAGGCAGCAGAGATGAGGAGAAAGGTTTCTCTTTTGCGCAGGAACTTAGCATCGAGGTATCCTGTTTTATATAATACAGTATGACTTGGTGTTTAAAGTGTTTCTATATTGCCAGGTTACAGTTCTCCTTATAGGCTTTATTGTTTGTAACGTGTTTGTTTCCTTTTTGTGTAGGATTTCAAGGTTCTCACCCTCCTTGGCAAAGGATCCTTTGCATGTGTTTACCGGGCAAAATCAGTGAAAACTGGCCTGGAAGTTGCCATCAAAACGGTAAGAACCACCCCCCTACACTGATGAGAGGTGGTTATAGAACACCTCACCTGAATGTAGACGTTTAACCATCTGCTGTTACCATCAATTGACAGTTGGAGTGTGAACTTGAACGTCCAGGTTATTAAACTCTAATTGTCCCCCATGTGCGTCCTGTGTTCTCTAATCTACCCACAAATGAGGTCTGAACAGTTCGCTGCCTTTGTGGGTGACAGATTGACTATTAACCACCAGACCAAGACCAGCTTGCATGCTGTTCATACAGTACAAATAGCAGGTGTATAATTACCTCCATAATTACCTTTGTATTCCCTTCTGCAGATTGACAAAAAAGCAATGCACAAAGCTGGGATGGTCCAGCGTGTGACAAACGAGGTGGAGATTCATTGCAGATTGAAGCATCCGTCAATACTTGAGGTAACATTGGCTGGTCACACTGATCTTAATGCTTTGAGTATTTATGCTGAATGCATATAAACACAAATGGCTGTGTGATAAATTAAGTTTTAGTGGACCTCACTTGATATATCTAGTTTGAAGCTAAAGATGAACAGCTGTTCACCGGACTACACAGTAATTGTAGTTTATTTCAATGCAATGTGCTTTTGTTTTACTTTGAAAGAATGAATGAATGAATGAATAAATGTTTACTTTCCTAGCTTTACAACTACTTTGAGGACAGCAACTATGTGTACTTGGTGTTGGAAATGTGCCACAATGGAGAGATGAGTCGATACCTTAAAGAGAGGAAGATGCCCTTTGGTGAAGATGAAGGTTAGACAGAAAAACTTCACTTGGAGTTTTCAGTATAACATTGTTACAGTGTGTCACTTGTCAAGCTGCTTGTTTCTTACATTTCTTGATGCTTTTTGTTTTACAGCGAGACATTTCATGCATCAAATCGTAAAGGGAATGTTATATTTACATACTCACGGCATCTTACACCGAGATCTGACCTTGTCGAACCTTTTGTTGACAAGCAACATGAACATTAAAATAGGAGACTTTGGCCTGGCCACTCAGCTCAAACTCCCGAATGAAAAGCACTTCACAATGTGTGGGACTCCTAACTACATCTCCCCAGAGGTGGCCACACGCAGTGCTCACGGCCTGGAATCAGATGTTTGGTCGCTGGGTTGCATGTTCTACGCCTTCCTAATGGGCCGACCTCCATTTGACACAGATACAGTCAAGCACACATTGTCCAAAGTGGTCCTGGGTGAATATGAGATGCCTACTCACATTTCTTTAGAGGCTCAGGACCTGATCCATCACCTGCTGCAGAAGGATCCTGCCCAGCGTCCCAGCCTCTCTGCTGTGCTGGATCATCCGTTCATGACGCGGAGCCTGCTGGTCAGGACTAAAGACCTGGGGCTTGGAGAGGAAGGCTCTATGGACAGCGGCATCGCTACCATTTCCACAGCATGCACCACTTCCATGTCAGGCAGCAGCAACCGCCTCCAAAGGAAAGCCAGGCATATGATTGGCTCCACCCTGCCGAACCGCATGGCCCCTATTCCGAGTCTGTCTCGTCAAGCCAGCAGTGCTTGTTTTGAAGAGCAAGACCAGTGGCGGCAACAGCAGCCGGACGGATTTCACCGAGAGGGCCGGGGCAGGATAGTCCATGTTGGAGAGAGTGTACAGCCTCATTCTCGCTATCTGCGGAGGGCTCACTCTTCAGATCGGTCTGGCTCTTCAGCGTCGGGTCAGAGGTTACTTCGTGGTGAGCTCGGAAGGTGCCACTCTGAGGAGACCTTGACTGCTGTCTTCCCCATGTCTTCCACCCAACACCCACTTCCGGAGCATGGAAGGCTCCCATCTCCTCCTGTTAAACAGTCAGCAAAGTAAGCAGTCTCTCTTTTAATTAACTAATTCAATGTGACAGCAACACATCTACATCTGTCCTGCTACTGTTTTTGTTTTAGTTCTGGATATTCATTACCTGCACAGACAGTGCATCCTCCAAAATTTCAGGACCTAGAGGGAGTCACCAACTGGCTCAATAATGAGGGTAAATTTGAAAATGTTGTCCTATCTGATTATTTGTTCCAGCTTTGCTGGTATTTAGCTTTTTAAAAATATTCTTTTCTGTATCAGGTTCTGGGCAGAAGCCCACAGACAACAGCTCACACAGCAACAGCAGTAGTTTCCACAGCAGCAGGGGACCTTTAAGTGTTCACAACTCTTGGAGTGACAAGCCCATGGGCCGAGGTGGGAACCCTCAACGCAACCAGCACCACCTGCACCAGCAGCTGTCCTCCGACTCTGACCCGTACAGGGAGAACATACCAGGAGCAGAGTTCCAGCCGCCCCAAAGCAGGGAGTCAAAGCTCCAGTCAGCCAAGCCTGGTGGGGAGAAAGAGAAGAAAACGCTGAGAGACATAGTCCCTCCTCTGTGCGCTTTGAGACTGAAGCCTATTAGACAGAAGACCAAAAACGCTGTCGTAAGAAGTCACTCACCTTTTAGATTATTTATTAATCTTGATTCATATTTTCATGTCAGATATATTTTCTATATTTCCTGCAGGTGAGCATTCTGGACACAGGTGATGTGTGTATGGAGTTGTTAAAATGCCAGGGTGGTCAAGAGAGGGTCAAAGAAGTGCTTCGGATTTCCTGTGATGGATCGATGGTAAATGAATTATATTAAACTTGATTATAACTTCTAATAATCATCATCATAAATACTAATTGTAGCTTCTTTTGTTTTCATGGTAGGTGACAATATACCAACCTAACGGTGGTAAGGGCTTTCCTGTATTGGACTGTCCTCCTGCTCCTCCTGAAGATATTCTAATTTGTAGCTATGACGACCTTCCAGGTACTTTGAAAGATTAATCAAATCTAGTAACATAATCTAAAATAAAAGACATACGGTTGGTTAACAACAGTGTTTTGTCATAGAAAAATACTGGAAGAAATACCAGTATGCCTCCAAGTTTGTGCAGCTTGTGAAATCCAAGACTCCTAAAGTGACACTTTACACCAAGCATGCAAAGGTCATGCTGATGGAAAACTCTCCCCACGCAGACCTGGAGGTTTGCTTTTATGACGGTGAGTCATAAGTCATTTTTATGTCAAAAGCTGAAGTGCTCCTTCTCTGACTAAGCTAAGTTGAGAAATCCTTAACGAGGATTTGCTTCCTGTAGGAGCAAAGACGCACAAAACGTCAGAACTGGTACGGGTGGTGGAAAAGAGTGGAAAGTCCTACACAGTGAAGGGTGAGGTGGGACTTAGCGGCCTGAGCCCAGAGAGCCGGCTCTATGTGGAGCTGTCTGACGAGGGCCACAGCATGTGTCTGGCGTTAGAGGCTGCCATCACCTCAGAGGAGCAGCGCAGCACCAAGAGCGTTCCGTTCTTTCCCATCACTATTGGCAGGTGAGAGGAGCATTCTCTTAATTGAATGCCTTTTTTTGTTTTCCATACTTTCTGTGGCTAATGTCTGTTTTTTTATTGTTGCTAGGAGACCTGCCAACCCAGACTCGCCGTGTCCGTCAGCCTTGCCCTCCCACCCGGTGCCTCCTGATGCAGCTTCGCCTCCACACCCTCCACAGATCGCTCCTTCGGTGGGTGTCTCACGCCTGCAGGCTTTATGTTCTGAGGCTTTAATGCCTCGGCTATTGTTCATTGTTTAATTTTACTTCTAGATGATTTCCTACGATGGGTCTGATTTCACCACAGCCAGCCTGAGTAAGAAAAGCTCCCCAGTGCGACAGGACTTGGCACAAAGCACAGGAAAAGTGGTCAAATCAATATTTGTGCCAAATGTTGGATGGGCGTCCCAGGTACAGGATTAAAAACAACCCAAGCTTCTGCAGCCATGCAAAGAAACTGTCATTTGTCATTTGAAGGTTTGAACCTCTGCTTTTGTGTGTAGCTGACGAGTGGAGAAGTTTGGGTGCAGTTCAATGACGGGTCTCAGCTGGTGGTTCAGGCTGGAGTTTCCTGTATCACATACACATCTCCAGAGGGGAAAATCACCAGGTATGAAACACCTCATGTTATGGCTCACATTGTGTCTATGTGGTTTCTTATTTAATAGATGAAAGCAGCTGTGAATATCTTTTGCAGAAGTGGGGCTTTCATCTGAAATGAACCACACTGTCAAATATATTTCACGTCATCTCTGCTCCAGCCGCTCTCATTCCTACCTATGTCACAGGTATAAGGAGAACGAGAAGTTGCCAGATCACGTCAAGGAGAAGCTTCACTGTCTCTCCACTATCCTTGGACTGTTGGCGAACCCAACAACTCATCACCTACAACCTCATTAACAGCAAAAGACGCAGACCCAGAGGTCTGGCTGGGAACTACGAGTAGCATTAGAGCCTTTGTACTGTCCTTCGTCTGGTGTTCTTGTAAATATGTTTGTTTTTTACATGTACAGAAGACTAAGATTATGAGAAAATATATTTTTTATTTTAGTAAGCAGCTATTTTGTATCTACTTGAAAAGTTTGTCTTTTTTACCATGGCCAACCCTATGAAATGTCCAAGTCATAAAAGCTGAATCAATAAACATCTGTAGGCTGGGTGTCAACATTTATGCTCTTTGTTTTACTTAAAATATGCAGAAAGAAATTATAGAAAGATATTAAAGTATTTAGGACAGAAATATGCTGAAACAATTTGTACAACTTTACCTCTCAGGAAAAGGACTGAATTAACAACACAGCACATTTTTACAGGGGGAATAAAGCCAGCCAGAGACACAGCCAGCTGAGGTTTCACGTGTTTAATCTGACCTGTTGGTTTGGCCATTTAATTAAAAAAGGTCACAAAATTCTGGAGTGTTCTCAATTACAGAACCGATAAACAACATACTGTACTGTACGGATGTAGGCCTAAGCATATATACACATACTGTACAAGACACCCAAGAAGTAAACATTCAGGTGGAAGCTGGGAGCATGATGACACTGCCTGGGTTCCACACAAACCAAGTTCAGGTTTAACTATTTATCTTTTAGAAGCACAACAGGGAACCGGAGATAGGACACAGTATAGTGGTAGACACACACGTCAGCGTTCCAGCTCTCGTTGGGCTGCACCCTTAACTCTTAGGCGATAACTATCGTAGATCAGGGGTTTCCCCTAAGTCTGCTGCAGGACATTTTATTCTTATGCTTATTGTTGATATTCAAATCACAGGGAGCTGAAGCTCTATGCTGTGGAAATGTTCTCATGGTGCAGAATGTCCATGAAAACACATTCCCACATTACCGTGGTCTTTCTTTCGGCACACAGAGAAGCTGCTAGGATGGTAAAACTAGCTGAACAAGTCACGTCCTTCACTTATCGATGGAGGAAATGTGACAACGGATACAGAAAGCTCTCTGGGGAAAAAAAGAACAGAAATAGTCTGAAGATGCTGCAGGCTGTCAGTCGTTCCCACTAGATGCTAGAGAGACACAACAGCATCAGCCTCATCTGTCCCTGTGACTCAACCTGTGCAACCAAACCCAGCATTTAACTATTCTTCTAGCAAATATCCACAATTGTTCACATGCTTTCATTTATATAAAACATTTTTCCCCATAAAATTTCAATAAAATAAAGTTGCTCTTAGTAGATGTCAGGACAAAGATATTAACAAAATTGGAGTAAAAAAATCTCACAGTGAACACTGGGAACAAGAACTGATTTCCTGCCACTTCCCCTGCAAATGATTTTACATTTGACACAAATACAGCAGCTGAAACATTAGGCGGGTCAAGAGCATCGAGAGCGTGATGAACCAAAGTTTAAAGTCGAACAGATGGAAAGTAATTATTACCCAACATAAACGGTCATTCAAGCAGTTCACGCCTCACTGAAGTGGAATAACTGGTTGTCTGACAGTTCAAGTGACAACAGATGCAGGTCTGCTGACGGGGTCAAGCGACACTCAGTCTGCTCACGCGACAGGCTTCTACCTGCAGCGTCGCAGTCAAAAGCACAAAGCGCCGCCTTTCTCGCAGGAGCCCGCTGGAATTTGAAAAGAAGTCATAGGTTTCTCCGCAGACGTCCAAAAAATATAAAACGGAATGTGATGCTCGCCTTCCTGCTCTGCCAAGAATGTGGTTTTTGGAGTGTTCTCACCTAATGCTCATTACCTGATGTACAGTTAGACTCTCGGTGCAGCAGTCTTTATAAAACTTGGTCGCATAAGACTGGAAAATACGGTTTGTGAGGCGAATGTGATGGCACGCTGAAACGTAAACAGCTCATGTGTTCATGTCCGGACTCGGTCGGCTGGAGTCGCGTAGCAGCCTGGATCTGTGGAGTAGTGTTCAAATGCCCAGCAACCTCCCCCTGATTTAGTGCAGAGGATCAGTGATACTGACCAGAATACAGACACGCATCGCAGGCACGGCCCACGGCCATGAAAACGGAGCCGTGACCGCGTGCGCGTCACACAAGGGATCATGCATTGCACATTTAGTGGCACATCTTCCTCCAGGCCTGATTCAGCCATTGCCATTAGCTACCTTATCTGGACCCTTTCATTACAGAGAACTCACACAAGAGAAAAATTAAAATCAGCTATTAGGCAAGTTCCCAAAAGTTCACATTACAGTACTGTTAAGTCTCATTAGACAAAACAAAACATACAAAAAGGCAGAGAAAAAAGCTTACACCCAATCACCATCATTTCTATAACTATATAGGTTTGATTAGATATATTATCATCATTAACATCATAATTATTATGATCATTATTTATTATTATTGTCACCACTGTCATCTGCTTTTTGTTCGGGGATCAGACAGATCTGAGGCAGAGGATCAGTCACTGGGAGGACGCCTTGGTAGCTATCGTGGAGACACAGTGCTGCTGGAAGTTGGGGGACATGGCCGAGTTGCAGCAGAGTCTCTGACGCGGGCTCTTCAAGCCGCCGTCGCCCTCCACGATCCAGGGGCTGCCGCCGGCATCCTTGGCCAGCACGCTGCAGCAGCCGGGGGCGGGCGGGCCGTCGCTGGGTACCGTGGTGCTCAGCGGCAGGCCCTCGGAGGTGTAGTCGGGGTTGTGGCTCTGAAGCACGCTGCTGATGTGGTTCAGGAGGTCGCTGAAGAACTCTGGAACGCCCTCGTAACCTGGAAACACAAGACCGCGATGAGGGGAAGTGTTCAAGAAGCTCACCAAGACAGAAACAGGGAAAGGCACCTACCAGGGAATGCATTGATGTCAATGACGGCATGTTGGCCCGTTTGGTTGTTGATGATGACATCGATGCCAAACAGGGACACGCCGAGCGCCTGCCTCAAGGCCCTGGAAAGCTCCCGGATGACGTCATCGCTCGGTGGTTGAGAGACTCCCTCGACGTTGTCTCTCTGAGGTAAACACACGTTAATGAACATCAACAGCCCACACAGAAAAATCAGTGTTCAGCTCAGTCACAGAAGGTGCAGACGTACTGAGGTCAGGTCCGAGGACGACTCTGGCTTGGAAACATTGTGGCTGTTGAAGAAGATGGCTTTCCTGTCTGAAAAGAAAAAAGGAGCTTTTACGGCACAGGTTGATACGGTTTCTCTTCGCACACTTCCATGTTTCAGATTTAATTTCAATTTGCCATTTGTGCCCATTAACCTACACTCCACACCCCATTGACAGATGATTTTTCTTTATGATTGCAAATTTATTAGAAATCAAAAACTAAAATCTCATCTCTCATTCACAAAAGTATTCAGACCCTTTGCTGTGGAACTCCAAACTGTGGTCAGAGGCTTCCTGTTTGTGCAAAATTTCCTTAAGATGCGTCCTGTACTTGATTGGAGACCACCTGTGGCAGATTGAATCGAGTGGACAGAGTTTAGAAAGGCACGTACCTGATGCTATGACGTCCTATGATTCAGATTCAACCGTCCTCTGCCATCGCTCCTGTCTTTACAGTAGACAGAAGCCTGAAACTTCTCTAGAGTATAACACTACTGATCAGAACTGGGGGAGGGTTGAATGCAGAGGTCCTTGAAGGAAACCTACTCCAGGGTGTAGTGATCTGAGACTGGGGCAACCCGTTCATGTTACAGCAGGACAATGATATGAGGGCCGCAGCCACAACAACAGTGGAGCAGCCGCAGGAGCCGACTGACTGTCCTTGAGTTAGACACCAAACCTCTGAATACCTTTGTAAATGAGAGACACCAGGTTTTTGTTCCTATTTATTTGCTACCTTCTCATTAAAGTTAAGGCCTGAATTCTTTTTGAAGCCTTGGGTTTGTTCCTGTTTTCCCAGCTGTTTGCTTTTCCAAACTCTAACACTAGGTGGCAGCAACGCTCTAAATGTTACCTGGTGAAATTGATGTCATACCTGGTAGAGAAAAACAGAAAATTAAATCACCCGTGGTTGAAGCCTCTTAACCTTTCTGAGTCATGTTGAATGTTCCTCTCAGAACAAAACAATGTAATTTGTCCGCCTGGGGCGAGAAATCTTTGAAGCAGTGATAAATGTGACGGGATGAATTTGCTAAATTTATTGCCCTCTTTATTCTTTGTTATCGTTGTAATGATTAACATTAGAAAATGTCAAAGACTGAATATAAAGGTAGGGAGTGTAGAGTGAGGCGAGTAAATTCCACCCCTGTCGAAGCAAACATGCCCCCTGGCATATAGCGGGTAATGAAGTGCTAGGAAGATGGAGCCTTTTATTCCCAGGCTGGCTCCACAGAGCTCTAACAGAAGTCCTGGAACCAAGGCTGATGAAACAGACCCCCTCTCTCACCATTATCCTCAAATTCTTTCCAAACACTAACCCCATTATTCCCTTTATCTTCATTCCTCCTTGTCCCTTCTCTACACTTTGTGGACACGTAGACAAAATGTCTCGCTTCCGGCCACGCAGCACAATGATCCGAACGCCGTGCGAATGTAAAGCTGTGGCATGTAGCGTTTTTGTGTTTGACAAGGACCCAGCTTTTCTGCTGTAGCGCTCAGCATTCCACACTGAAAGCAACTGTTCTGTCTGCGCGGTTACACAAAGCAGACGACGACACTGATGGGGAAACTGGTTTGCCCAAGGGCCTCTGCTGTATCACATGCAAATACTGGGACCATTTGAATCAGGGACAACCCTGTATTCAAAGCCACGTTGTGGGCAAGACGTCTGACACGTTTATGGAGGAAAAGACTGCTTCTCTTGTTTATTTTCAGGGATATGTACCACTAGGCACAGCTCTATCATACCCTGCTGCGAGAGGGACTATAAAGGCATTTTATGAGGCATTTTATTGGCTAATTGAGAGAGAGGCCGTTCAACTTGAACAATCTGGCCTATGTGACTATGAGCAGCCCTTGGACCTCCCCGCCTGTCTCTGCATGTGTGTCCCCTGTCTTGTCACCTGCTGGTCCAGCAGGGAAATTCTTCAGGGAAGGTCTCTCCACCACGGTGTAGGAGTCGCCCACCACAAACACCTTGTAGAGCACTGCGTTGTGGTTGATGAAGCTCTGGATCACACACGGAGGCTTCACGTCCTTCAGGTCCTCTTCACTGAAGATAATGGCCATCTGTGGGAAGGAGAACACAGCAAATGATACAACCCAACTAAAAAAGAAGTGCTGATAAAACAAAACAGTAGCTTAAACAGACGCTTGCTTTAACTGAATGCTGTGAAACAAGTGTTGCTGCCTACACACGGCAAACTACAGTGTATGGAGGCTGTAGGTGACCTCTGGCTACTTACCTCATGGGAGTTGGTGCCATGAGCCACCCGTGTTTTGCAAACTGAAAAAGAAATAAAGGCAGGGAAAAACAAAATGTTTAGCAAAGCAGCCAAACAGAAGCAACTAAAGCACAGAATGATGATGAAAGCATCCCCCACGTTGTGATCTGAAAAGTGTGGTGGGCAAACTTACTGAAAGGGAATGTGAGTCCTTGCCTCCTGATTTGCTCCAGCACATCTGGGCTGCACTCCGTATTCAGCACCATGAATGGAGGAGAGCAAATCCTCTGATCTGGTTAAAAAGAAATGAAAAACAGTCATTGGGTTAAAGAGAGTTGGATCTACTATTGGAGGAGTGTGAAAAAGGTCTGGTAATAATTAATAAAAAATTATGTCAGTAATAATGTCAGAAATTCAATTTCCTCACTCGATGCCACTATTCTATTATCATCCTAGAGTACAGAGTCAGATGAATCTATCAATGCTCAAATACATGGCCTTATTTAATTTAAATGGGCAGAACATTATTTTTATATTTTAAGCCTTGTGACAAGTTTAGACAACAAACACAGCAGAGGCCATCTGAAGCCCAGAGGGACAAATGACTGCTTAAATAAATAAAGCACAAGGCTGCCAGGCCTCTCGGCTTTTCCCCAAACAACAACGTGCATGCACAGGAAAATGCTGAAGTACGGGAACGCACGCAACCTAATGAGGAACTAGACAACGTCAACCCGGCTGAGGACTCAAAGAGCCAAGTCACGGACAGGAGCAAACAAAGTGGGAGGAGCGGCATAAAGCAAACTAAGCCATACCTTCATTCAACACCAGCATTTTTTCCACCGAGCTTTGGCGTCACCGCGTGTGTACATCACATCCTGCAGAGGCGGCTCGGGCAGTTCCGATAAGGCTAAAAATACCAAATTTCCTGCAGCTCCATCATACTTCACCACATCAGGGCTCAGAGTGCCACCATATTAACGTCCTGCCCTCTGTCATTTCCCCTGGGCAGTAGGTGTGCTGCTCGGTGTGATAAGGCAGCTGGTTGGAGATATCACCACAGGAAATCAGCCAACGGGCCAAAGCAAGTGTTGGCAAATTGCTAAATGACAAAAACACAATAGGAACACACCGGTCTTTGTGTGCTGCAGGAATTAGCGGTGGCAGGGATCTGTGTTCCCGCTAGTGCTGAGCTCAGGAGAATCTCATTTGCCTACATTAACTCCAGTGCTGAGTGGTGAACTGTGTATGTACACTGGGCCCCACAGACATCTATGGCTCCTACAGCAGCGAGGCACACAACTTTTCACTTTCATTTACTTTATATTTAAAAGGTACAATTTTCATCACTAAAGCAATCCAGAAACAGCTTTAACAACATAAATGTTGCTTCTATTTTTGCAGACAAGCACTGAATTCTCTCTAATAAAGACAGTTGTTGTGCCCCATAACTTCTCCCTGTGCAGTCGTTGTGTAGTCCGCTCTGGGACTGCAAAGTCCGCGGGGTTATCCATTAGTCACGTCTGAAATGGCTACGGTCACATTCGTCACACTGCTATTATTCTACCAGGACAGGAATAGCAAAATAATGTCGTTCAGAAAATATTTTGGCCGGGAAAATATCCCTGTTATATCCCAGAGTTCCCAGAGATTGATGGCGTTAACGTTTTGTCAAACAAAAACCATGAAAACACCTACGACTCTTGCAAAACATTTCAAGCTCCAAGTTAAGGATTTATAATAAAGAGACAGGGGATGGTGTACAAGAGCGTGGCCAAGTTTGTAATAGCGTGCATAGTTAGCTTTGGTTGACGCTTCGGGGATGAGGGGGAGGAGGGGGGGGGGATCAATCTCTGTCTCTGTCTAAACACTGCATGCTCGCAGCAGACCCGCTGGAGCCGAGCACGACATTTACGGGCGGCGTGATGCCACGCTTTTTAAACGTCATTATCCAGTTACGCTGCTTTTTTTGTTTTTCTCCTTTTCTCTCGGCAGGACATCTGCAGCATTTCCTATTACATAACAGGTGGATGCAAATAAACTTATAGGCCGTGACCAATGTGCCTGAGATTAAGCAGACAAAATTCCCCAACACCTGCGAGTCGTGAGGCGCTCGCATCAACCCGAGGTACAGGCTTCATGATGTCCAGGGCTGCGATAGTGGAGGGCTGAACTATCCTGTTGCTATTTAGAGCTTGTTTCCTAGAAACCCCAGCATCATCTCCCTGTGCCCCTCTAAGACAAAGCAGCTGAATGTTTTAGATTTTAAAACTGAACACCTGCAGCAACACAATGTGCATTTTTTGATTATCAATGATTTCATTTGATCATGCATCATTTGATTTGCACTTGTTTCTGCCATTTGGCTGCTGGGCCTGAGACGAGGAGACCTCCGTCACTCTGCAACTATGATTAAACATGGATAACTTCCATCAACTAAACACTTGTTCGATTGATCTCTGCCGAGCCATTTATTAATGCTAGTGCAAGAACGTAAAAACCAGATCAAAACCTGTGTAAACAGAAGAACCGGTGGAGTCCACCAGGCAACATAAACAGTTACCGTATTCTGGCTCCCACAGTAAACACAAAGCACCAGAGCCCATGTGACCCATGTTTGACTATCCTCTATTAAACATTACATCCAGCTAACTATTTCAACTAAACAACTCAGAGCAGCTAAAAGTAGTGTCTGGGTCCAGTTAGCACTCAGAGACCATTCAGGCGATAAAATAATGTTACTTTCCAGGGAAAGCACAAGTGCACCTCAAGTGCTTCCTCCCATTGAGCAGCACTGTGTAGGACCGAGCCTGAGCCATAGCAGTCTCTCTGTGGCCTTTAACGCGGGGTTGCCTTGGCAGCTGCTCTGTGGTCTCTGCCGATTAAGAGGAGGAAATGGCTCTGCCTAAGAAAGCAGGGCACTCTCTACTTCATAAGAAACCATGTTCCTGTGGACTTTTATACCTGAACAAGAAGAACATGTCTCTTTGGTGACCCGTTTCTCTATAATATGGTGATGGTCATGGATTATACTAAGTAATATGTCATGCTTATGACTCAAGCTACTGGCATGCAGGCCTAGGTTGAGCCCAGACCACTCCTTGCATTAAACAAAGTAGAGTGGTGTTAAAGGAGCGATGCATCATCTTCCTCAGTGAGGCAGAGTGATGCAGCTTACTTGCCTCGTTACATAACAGCCATCATATCGGTTTGGATAAAAACATCACTTCTTGCAATCCTTTTTTTAGAAACTACTGACACTGCCGGGATGCTGAAACACCTCTGATCCGTTGCTCCGGCACCAGATTGCAGCCTCTCACAAAGCCGTGGCCACCCGCTGAAGTAATACCGAAAAGGTTTACATTCCCTGCCATGTATGGGGGTAAAGGAAATGTGGATGAGTCATAGGTTTGTTTACAGTGTGGGGGCAGTGAATGTGCTCCTGCTGCACTGCATCCCTCTGCTTCCAGCTAAAGACTTGCTGTTGAGCTCATGGGTGCAGTGACAGGGAAAGGAATCGCTGGAGCAATGCAAAGACATGTCCTGATCCATAAGTGTAAAAGACAGGGGGCTTGGTAGTGAAGTCAAAAGGAAATAGAGACAGGCCTTCCTTGAATGAACTGAAGGTGAGTTATTATATTTTATATAATGGTTTTGCCAGAAATAAAGCATATTTTAAGTGAGACGTGTCTGTGGAGTCGTATGTCACCTGCTTCCGTCTGGAAGCGAAGAGGGACAAGAGATACTGCAGGTACCACATGGACATGACTTAGATGTGCTGAGTAGGAAGGAAGGCAACGTCCACACAATCATGAGCTCCTTTATCACGCTGACGCGTCTCCTTCTAGATTCCGCGCATGATTAGCATGTTTACTGTATGTGCGCCAGTGAGACTGTGCATATTTACTCAGTTCACCAGAGATGACTGAGTCACACTGCAAAGTGACTAATTAACATAGGATTTGACTTGGTGATAAATTAATATGTCACCACTTGTGAAGTAATAACTACTTGTGCAGCTGTGTCAAAGGGACCATTATTGAAACCGGCAATTTTCAGGAAACTTGTACCATTCACTCATCTCACAACTGACAGCAAACAATGGAGGTTTAAAAGACTTCACACTCCATCAGAATACATCAGTTTGGTGCCTCAGTAGCTTCCTCCGCATTGAATGTTTAGTTCTGGTTTCTTTAAAGGCTACAGTCATAAACAGGTACAGTAACTGTTCCCGTTACCTGCATGTCTTACCTTGCATACAGCTTTCTATCCTGTGGATGAGCTGGTAGGACTTGCAGCGGTCCAGAAGGGTTCGAATTGCAGGAAGTGGGTCCAGGACAATGGTCTCAGGGTGGGCATCAATGTAGTCCTGAAACACAAAGACACCAGCATTTTATCCCACTTAAAAGTACAAGCACCTAACTGAAGGGTCAATACTCCTCCTGTGTGTTTGTGACATGCATGTCAGCTGGTGTTCGGTTACGTCACTGCATCTCTGCACGGCCGGCTGTTAGGTCAGCGTGAAGTTTGCCATTTTATGTAACTGCAGTCCCTTTGTATCCTCTCTTGTCTGCTCGCCTCTGGCTCCGTCCCCACCACCCTCTCTGCAGCTCCCAGTGCTCTGCACATCTCCATCCCTGCACTGTGGGACGTCAACTCTTCCCTCTGAGCAATTCCTACAGTCTCACGAATGGTGTCAGGTGGAGCTGGCTGCCCTGCGCGTCACACAAACAGACTGCCTGCTCGCATCCCAGCCTTTTAAAAACACATCAGCTCGCCTGTCACGCCTGTGTTTGAAACTAATCACGCGCAGTGATGTCAGACATTAAAGTCTCACACAGATTGGGGAAACACACACATGATGATGTGACCCCTGCTATACACAGACACACACACACTCAGCAGCACACAAACAACAGTCTAAACGCGTCAGAGAAGCCATCTGTAGGATCTGCCATTATCCAACAGGCAGTGCTGGTCAAAGCCAGTTGACTGGTTATGTAAGCCGAGCGTGCTGCTGCCAAAGAAATAAATCCTAACTAATCTTCCAGTAGTTTGAAGAAATACTGATAAAAGTTGTCACTTGCTGAATTTTCATCTCAGAAGAAAAAAGTGCAGTTAAACACAGACGAGTGGGAGGCGAGAGAGAGAGATGATCACTGGCGAGCTGGTGTTAGAGATGAGAGAGAGCCAGACGTATGTCAGTGTGGGTGTGAGGGAGGAGGTGTAGGAGCTGCACATTTTCTGCTCCTCTTTCTAGGCAGATCTGTTTCCACCGGGGGGAAAAATATGGTCAGCACAGAATTTAATTTGTGCCACTGGTTCGAGGTAACGTCTGTGTTGCCACAGGCATCAGACCTGAAGTGGAAAATAATATTTAGCATTACAATAACAATCAGATGATGTCGATCACGGACGAACCTATTAGACCTCATGCTTCTAGCATTCAAAACATAACCAATAGTATTAAATGCAATTAGCTAATTAAATCTCATCCTCTTTCATGTCACACACGCTGGTGAAAAACAATGCTAATGGCATTTGTGTTGGCCTGATAAGCACAAAGTGCACACCCCAGGTCAAATAATAACCAGAGCACATCCCAGTCTGACATCTTGTCTATATACAGAGGTGGTGTAGTTGTGTTCAGGTAAACTGAAGCGGTAGAGTCACAGCACAAAAAAGCTGAGCCTTTGTTTGCCAGCTCATACCTGATCCAGTTTTCTGTGTAACACTGAGCACTGTTACAAATCATTTGACTTCTCACTAAAGTAAATACTGCAACTGGATGTGTGTTTGTATACTGTACCACCTAACATACAAAATAATAATAAAAAAATAACAAAAACAACTTCTTGGAACATTAGCAGCAGTAATACGTAATAAAGATTGCTGCTATCTGTAAAAGGTGGGGATTTGTACCTTGCTGAGTTTATCTAGAGTGATCTTTGACCAAGTAAAAACAGACAAAGGTGTGTACATATGTGTCTAAATGCTTCAGAGGTCTATAAAATTGTGCATATCCAGCCATGTATTAATGTTGAGCAGGTACTGCTATTAAAGTGATTGCTCCACAATCACATCCTGTCTGAGCAGCCAGGAACTGCATGATGCTGATCATGATTAGAGTCCCTCAGAGTCATTCACAGACTAAATTAAATGTATTTTCAAACAATCCGAAACTCTGGCAGATTAATAAATAGATGTGTCCACATTAGAGTAACTCTTGCTGAACTTTCAATGACGCCATTATGATTCGACACATGTTCAGATAAAGCAGCTAAGGTTCCTTATGTTCTTGGAGGTGAGTCAAGGCTTTGGGCCCATCTCCTTAAAACATTTTCCCCTTGAACTAGAACATTTAGAACAGTAAACACTAAACTCTGCTACCTATGAATGTTTGTTGCCTATGGCAGTGGCACTATTCACTGCAACAGCCTGTAGAAGTCAACTACATACAGTATTCTCTATTTTAAGTGTATCTGAAGAATGTATTTATGGTACATGATGTGCACAGAGTAGGAGCATTACATAACGTCTTGCTTATGACTGTATCAACTCCTTCAGATAAAAACAGTTATCTTTGCAAAACTAAAGTCTGGATAGCAGAATTATACCAGTGTTTTTTAGTCCCTATACTTAGTGTAATAATACTTAGCCATGTTTCACATGGACCCTTCATGACACTAACAGTCATGAAGGTTCAAAGAACATTGCTTACAGTCCAATTGCTGCTTCAATGGATATCTGCATTTCTATATTGTAATTCTCAGTGCTCTCTGGTGTCAAACATGTAAGTTAATGGAATTCATGTATTTCAACAACAGCAAATCCTAGGAGTACCTGAGGAACAGCAGGGACGATGCCTACCTGTACTCTCTGCACCAGCAGCACAGCCTGCGAATCGTTCTGGTCAGCCTCCAAAATGAGGTCAGTCAGTTTGTGGATGATGACATCCAGGGGACCCTGGTCCTCCAGAGGCTGAGTAAGGTCCAGCTAGAGAGAGAGAGAACAACAAACATGGGTCAGGAGTTATGCATCAAACACAAGGCCATCCCACACTCAGCTGTTCATTAATGCCATTCAAATAAGGATAGAACACAGCAGTCACGCATGGAAAGGCTTTCCAGCCAAGATGTTGGTTTAAAACAGAGCAGGTCCTCGCTGCAAATGACCGGCTTGTGTGATTTACTGTTCGAAAAAGCTGCAGTGATTCATCATGGCGATATAAAAGTGCATATTCTGTCTATTGCGTTGTTGGCAGAGGAGCAGGAGAACAGTAAAAGCAGCTGTAGAGTGTCTCAAGAACGTGTTCTCACAGGCAACACGGTGGGGTTTTCAACTCAATCCTTTGTCCAGGCCTCAAGTCTGAACCTGTCAGATTTTCAATACTAGCTCATCTTTTGCCTCCAAAGCAGGATTTCATTCAACTGCTGAACTGCATAATATAAGAAGCAGCTTTTGCACGTGTCTTCATGTACTCAAACCTGTAAAAAATGTTAAATTATAATGTAGCAGCTTGCTTGTACATGTGTGAGTTCACTGACCAGGCAGCCCAGATACGAAACAGCAGTGACCAAAGTTTTTATGGGCCTAATTTGACCGTCTGTCGTTTCAAACAACAAGTTGCTCTTGCATAATAGGAAAATAATCTACAGCATTTAAACTACAGAATTCACAAATATTTAATTGTGTCTTTCATTGAGCCTTGAATTAAATAAATCACTAGTATTTTTTCCTAAATGTTAACTCCTTTTTCTTTTAGCCTAAACGACTGTGTTCTGAAGATAAATGGAGGCATAATTTTAAGAGTAACTAATTTGGGGAAGTTATTAATCTGCCGTTTCTCTTCTTGTTTTAACTTCCAGTCTGTCAACAGAAAGGAGTAATCTCTGTCTAATATCATCTCTTTCTCTAGAAAGTAAAAACATTTGCTTTTCAGCTTTTTTGGTTAAAAACAAGCTTGTACAATTTAATAACTGAAGCTCTAAATGTATTTGTTTTGGATTACACCTTAATGATTTATTCCTGGTGTCATCTTTTTAGTAGGAGTTACAAACTCTCTCTCGCTTTCTGGCTAGACCATACGAGACAATACCAAATTAGCATTGATTTGAAGTTTTACCACAGAATAAAAGTATAACTCCACAGGCCATGGAGTTCATAAGTAGTCAAACCAGCTCTCCAAGTGCAATGAGACTTATCTAGGTCAGCACATAAACATTATGCGAGAGATGCTAGCCTTTAGCATTCAACATAGACTCATTGGGTAATGAATATTCTAGGTTTCGCTTATGAGAGGCCCGTGATCACTTGCATTGTGTCCAGATGGTTGTGTCAAAGAGAGTTGAGTAAGCTCTGTAGTGAATGATTTGGAGTTCTTGGTTCATAACACATACTTTAACTTGAGAGAAAGGTTTATAGATGGAAAGTTGGTGGGTTTCTGCAGAAATAGACAGTACTTCGACACCCACTAATTTTAAACATTAGTAACAACTGATGTATCTCAATTCTTATGAATCAGGTAAACAATGTATGACACCCTGCATGTGTAATAAGGAAATTATGGGGCTATAAGACAGAGTTCAAACAAAACCTGAGCAAACACATCATCACTGTACTGTACTAAGAATTGATTGCAGAGCTGCTGCTGCGCACACAACTGATCAGCCAATGAGGATCACCTGATCACCACAAACAAAGCACAATTCAGCACCTGTTCAAATAGGCCACAGCTACTGTAGACAGGACTCCACTGTCCTTTATTTTGTCCAGATAGTACTGTACATGAGCCAAGTCTGACTACACCTTGGTTATATGGGTGTGGATCGAAGCACCAACAGTAAAACTGCACAGAGCTTCATTTCAGGCAGGCTAACGTTTCCTGGTTAATGATTGTGAAAGGTGTGTGTAAATAGGTGGCTATTTGAGTAGCCTTGGTCCTGCCCTGAAACACCCCTTTGTAAAGTAGTAAATCTGTTAAATATCAGTTATATTAGATACCATGTTCCTTTTACAGGTAGAAGACACTACACAGGCGCTAACCTGAGACAGTGGAACAGACATTGGAATAAATTACAAATGCTATTATCTCCATCTGACAGGGAATGTGACTCTTGTTGAACAGGCCCAAGTTATACAACAGTTACACAGAATGTAAAAGAAATACCAACATGCCAAGAACTGTCAACACCCCAAAGAGTTAAATTCAAGCTTTATTCCCTAAGGACCTCATTATGCTACATCAACATAGCATTTCTCTCGCTCTGCATCTGAACGCGCTTGGATCTCGTTTTCGTCCACCCTTCATTCCTGCTGCTTGTAGAAACTCGTCTTACAGCTCAGACGTAACATGTCAAAACATATACACAAGCTAGAAGTATAGAGTGAGGGTCCGTTACTACTGCCTTGCACCCAGCAGGTTGTATGTATGCATATATAGACATAAGGTTATGTCTAAACTTATTGAACTATATATATGGATACATAATGCATCACCTGAAAGACCACTTAAATATTTATATTAATATTTAATATTGCCACCACAAGTGAAAAATATTTGAATCCAAACCAAATGCTGAATATAAAAACACAGAGATTCTTTGCTCATTTGGTTTATAAGGAATTGTGTGATCATAGGAGAAGTAGAGAAATGCAGCCATAAGTCTAATAAGCAATGATAAAATGTGTTGTCACCTCTGAATTAACTAGTGTGTGTGACAGATCCTCAGCTTTGCTATGAGGCAGAGCAGGTCACTAAGAACGGACACATTCACTCTTGCTTCTGTCTAGCTGGTGGCGTCAATGTGACATGGCCATGTGGACGGGATTTGGTCTGTACTCCAATGAGGCACGACTCTTAATCTCTTACTTACATAACAAAAGGCCCGTCAACGGCGTGGCCCCTCTAAAGAAGCGGGACGCTAGGTTGTACGGGTCAACCCCTGGCAAAGGCACGTTGCAGAGGATGAAGCTGTGCGCAGGAAGTGTGACCCTGCTTTAGAGATCAGCCAAAAACCCAGCAGTGAAGTCACTGATGTTCTGTTAAAGCCTAAAGCAGAAATGTCAGTCGACGTCTCTGCAAGTCCCCCTGGAACACAGTGGGTAGCAAAAAAAAAAAAAAAAACCACACACACTGGATCCTAGAGGGAGAGGACAGTACAAGGCTAATATATTTTCAGCTTTGATGTAACTTCACAGTGCAGCTGAGTTAGTCCCCTGGGAAATCTAAAAAAAGGGTGATTCTGAACATCACTTCATACACTGAACACAAACACACTGTTGGTTACTGTATCTACGCAACATCCTCTAAACGTCTAACGACCCTGGGCTGCACGTCATCGTATTTGGCATTTGCTTTGATGTCAGAGCAGCCCAGCAGCTCAGACAGAGGCTGCAGAGTGCAGACAGACACAATAAATGATTTATTTTGTATGCCGTGTGGAGCTGCACACGGTGGTGTGAGTGTAAGATACAGTTGTCTGAGATAAACGGTGGCTGCTAACCACACCTCATACGAAGACTAAACATGAGAAGAGTTCAGCATGACTTTCAAGAAAAAACAAAACAAACAAAAAAAAAAACACAACATACAGAGGGTCAAGGTGGGAGCTTTGCCATCTCCTCAGCATCCTCAGTCCAGGGAGAAATAGCAGCTATACTGGTGAATGTGCTAAAAGCTCATAAGGCAAGTGTCTTTTAAGAGTTATCAAGATGAAAACACTTTAGGAGTAGGATATTAGCTTATGTATTACATAACTTCCATGACTCCTCTCGTAACATTAACAGGTGCATTTATGAATCATGGAGGATAAAAAGAACACCCTTCAAAAGATGTCTCTAAGCCAAATAAAAGAGCAGGCTTTAAATCTAATCTAGGTTTGTTGAGAAAGGCTGAGTAAAAAGTTACAGCAATGAAGTCATTACACACTTTGTCTTGGTCAACCTTATATTCATCTTCCTTCATCTTCATCACTTTAAGTGAGAAGAAGCTCAGAAGCTGAAGTAAAGACTGCTCATATGAGCTCAGTGCTGTTGTTCTAGCTAATCAACTACATAACAAATGACTGAATTCACTTGTAACGATACTGTAAACAAGATAATGCACCAGTTTATTTTACCAAAAAAGGCCAAGACTATGTGTGAGGCGTTATCACCAGAATCAGACAGTCAACAAGGTTAGAAAATTAAACTGGTTGCAAGAGATAAATCTGCATCTGTACTTTAGTGCAGCCTTCTAGAGAAGGTTAAACGCACTCGATTTGTGATATCAGCAACACTCCCTCTGTCCCTGAAAACTAAAAAACAAAAAGAAAAATACCAACATTAGCCGACCGTCTGCATGAAAAATAAATTTTCTTGTCAAGCTAAAGATATGGATATAAAAATATCTTTTTAATGTAAGTCTAATGGGAAGTCCATGCTCAGAATTCAACAGTGCAATAGAAGAAGACAGTATTATGTACAAGACCAAAGCTTACAATAGCTGCCATTATCTGTGCATGGGATGTGCCGACGGTACGGTCACTGACTGGCATCGAGTGGGTAACAGAATCAGTGGTGTGCACTCAAAAACACCTCTGGGCGACTGCCATTGGAGCAAGCTCAGTTTACAGTGACAGTCCAGCTACAAATAATAAAAATCAGTTTATACTGATTTGTAGGAGGGAAAAGACCTAGTGCAAAGCAGGTTGTCCTGGAACAAAAGGCCAGGCTGGGCTGTTCCAGTCCCTGGGTACCCCTGGATAAAGGTCTGTCAGGATCTGGTGTCTCCCAGGAGGAGCTGAGACACAGTGGGAAACAAAATCCTGCTTACTTTGGGACTCTTCCCAGGACAAGTCTCTTTCTGGGTGTGCCGATATCGTCAGCACAGTGAGAGGAAAAAAATAACCACAAAGCTTGGGAAAAAAAAGACCCCCCAATACGACAAGAGAGAGAATTAGAAGAAAAAAGGACAGGATCATTTCCTCAGACTCAGAAAGCACTTTAGTGACAAGAATGTTTCAAGACTGAGCTCCCAGGACTTGGTAACAATAGTTACTATGCTGCAGTACGTCCTGTGTTTACTTGCTTCATCTAGTGCAATTTCCATGAGTTACAACAGCCTTTACGTCGCTCAGGGCTGCAAATAAGTGGACGTGCTTCAGCAGTTATGTTTTCACTTGAGCTAAGTAATTACTAGACACAGACCAACAGGGACTCTGTTTTGCCTTAATAATTAATTCATTAAAAAAAAATTTATCTTGTCTTTATCTTTGGTGTTACTAAATCCTGCCAAATGGTTTTCCAGTGTTTTAAACACACATGCACCCACTGCACCAATACAATACTTTGCAGTACAAAATTTAACTAAATCACTTTATTTTAGCAAATTGTTCGGATTTAACGCTACCTTATACATTACCAAAACCTGTAATTAGTTGTTATACAACAGAAAATAGTATGAAAGAGAGGAAATGTTATGTCCTTACCTGAACAACTTCTATTCCCCTTTTCCTGAAAAAGACAGAGTAACAGGCATTAAATTTTAACTCAACTGATAAAAAGAACACTGCTGTGCAATGATGGTGCCTTGAAGACAAGTTATTTAGCTGTATATCAGGCTTTTTAGGGGAGAATACAAAGACCAACCGACAACATTTAAACTTAAATAAGTAAAAGAGTTAAAGACATAAAGCACTAATACACAAGCTTATTAGTACCTTAACGTCAACTAGGTCACAGTGTAGGATCATGCCAGCCATTCCAGTTTTACAAACGACAGATATACGAGTCTTTGGATAGAAGTCAGTTGCTTGGCAACCAGCAGACACCCACAAGAGTGCCGTTTTCAGTGGAGGTGACTATCATGACAAGGCAAACCTCTATACAGTTCACAAGGAACCAGGACAAACCACTTGTGCATAAATTTGAATAGAAGATGTCTTCTCTATTTCCAGACGAGTTATACCAGAAATCTGTCACAGGCACCGATGTTTAGAGTAATCTGAAACCTGGGAGGAAAACAACAGTATGAATAGAAAGTAAAGATGGAATTTGGAATTTCTGGAGGAGCTGGCACATCCAGTGTGCTCCAGGTTAAATCCAGACATTGAGCAAGAGGATTCAGCAAGAAACAACAACAACAACAACAACAACAACAAAAGATCCCAACCAAAAGCAAACTTCAAACTTCTTGGGAGTATTTATGATGACAACTGAACCAGTCCAGCGCCACTGGGTCTGTCCTATCCAGTTGTTTTTGAGTTTACAGCTCCATGGTAACAGCAGCACAGCTATTCACCGCTTCACAACAATGTGGATATTTAATACCGCAGCTGGCGCTTCATGTGGTGTGAATGGAGTCTTTGGTTTCATCCAATCTAAGATATGGAGATTGTCTGTTCTACCAGCAAAATGAAAAAAAGATGATGAGACGATCCAGCAGGCCAGGATCAGTGATTTTAAAAAAAGACACGACTCATTAATACATAATCATGAGCTCAAATGATTGGTATGCAAGATTGTATGACTTGAAGAATCCTAAATAATAACAAAAGATAACAAATCGTGATTTAGCAAATAACATTAACTAAAAAGGATAGAGCGGATCAACCAGGTAGATTCTCCTAACACGTCTAACATTCCTTTAACTTTGAATCAGAAAGCTTTGACTGTCTGGCACTGCAGGTGAAGCTCACTGTAATCTCACCAGATTAGTTACCCTGGTGTGCAGTAGCCTTGCTTTGACGGGGTGATGTGGAAATATTCTTATATTATACAAACCTACAAAGACAGAAGTGTTATAAAATGGCACCATCTTTTTCTAAAAAGGCATGTTAGTCAGTAAGAACAGCAAACTGCTGTGCAAGTATATTAGCACAAACATAAACCTAATTAGCTCTGATCAGCAGGAATCCCTACGGTCCAGCTGCATAAGACAGGTCAGACTCCACAGCGTAGCACTCACTCTGCTGCATGCCACGTGAAGAAGGGGGATACAGCAGCAATATAAAGCCGAAAACGTCTTCCTGTGACGCAAGCATGATGTGACATTCAATGAGTGGAAAATGGCACTAAAATTCATAGCCCATCCAAGGATGAGTGACACCTCTTAAGTGTGCGTCGTCTAGAAATAACTACTGAAAATGGGGACAAAGTCTTTAGACAGAAATTGCACATTGTAAGTGGTTTAATCTCCTCCTTCCTCTTGAAGATGACTTGTATTTTCTACCATGTAATATGACAAGGCAAATATGTCAGAGAAAGGAGAACTACAGTAAAAGGCAAGTTTCAGTGAGGAAAAGCAGTCATGCAGTTATCATAAACACCACTCCCACATTCAAAATGGCTTTTTTTCCATTTAAACAAGTTGTATTTGTTGCTGGTCTTCTACAGAGGGGAATAATATGACATGTTCTCCCTGATCTCCTGTCACAAATAACATTTCACAACACCCTGCCTTCCATTTTATGCAGTCCTCCATTCAGCTGAGTGGTTAGGTGAAAACACAGAAGTTCCGAGTTGCTGGGAGGTTTATGAAGAGATTAAAAATGTCTCGTGGATTACAGTGTGGTAATCTGTGCTAGCACAGTCACAGTGGTAGACGGCAACACTATTAATAATGGTAAATATCCTTTGAAGCAACTGCTTGTTATGATGTGTGTTGTAAAATTGTGTGACCGACAGAAACACATTCTTGCAATATCACCGCTCGCTGTTAACTGCTGTCATTTTAAAATCTGGGCTTTGACAGCTAGACAATAGGACACTACAACAGGACACTATTACAGCTTTTGAAATTTAGTGAGAAAAGTTCACTTCTCCTGAATCCATGACCAGTTAATAAAATCCTTGATGCTTTATAACAACTTACATAACTTTTGACTCTACTGGTGACAGATAAGATACAAGAAGATAACATACATCCAAAACTCACAGTTACCACTAGCAAGGCTGGTGGACCAGAATAAATCATTGCTTCAGTATAAATATACCCTTGGACACATTAATGTTATGGCTAATCATTTAGAAAGATAAGTTTATCATTGTAGATAAATGAAATGTCTTATAAAGTCAGTATGTACGTAATAATACTCTGTTCAGTAGGAAACACTGCAACAATCAGGTTTCATTTTGTGCATTAAGAACACACTGTTCGATTCACAGATTTTAACAACATGGCTACGATTCAAATCTTTGGCTCATGTGTTGTATGAGTTCATGCTTCAATAGTGTTAACTAAGTAATAATACCTGCTTTATCTACTTGACTTGTTACACATGCTCCTCGGGCCACAATCAACAGTCAACCTACGCACATTTCCATAGAGTCTTAACAAATGCAAAAATGGTCCTCGGAAACAAGGGCAGACTGATGGCTTTACTCTGACACGAGTCACCGTCTCAAAGCACATTGATACTAATTTTTAAAAAGTCTGCATAGCAGCAAATAGTAAATTGAGCCACAGATGCAAGCCTGAAAGACAACTTACGCTAGAAATAATTACTGCTTAATAACTAACAGCTAGAAGAGAAGAGTGGGTGTCAGTTTTTGCTCTCCAGTCATTATGAGGTGATCTTTGTGTCAGCACTGGAGCATACATTGTTAATAACCCGGGCCTCCTGTGTGTATGCAGGTCAGGCCCGTCTAAACTTGCTTGATCTGGGAGCATTCAACTGATGTTGCGTCCACGTACCTGCACAAATCAGCAAAGGCCTGGAAATTCAGCTTCTTCATCTTCTTCTCGCTGAGCCAGTAGCCAACTCTCCGGCCCTTCAGGAAAGTCTGCATCGTTACTGCGCTCCTGGTCGTCCGCCGGAGGGAAGCGATGCCACTGGTGATTCAACCTGTGGACGACCGCGCAACGTTAGCCTGACAAGTGCCAACCTGGTCGGTGAGGGGAGCGCTTGAGTCCAACGCTCGCCTACGTTACTCAGGCATCAGTGGCGCTTTCCGCCAGCCCCCGGACCTCGGCGCCCTCGTGGTTAGCTGTTTAATTTCCAAACGTAACCTTATAACGTGTTTATACAGAGTCGTCAACACGTGCAGGCACAACACAGATACACACATGAACACACGTCGGACCTTTTTGCTAACAACAACTGCTAACGTTAGCTGGCTAGCTGGTAGTGACAATTTCCCTAGCTAACCGATTACACGCAATTAACGATATCCAGCTTGCTAGCGTGGCTGACCGGTGTTAAATACTTGATTATATTCATAGCACATTCATAGCACATCCAAACGAGAAGTGAGTTAACACACTGCTAAACTCAAAGAGAGGCAACCGATATAACCAGCGTTAAGTTGAAAATGAGGCTGGCAGCGGGAGACTGAGCTAACTAACCTGGCAGTCTTAGCAGAGTTCCTTCCTGAATGCAGGTCCTCTTCAGAAGCTAGCTCGGATAGCTTCCCATTCTCAGTCCGTCCGGGGAAGAAAGACTCGTCTAACGCGGTGACAGATGACAGAGCTGAAGTCACGCTGAGATGTTCCTGGTGTTTTCTGCCTCAGTCTCTGAGCTGAAATGACTGTACCCACCCAGAATCCAGGAGACTGACGCTGCCTTTAGGGCCCCCTCGGAAAATACCACTCCCCTCTATCGAATCACAGTTCGTCGATTTCACTGTTTATTACTAGTTCATCAATATTTTCACAAATAATCAATTTTCTGTCTATAAAAGGTCGTAGGTGTCTTGTGGTTAATCCTTTATTGTTTTAGGAATTACTTTAACAATCGCATGTGTCACCTGTTCTAGTAACCTTTAATTGCATCATTAGACATAATAATAATTACATCCTTAATAAAACAAATGCACATTTAGAGTAGAATTGCTCGTTAACATCTATATTGTGATTTAAAACATATTTACATCTACATTTTTAGATAAATCATAAACAGTGGCACTGTATGGTTTGTGACTTTGCAGTCCTCTAGGCTATACAACAGACTGTGCTGTTTGCATAATGAACATACATAGGACATTCACCGCTTACATAATGGCTTCATGGACCAATACTGTGCTGCCAGTGCATTTCAACGGGCCCAGAGAAACATGTCACAGTGGCGACACCCGCAGGGTGTTTTCAGCACCAAGGCTAAGACAAAACAGACGTGTTTTTATAAAATAATTCTTAGAATTGGCTGCAGCCTACAAACATAGGATGCATAACGCGCCAGCGCAAATAGGACAGGTAGCATCCTACAACTTTAATATATAAGGCGAGTGACTATATTTAAAATTTATTCCAAAAGTCAATTAGCTATAATTTATTAATGATTTAAAATTGAAAAATCCAGTCTATCAAAACCATAGTTAAATGAAATTAATGTTTAAATAAAAACTATTGTTCTGTAATTACGTTCGGTGATCTGTGTTGATCACTAAACCACATCTTACGTCACTTCCTCCACGAGGTCCGGCCCAAATTCCCGCCCGGAACAGTCATTCGTCAACATTGTTGTGCCGCTCACGCGCAGGAGTCTTTGTCTCTCGTCTTCGCTCTCTTTTCTCACAGAATGGCGGCACAAAGAGTCGACTCGGGCCTGGACAATATTGTCGCTGACGAGGACGAGCTCCAGGATGCTTTGTGCGTTCTGGCTGGAAGCGACCCAGAGAACTGCTCTTATTCCCGGGTAAGAACAGCTTCCTGCACCGCATTCCTGCAGCCACCACCTTGAGCCGCCCATTGAAGCTGCGTCGCTTTTCTTCAAATCTGATATTTAGTTGTAATAGTAGTTTTGCATGTGCCATTATGTACCAGTTTGTACTGCTGAAGCACAACAAATAAGTTTCACATGGCTGTTTGTGTGGTGCATTGAAAAGCGAAACGAAAGGGAAAGTGCTTGATTTAATTTGACTAGAGCATCACACCCTAATAAAGGCTCTACAAACGGAAACCAAATAATCTAGTGCTGCGTTTGATGTGTTGAAGACCAATCCCAACGTTTGTTGCTGTGCATTCACACCTTCCTGTCTGTGGTTGCAGGGCTACGTGAAGAGACAGGCTGTGTTTGCCTGCAACACCTGCACTCCCAGCTCTGCAGAGCACGCGGGCATCTGTCTGGCCTGCGCCAACAAGTGCCACGATGGGCACGACATCTTTGAGCTGTACACCAAAAGGTGAAATCTGTCTGTCCTCATCTGTTTGAGGTTCCGTTTAAGTGGCCTCCTTCCTAAATTCACCCGTCTCTCTATTTAACAGAAACTTTCGCTGTGATTGTGGAAACAGCAAGTTTGGAGGTTTCCAGTGCCATCTTATTCCCGTGAGTGGCCTGTGAACTAAATCTGTATTCCCCTGGCTTTTGTTATCGATGATTCGATTGCTGAAGTTAATCCTTTTTCTTTTTTTTAACAGACCAAAGATAAGGAAAACGATAGAAACCTCTACAACCACAACTTTAACGGCTGCTACTGCATATGTGGCCGGCCGTACCCAGATGACCAGGTGCTGCTTTATGTTGTGCCCTTATCTGAAATGACAGCACAGCTTTTTTTTCAGGCACTTATTTGTGTTTTCATTTAAATATACTTTATTTCATGCCGGTATTTGTTTAACAAATAGGACACTGATGAGATGATTCAGTGTGTCATCTGCGAGGACTGGTATCATAGCAGGGTAAGCATGCAAGCATTTGTGAGAGCTCCTGTCTGTCATTTACATTTTAACACCACACGCTCTTCACTTAGTCAACTTGCTTTTGCAGCACCTGGGCTGCACTGTAGGGGAACCTGAGGAGCTGCAGGAGATGGTGTGCGAGACTTGCATGAACAAGGCTCCATTTTTGTGGACGTATGCTACTAACTATGCAGGTAACAAATGATCCAAGCTTTTTTTTTTTTTTACAGGCAGACAGCACAACTTTGCGATCAATTAACAATGAAATTCTTCCTTTTTCTCCAAGTTCCACCGATTACTGGTGACAGTCACCATAAAGAGGAGGCAGAGGTAGTCAAGGGAGTAGAAGAGGCGGAAAAACACACCAAGCCCAGCCAAAGTGCAGACACTAGTGTTGAGCACCTAAAGCAGGAGGTAAGCAATGTTGCATGTTATGTGTGCAGCCTAGTGTAATGTCATCATTGTTTGGTGAAAAGAACCAGGATGCAGTACTACTTGTACTCACAGTCTGCCACTAGGTGGCGCTGGATCCTAGTGAGCAGATTATACTCAGGAGGCCGTAGCCCCTGATATTGTGGTTTTTCCCCCTCCTCTGGGTAATTAGAGGAGAAATGACCCATGAGGCACTGCTGCTCCTGCTCTGCAGACGGCTTTGGCCAAGCTTTACTGTAAACTGGTGATTTTCATCGCCCAATCATCTCATCTCACTTCCCTGAATGAGTCTGCAGTACTGTGTACAGACTGTTAAACAAATCCCATGGGCTCTCTGCTCAGCCGGTCGTTGTGACACCGCAACTCACCTCACGCACTGTTTGACTGTTTGTCTCTCAGGAAGCAGCAAACAAAAGTTTGCTTTGTAAACGGACCCATAAAGAAATGACTGGGGAGGTTACGACCAAAGCTATGGTGTGTAAGCTGATGGAGCTGGAGGCCCAGGGCTCGGGGACGCTGAGAAAGGGAGCTGTGTTCTGGCCTTATAGTTGGCGCTCCGAGCTTTGCACCTGTACAAGCTGCAAGGTAGGCCACAAATAACCGCTCTTGGATTTTAGTGTAGGCTTTGACAAAAAGGTGCCATAAAAACGCTTTTAGCTCTTCATATGATCTTTCATAAAACGGTTTTGGAGTACATAACTTTCATTTTTTTTTTTAATGACCGTCTGTGGGTTTTACAGAGGACCTATGTGGCGGCTGGGGTGCAGTTCCTCATGGATCAGTCAGACACTATTCTTGCCTATGAGAAAAGAGGTTTGGACGAGCCGTTCGGGCAGAACCTGCTGATGGCACTGACGAGCTCCATGGACCGTGTACAGCAGCTGGAGGTCATTTACGGTGAGCATGCAGTAGACTGGCTTAGTTAAGGGAGTAATGTGCTAATTATTGTCAATGTTGATTAAGTAATCATGTTTTGCCCTCAGGTGTCAAAGAGCTGACAACTTCAATCACGGCGTTTTTAGAGCAGTGCGTTACTGAAGGAAAGGTAGGAAGAGACATTTGCACGCAACATGTTATTGCGTTGTGTGTTTTAAAGTTCACAACTGACCCATCTGCCACTGTTGTTACCAGACGGTCACGGTCGATGCTGTACACGAGTTCTTTGAGGAGCTACAGGCTAAAAAAAGGAGGAGAACAAACGCAGGATGCGAGTAACATGAGCTGCTGCTACCGTCATCATATGCTGGGTTCATATGATTCCTTTGAATGTGTCACTTTGAAGATGGTTTCTCTGCTAAATAAAGGGCTTTTGTGATGAGGCTTGAACTACTAGTGCAAAGAATATTGATTTCTAGCTAGTTTATTTATTTAAATTAGAAAACACTGAATTTGAAGTCCAGTGTTTGATTTGATGCTTTAACTTCAAAGCTCATGATAAAGCTTTACTTGAAACGCTGATGTTAACACATTTTTAAATTTCATTGAACCAAAACAAAGTCAGCTTTATGCTTTAGACTTGTAGTCTACCTAATCATGTTTACAATCCTGTGAATGTATCCTGACATTTTGACTTTGTTAAATGATAGTGTGTTTCTGGTATGTCAAACAAACTTGTAAAATGTAATAACTGTTGTGTGAAATAAAGATACAAATAAATTTAGCAAGTTTTTAGCAAACAAAACAACCCAGATCAAAGTATTTTCCATAATATCAAACCATTTTATTTTGAAGATGCCCAAGTTGACCACTGTTACGCACCTTTTGAGGTGACAGTAGAAAAATAGATTCAGTGAAACTAAATGCAAATGAATATCAATCTACAAACATGTTTTCTATAACCATACAAGTACAATGTACCTGTTATAATTCAACATAAGCAATTACACTTTTCAGATGGTTCAGTTTCAAAAGGTGCTAAATAACACTATGTACACAAAACAAGCTACATGAGATTTCAAAGAACTGTTTGATGCAGGCTTGTAAGCTGGTAGAAAAGAGCTTGCATAGACATCAAAGTCACTTCTCCAATAAAAGCCCAGCCGCAGGCAGGGGAAGGCACTGACTTCTCTACAGCAAAGAGCAAAACAGGGACTTTTATTCAATGGAACACTGTCCTGGAAAATAAAACAACTACCCAACACGAACATGGGGAGGAATCTGGAGTTTTGCATTTTTTCCCCATGAAGCAACTTAGATGGAAATTATTTTTCTGCTTGGCAACGTCATCACTGCTAAACAGAGCGCTAATATCTTTAGATCCTCTACATATTCCTGTTACTTTTCAAGTAAAGGAAAACGGGAAAAACACCTACGAACATGTTTAGCCACACCACCTACAATATGCAACAGACTGCCCTAAATGTGTAACATTTAAGAACAAAAGTGATTCTGAGACACAGTCTTTATGTTTTATACCACACATTCTTAATGAGAGCTCATGACAAAGACAGTAACAGTGTTGTCCACTACAGTAAAAACACAAACCTTCAACAACCACTAAAATGCGATAGAAACCATAAAAATTCATCAGAACATTTGAACCATTCCATTCATTATATACAATTTCCATCGGAGATATGAGCCAGCAATCGCCAACTTTTCTTCAATATACAACTTCTCTCAAAAATCATTTGTTCATTTACCCTTCAGTTCATCAACAGGTGGCTCCTCCAGTGCAATGATTCTCGTATGTGAGGTGGTGTGCCAGCTGTTGGCTGTAACAGGCCTTTAAGTGTACTTGCAGGGTTTGTGGAGCTACAGCTGCTGCATCTCTTCAACAGTATATTTAAAACAGCATAAACACTGACTTCTGCAGGTCCACAATCTCCCATGAGAGGGCAAGACTGAGTCCCCATCTATATACATGGTTTTAGCATTTGGGTTTAGTGAAATGCTCTTCTACTCCTCAGAGCAGTCGAATCAGATATGAACAAGTTGAAATATAATGACATCATACTTAAATTAAAAAGGTAGCTAAAACTGAATATTCTAAGCACTGTTAAGGCTTTAGATTTAATTCCTTGATGTTATTGGATTAAACAGAACAAGAGGGAGCTCGTGCACACGAACTGTGCCAAAAGACCGTTTAATACTCAGACGCTCTGATATGTACAAACAGACCTGACTAGAGATGGTAGTGTACAGTACTGAGATTGTCTAAACACCTATGTGTTATCCTTGCACACACACACGCGCTCACACACACCTGCTCCATCTGCAAAACCAACAAACACCCAGCACTATATTTGATCACATCAGTTGCTATGGCACCCCCATATTTTAAACTGTGTCTTCGTAATGAACCTGTCCACGTTCCTCCTGCCCTCCCCTGTTTAAAAAACACCAGGCTTATGCCTTTAAGATAGACAGAGACACTGTCATAGCTAAAACCCAAAGCAATTATCAGACTGGGCTACTGGAGAATGATGAGGTCTGATAGCTTAGTTCCTGTCAGATTCAATTTCTGCCATTATTCTTCACCCCTTCAGAACCATAGTCAGGAGGGGACACTAGTCAGTGGGTTGCTATAGGCATGCTACAAGAAGAAATCGAAATACAAGTCAGAGCAGGAAACGAATAGTCAGATGTATTTACATACCATTGTATCACAATACTCTATCCCGGACTGTGCCATTATTCTCTTGTGTAAACTGAGGATGCCACCCATCTTTCCATCTATGCTGAAAATAACTGAGCTACATAAGTGACATAACTGAGCGACACAGGTGTCACTCAGGATAGAACCAATCTCTTGATCTCCATCAAACTGAAGAGAATAATCCATCCCAGTAAAACCTGATCATCCTCTACGCCAGCAGGCTCACAGAGATCAATCGCAAGCATTAGTCTTTTCATACTCTGACTTTACAGTGTGATGGATAGCACAATGTGATAGAGGTAGGACAAAAAGGACAGATCCTCTAAATAGCCACCATCGACCACCCCTATTTTCTGCTCATCTGAAACAGGTATACACACAGAAGTTTAGTGCCTAGCAATTATGAAGCACACCACATCTCACTCTTTCCCTTCTCTTAACTCAACCCCTGGTCCTTTATTGGGGTTAAAGTGCAGACTTCTTATATGGGTAGTCAGGCTTGCTGGGTGACCTACGGTCTCTGACAATATCCTCGCTGTTGCTGTTCCTGTGAGGCTGCTGAAGAGCTCCTTGTCCTGATGATTCTCCTGCTAAAACCATGTCTTCTGCAGCTTCTCTAGGTCCTGTGTGCCTCTCCTCAAAGCCATCCATGTTTCCACTAGGGGACCTTAAATGGCCTAAACCATTAGTCAGGTCCGTCTCATTTGATCGGCCTCTTGGCATATTACCCATTCTACCCGGGGCCCCAGAAGGACTGGCAAGAGCTCCATCATGCTTCTGAGAGGTCATATTAAGGACATCCAGCCGTAGTTGGTCTGGGGCAGTCCGTCCCTGCAGGTGTCCCTGTGATTGAGAGTCAGAAATGTAAGGTGGGGGATAAGAGCTAGAAGGGGTACAGCTGTGGCTGTAGAGGTCTGGTCCCGAAAAAGAGGGAATAGGGTGAATAGAAGTCGGAGTTGCAGGTCGGCAGGAGAAGTCATACAGGTCAGGAAACTCTACTTGAGCTTCTAGCTTGGGTTCAGGTGCATGTCTCTTGCATGGGTGGCCATGACTAGGACCGTGGCTGTGGCTGTGGCTGAGACGAGCAGATGAGCAAGGTCCATGGGGCAGATGATGGCCTGAGGGGCCCATAGGGCTGTGAGGGCCCTCTCTCTCCATCTCCACAATGTGCTGTTCCCGCAGAGACATGACCGAGACGCCCAGTGCAATGTCAGGCATGAACTCCCTTCTAACAGGCTCCATATTAATCTGCATTTTAAAACAGAAACAAATATGTGATGTCACCTGACAATTGAGCAACTTATGATCCCAAACCCAACCCATAAAGCTGTATTTGCATAAACAAAAGAGCAGCATAAAGTCTCTAGGAAGTAACACACACACTCACCACTTGCTGGTCTGAAAGCAAAGCTCGGCCCATAGCCTGAGGGTTTGTGCAGTCTGGGGGCTGCGCCCTGGGCACAGAGGAGTACTCTGAGCTGCCATGCTTGTTGGATGCATGGCGCTGGATTAGGGTACGGTTGCAGGGGTAGGAGAAGGAGCGGGTGGGGGTTGGCAGGGGCACACGAGGTCGCCACGCACCTTTGAGCTGGGCGTGGCTGGGTGTGGCAGGGGGGTGGTATGGAGGAGGTGGAGGAGGCAGAGGGGGGTGGAAGCCTGCTACCCCTTCCAGCTCTGTGAACATGCTATCCATAGCAGGGCTGCTGTTTACCCGACATCGACCCACCTGGCGCAGAGCCAGAATTGGACTCTCATCTCCAAACCGTTCATCAGGGAAGAATTTGTATGGATTCTGAAAGGGAAAAGGGGGAAACAACCCTTCTATCAAGATTCATCTCCCTTACACTGTTCAGTGTCTGTTGCATTACTACAGTCTGCCTGTGCCCCTTACATACCACCTCTCGTTCTGTTTGTGCTAACCTGCAGTAGCTCCGTAGCTCCGTCTGCCAGTCCGAACTCTCTCAGCACCCGGAGTTGCAGCTCATAGCTGACAGTGGCTCCTTCGCCACAGTTGAGAGCATAAGCTCTTTGGACCTGCTCTGTGTGTCTCAGCTCCTGCAGCCTCCGGATCATGTCCTTCACCAGTGACAGTTGAGGTACTGAGAAAGAAAAACAGAGATCATTACAGTTTTATTTGACTGTAATACTTTTAAAGGGTCTGAGTGAAAGATTGGAATGAGTCACATCAAGGTCACGCATATCTGGAGGCTTGAGGACCATTCCTAGTACCATTTGGTTATTCATCAACCATTTTCTTACCTGGAATTTCATTGGCCACAACTGATGGAGCTGTGGATGAATTGCTTGCCATTTGTTGGTGGTTAATCATATGACAGCACTGAGGGACAGCGTTGTTGACCATGTAGAGTGTGTCTGGGACATTGGACATGCGCACCAGTCGCAGGCGCACCAGGTCCGTCTGCTCCACCATCATTTCATCAAGTACAGACTGAGAAGGAGAGGAAGCATTGGAGCAGAACTTAAAAAAAAACAAAAAAAAAAAACGCAATGTGCAACTCAAGGACATGAAGAGCGTGTGCAAATTAGTTTCACTTGATTGACACTTCATCTAATAATGACTCTCTTTGGTCCGTGGCTGCATTTATAAATATTCATGGCCCTGAGAAGGTCCATAAGTTATACGCAAAGTGTGCAAATATACATAAAATGAGTTCCAGTCAAGATGATGGAGGTTATTATTAAAAATGTAGAGTGTGCACAGCAACAACTGGGTTGGGTAGTTTTGGCACGTCTGCTCTAAACAGGTGCACACATTTCCCAGAGGTGTGAAATGATTAGACTGTCCTTTCTGCACAGACCCTGCCCTCTTTGGTTGTAGTGATAGAACATACAAATAATCCACCGCTTTGTGCGTTTGACTGGTGGCTCTATTAAAAAGATGTGAATGAGCGTTACCTTAGCCTCCTCCACATAGGGAGAGAAGAGGCGGGGACGCACATAGATGCCGGCGTTCTTCTGCCGCAGCCACGCGTTGGCTTTGCCCCCCTCAGCCGTGGGCAGCATGTCTGAAGGAGGGGTGCTTATCAAACCCCGTTTAAGCTGTGAAAAGAGTAGAGTGTGAAGATCAATGCTTGGTTGAAGAAGGTCAAATGTGGCCCAAAATGCACAAGGCAAAAAAAAAGAAAAACAAGTACAAGGTGTACTAACTGCATCAGTGAGGACGTCACTGTTTGGAGGCAATATGTGCTCAGTTCGGATGAAAGGCAGGAGGGGAGACAGGATCTCTTTCAGCTCCTCCACATCCAAGTCTCTCCTTTTGACTCCCCTCTTGTTTACGCTGTGAGCTGTGCCACTCAACAGATTGGGCTCTGGGTAAATAAGGACATTACCAGACATTAACAGTTGTTAATAGAATGCATATGACCCCGACTTGTTATGTAACAATTGTGCTTTTAAGTCAGCCTGATGGCTGCTTCCTATGTTGTGAAAGGATGTTTAACTCAGCCAATTTGGACTAAACATGACAATTAAGTGGTTCAGCGTTCCAAAGCGAATTGCTTATCTTAACTAAATGATGACTAAGACCCGTATACCCGTGATAATGTTTACTAGGTCAGAGCTCAAAGACATGACCAATGTGTGGTCATACTTCCTGCCAACGTCATTTTTTTGGATTTTCAGTTTTGTTGTAATATTTTTAAGTGTATTTGGAGGCTCCAGTAAGTGAGTAATTTCCTCACAGCCATTAGGGGGGCTGCTTAGAGGGTAATTATAGAGTGTATTATCTTACCCCTGTCTGCCATCCTCTTAATAAGCTGCTGCTCGCCCCACTTAACAACATACTTGAGAATGTCCTGCTCACTCGCCTGTAAATGAGACCAAAGTACAGAGACAGTAAGAAATGTAGGACAGGAAAAAGGAAAGACGCTGTGTTACTAAGACAAGGTTCAATATCGCTGGGAACAAAGATGTTAAATAAGTATAGGGTGAAATTTCAATATGTTCAGGCAGAGCGCCTGCAAAGTTGTGGCTTGGTTGGTTTGTTTTGTTTAGTTGAACAACTGTGTGATCTCATGGTCTAGTAGCTTGGCAGCACAGATCACAGTTTAAAATGTGATTAGGTTGTGGTTTTGAAGGCATTTCCCCAAAGGGAGTAGAGTTACTCAACTCTGGAAATCCGGTGTGTTGCCGGTTCATTTGACTGAGACAGAACATTTGCTAATAAAGATATATTCACTAGATCTTTTAACTATAAGCAAAGGAATGCCTTAAACACTAGATAGGATGAAACACATCCTGCTTCCTTACCTGTAGGTAGTCAGACTGTATTGCGCTGAGAAGATGCTCTTTGCCAAGGTCATACAGGACATCAGAGGTGACGATCTGACTGAACTCCTCGCAGAGGAAGTGCATGGCTTGCCTGTGGACCCACTTGGAGCCATAGGGTTGAGAGCTCCACTTTAAGATAGGGACGAGTGAATCCAGGGACAAGCTTTCCACAACTATGTCCTCACAGCCTGGAATAAGCAGCGAGACAACGTTGTTACATATCATTAGTGATATTCGGTGTGGGTAAGTACACAGTGCATGTCCAGGTCAGCATTTTACCGTCTGACAGAAAAGACTGAATTAACAAAACTCTTGTTAGGATGAAGGATAATTGTGCTGCCACCGTCAGCCCAAATGAAGTTTGAATCTCATTCACTGACCCTGGGAGCCGGCTCTTAGCAGCCCCCACATCCTCCTCACTGCGTTTCCTAAATCAGAGCACATACCAGAACAGCAGGCAGCGGTTTAACTCTGTAACACACCAGCCCACAGAAATGCCTTTGATACCTTGATGTGTTTCACTCTCAAGCTGCCTCCGCTTAATGGTGATAAGTAAACACTGCAGCCGGAGGAAGTGTGTGGCCGGTGCAGGAGCACAGACACACAAACACACCTTACAAATGTGCACATGTTTGTATGAATAAATCTAAAATGCATTAGAGAGCCACAGAACGCTTTGGGAATTATGCACCTATCTCACTACCCATTAAAAAAGGAACTAAGTTTGGAAACTCAGCACAGAGTCTAGGACACATATAGTAAGAGGGTTAGAGTTAATGCCCTTACCATCCGTTTGGATTACTGTGTGTTTGGGTCAGTCACACTCCCTGTGCCAGTCCTTAACTTGGCCCATTCTCCCCAAGGGTTTCTTTGATCGGTAACATTAAACACAAAACGGACATCCACCGAGAAAAAGCCAGACTGACTGATGTCCAGCAAGTGCTGGCCTACTTTAAAAGACCTTGCCCACTTCCTTAATTCTGGCCATCATCCTGTCCATCAGCTCTAGATAGTTGGGCCAGTAGCGGGGTTTCTCTAATCATCAACTAGCAGACATGGGCTGGCTCTCCAACCCCAAACCACTACTATCAAAATAGACTCTAGGAAACTGGACACCAGATTTTAGTGTAATGACACCAGCAATAGATTTTCTTTTTATTTTCTTACATATTTTTCATGATTGCACACATTTTAGAGAATAATATAAGAAGGTAAGTGGTAATGTTTGTGCACAGACAAATTCATGAAGGGCACACGCTGATGATGCACATCTCTTTTTGTCATAACAGCAAGTTTTGAATGGAGCTTTGAAATCCTGCATCATTAAAAAGAAACATGAAGACAAAATATGGACCCAGGCCATTTTTTCCTGAAATAAACAAACTCAAAGGAAATGGATTTGCAACATCTGTGCTCCAGTCTCCACCTCTCATGCCTGTCCCACCTGTCTTCTGGAAAGTGTTTTGGCTCATTTCACCTTTTTATCTTTGCATCTATGCTCTCTCCAAGATGCATACATAAACATTCCCAAGCTGGAACCAGTAGCACAGAAAAGCCAACAATGCTGCCCTGTTTTATTCAATTAATATTCACAGCTGCAGTCTGTCTGTCTATTAAAATGCAGCACTTTATTACTGAGAGTTTGAAATGAAAACCAGCATTATGTCTAATATACCAACACACCTCTCTCCACAGGTGGTAAACCACATTCACTGAAGCTTAGCTGACTGATCATCACAACTGAAAGAACAGTCAGCTCTAAAATACCACAACTGCAGAGGACATAGGTATTTTGTCTTGTCATTATTATTTGGAGTTTTTTTTACAGAGCAGTCTCCAAAGCCACTAAAACATCAACTGAATTCATTGGCAAACAACCATGTGAATGTGAATCATGTCTGATGGCCACTGAAGAAAGCACAGGACTGGGTAAGCACCGCTCTGCGAGCGTGAGGGAGAGGAGGTACTACAGGGCACACACTGCAACCACACCAGCTGGCTATCGTCTCTGTGGTGCACTTGAAAAATTAATAAGGCTTTTACTATTGGTTGCCATTTGAGTGAGATGGGGTCATAAAGGGATACTTGTCTTGAACATTATAAAGGAGAGTGACAGACCCTGAATGTTCCTCCAAAACCTTCTAAGGCTTAAGGCTGGCGGGGGGGGGGGCAACATAGTGCACACAGGGGGGTAAGATGATGTAAGAGAGGACAGGATTCTATATGAAACATCTGCGGTAAATCTCTCAGGCAGTGTTTGAGATCCCTGGTTGTGAGGTCCTCAAATTTCTAGTTTAATAATTAGCCCACAAATGACAAAATATGACACTTTGGTGAGTGCAAATATAAAAAAAATGAGAGAAATACATCTTGAAATGGTAATAACAGGAAATTGCAGAATAGACAAAGAGAGGAAACTTGGATAAAAATGACACTGGGTCAACCTCAACCATCTCATCACATTCCTAACTGAGGTTTCATGGGAACCGATTAGAGCTGTGCAGCACAGTGGGAGAGGGAGCAGAGAGGATAAAAATACCCTACAGCAGGGGCTTGTTTGGGGGGAGGGGGATGGGAGGGAAGCGATGTGATGGCGTGTGAGGATGACACTATGTGCCTGCTCGCCGGCTTAAGCTGCCAGAATGACCCCGAGAGCGTGGCTAGAGCTCGAGGACAGGAGGTGGTGTCTACCCGGGGGTGTGCAAGCCGGTGTTGGTGTACAGCACTATTCAAATGACTATGCTGCTCTTAAAAAAGGTGACAGGTTCATGGCTCATGTTGCTTCCTCTGTGGGAGAAGCTGACCAGCTCCTGCTGTAACAGTTAGTATGTTACTGTTATAAGCAAACAGTCATAAACACAGACACAGACCAGATAAAGATACAGATAGACCAGTGATAAGGTGACGCCACGGGCGCAGATGCACAATGTCAAGGCCATTTGTTTCCAACAGCAGGCCATTTATAAAAGGTAAACAGAAACAGTTTGTATCTATGCGCGCTGCAAAGTCAGTCTAAAACTGCACTGAGGAAGACTCTTGCTCGGTTGACATTTATAGATTATTGATCAGTGGTGATGTTGAGATGTGTGATTCCGACTTACCTTGAGCCAGCATGCTAAACTCCAGGAACAGAGCGATGTGGTACAGCTCCATGGCCTCCTCAGTGCGCGTGCTAGCCCCTCGCCCCCCTGCCACGAGGGCCTGGACCTCACCGAGGCTGCTGGCTGACGGACTGCCCCGCAGCACCAGGCCCAGTTCCACCACGTCCGTATACATGCAGTGGAGAATGACCTGCACATACTTCCGAGGAATGATGGATTCATCTAGTACTATGCGGGTGGGCGTCTGCAAAGTGCGCTCCGTCATTTCCTCTCCTGTGCGGATGCGCCTCTGCAAGAGGTTCCTAAAGAAAGGCGATCGTGCCGAGAGGATCGCCTTGTGAGCCCTGAGGTCCTCGTCTGGGGTCCCGGGGCCCACATTGACTCCTGCTGGTACTGCAGCCACAGCCCCTCTTTCATTGCCATTCTCTAACATTTCAGAGTCCGAAGAGAAGCTGAGCAGTGCATCATAGTAACACATGTAGTCAAACAAGCCCTTCATATCCGCCTCCAGGGAGTTGGGTGTACCAAACTCCTCACTGAGCTGTACTAGTATATCCACATTCTGGAGCCTGGTGTCCTCTGCTCCACCCACACCAAAATGCCCAGTGTACAAGTAGTGGAGAAGGGCAGAGAACATGGGCACATCGATGCCCGCTGTCTCCACATCCATGAGAACCTCTGCGCCATAGCCAGGAGATGAGGACAGAAGAGTCTTGAAAAAAGGGCAGCGGGCGGCAAGAATAGCTCGGTGAGCTGGGAAACAAGTACCTTGAAATATGAGATCCACGTCAGTGCAGTACTTGTGCTGGTAGAGGGCGGCAAGATCCCGCTGCAAGTTGGGAGCCTCGGCACGTGCCAGACTGGCCTGGAAGCTCAGCTCCTTCAGGGCTGCCGTTCCCTCGTACTCCTCCACCAGGGCATTGGTGTCACGAACGTCCCACCCTGACAAAAGCTCCCGCATCTGCCGTGCATGATCTGCCGAGCGGCTGGACTTCCTCCTTTTGATAAACCTTCGTTTGAGGGTAGCCAGACCGAGGCTCTTCTTCTTCCTGTCTGCGGGGCGCTCGTGGCCGTGCTCCAGGCTGTATAGCTTCGACTCCCAGCCATATCCCTGCTGAGAGTAGGACGACGTCCCTGTAATGAGGGAGAGAGTGTCTTTAACCAACCAATTCTTATAATGAAACAACGATGATGAATTCTTGCAGGCATTTTATTAATGCATTTAAAAATTGATGTTTTAATAAGACATTAAGCTGAAAACCACTTGACTCTTCAGGCCAGACTCACTACACGATCTGTATCCAGTGCCCTGTGGTGAGGCCAAGCACATGCTAACCTGACCTAGCTACTACAAATTTAAGATCTAGTTCAACATTGAATAAAAACAGACTGAAACTCCTGATTTTGATATGTTTCTAATAAAACTAGTTAATCAGTAACTAAGAAGCAACTGGACCATTAAAGACTTTCCCTAATTCTCCCACTCTGCAGTCATCATCTGTGCTTTGTATTCTATGGCCCAATTACACTAAACAGCAGTTATCCTTGGTCTGACAGACAAGACTCGTATGTCAGTGGAAGCTCTGCCAAGGAGATCCTCTCTGCCCGCCTTTTGCAGCATCTATTGGTGTGACCCACATAATAATCATTCTAACACTAAACCACCCGTGGCTCAGGCCAGCGCAATTATTTGGACCCTTTAACAATCTTTCCACTTCATTAAATACATTGAGAAAAACTCAAATCCAAGAAAAATAAAACATAAACTAACAATGTTTTTCTTAAAACAAGGTTTATTCAAATGAATACTAAAATCATTTACAGGAACACGTTTCCTGGTGCTGAGGCTCGTAAGATGAAAGACACTTAAAAATTATCTCATGAATGATTAATACCCCAAATAAACAATCTAGTATAATATAAATGTATTAGTATAAGTAACAAATAACATATACAAATGTATATGTTAATGTACATACACATGTACTATTCATGTAAATAATAAGGTCAAAATATAAAAGACAATCAAAATATATATGATAAATTAAACCACAGTCATACAGTTTGCCACAGCTGACTGATGTGTGTCCTACCTATAAATGTCTGCTGTGCCTGTGCACTTCCCCCTATGCGTGGGGAGCATGAGTGCGGATAGCTGGATCCATTGGCGCCCATCCTCACTTCTCTTCACTTGCTTTTTGGGGGTCCCCCCTCTTGCTGAGTCATTCTGCTCAGACAACGTAGTCCTCTCGCTCCTTATTTGCAGGTCAGGCACAGATCCTCTGAAGCATCCTCAGAGCCCCAGGCCCAGCCTGCCGTGCCTGAAGGGAAACATCAAAGAGGAGCCAAAGAACAGAAGGAGAATCATTAGGTCTTAAATATTGCTGACTAGCATCTGACAGGCATTACAACACCATGCATTTACACTGCTTGGAATTCATCAAGGATATTGAATAGCCAGGGGCAACAATGTTAAGCACGCTAAAAAGAGTGGCATCTATTACCATCGATCTTACCGGTTCAGCCACATTTATTTTCGTAGAAACAGGAGTCAAAGCTGCAGCCGCAAGTCATGAGGTGTTTTTAAGGTGATAGGCTCCGTCTCAAGACTGTTTGTTTGGGATCATATCTGTAATCTTTAACATCGACTTGGGTTAACAGAGACTTCCTTTCATCAGCCCTCTTGACTGCCGGTCAGCAACAAATCCAATGCAGATGTAGGTCTACGTTTGAAGGCAGCCAACCCACTTTGGTCTGTATTTTCCACTTTTGTAGTCTAATGAATAACTTGGACGCTCTTTTATTCCACGTGTAAACAGTAAATTCTAAATGTATAAAATATCCTGCAATTTTATTGACCCTCACTGACCAAGTTTAAATGAGTTACAGGAAAAGCAGTTTACTATAACATTCACATGAAACTTATACTGATGTTTGCCTCTAGGCTGCTTCTAGAAATGCCAGCACTATTCTGTTCATGTCAGTAGAGACCAACAACACCGCACCATAGCTGTGATGACTTGAGGTTTGTTCAATCGGTTCTTTAAGTTGCAAGCGAACATTGTCTTACAGTTCCCTTTATAAAACAGCAGACATACATACATACATACACACATGTTTCTACTGACTAGGACTGTCCTGTGGTCTTTATACAGCAGCTGCTTTTCTTTTAGCATAAATGATGAAGTATTCAAATATTTTATTAGCCAAATACACTGTCTATACTTGCATACAAAAATGACACAATGGTATTCTTACAATCTACTCGGCTTATTCAGTTTCAAGGTAAAACACATTAGTTTACCGTCACATCATTTATATTTGTGACAGATAACACTGACCTATCAGAAAAGCAAAGTTGTCTCAGCTTGTTGAGTTTGAACTTATTTCTAACTACACCGCATAGCCATTGGTGGAGAATTTTTATTCATTTGACCCTTACAAAACACAAAAAATTCAAAACATGAGCCCTTAAATGTCAATATAAGAACAGGCATATGTTTACAGATTTAGTCTCCAGACAGGGCAGCGTGCGACTGGAGATCTGTTTTATCTCAGCCTCCTAGTTTTCCTGACTACCTTACTAATAAATCATTGTGTCTGCCCCCATGGAGCAGCCACTGCCTCCCAGGGGTTCAATGGAAAACCACAGCCTCTTACTGCACACCAAGCAGTCACACTGGAGCACTCCAATAAAAATGTTAGTTGATCTTTATTTCATTAGACCGCTTTAAATATGCCCCATCTACACAGGGAATTCATTTGGACAAAATTAGAAAATGAATTTGAATATGTAGGAGAGAAGAGGAAACCCTTGAGATATATACAGTCTTGTTTACAGAGGAGGGTGGTGGTGGTGGCCTCAAAGGAGCACAACAGAAGGAAAATGAAACAACACAACTAACACAGCATCTGAACAATACACTGACTCCCAGTTAGGCAGATTCACAGCTTTAGCTCAAACGAGTGAACCAAATTTAACATCAGCTGCAGTGCAGAATTCTAAGAGCATAATTTAGGACAGCCATTTTCCGCGAGACCTCACTCCCACTGTTCAATAAGAGGCATCTCTGCCATAATCTCTAATGCTGAACATTAAGACACTTTACTGCAGATTAGACAGAAACAGTGTGATGCTCTGTGTGTGCTTAGGCTCGGAGCAGAGGAGGGCAGTGCCACAAACGGGGGAAGGCAGACGCCAGCCAAGCTGGACTATGCGTCCCTAATGAGAGGTGACAGGAGACACTCCCTGCCCCCACCTTTCCTTCTGTGTGCGCACACAAACACACAGACATATGCACAATTTCAAACTGCTCACCTTGTCTCTTGTCTTCTCTGTCAAGCTGGTTGATTTATAAGACTGAAGCCCAACCTTCTACAGAACATAACTATAAAAAAAATGCCTGCCATGACAAGAGGGTCAATGTATAATTCAAATGACAGTCAGGGTACTTCATCAATCATGTATGTGGATTTCCTCATCATGGCTGGAGAAAAAGGAAGAGGCAGGTAAAGTATCTGTCTCCTTCCCCGTATACAACCACTACTGCTTCAAATGAGATTCTTTGAACAAAAACATGCATCATCAAAGCAACAGCAGTATTAAAACAACATCAAGTAACAAAAAAACAATATGTGGTCAGTTTAGCAAAATTTCCTTTTTGATAGTGTGCAAGAGTTCCGTCTCAGGGGCCTATAATGATAAAAAGACACATTGAGCAGCCCCACTGTGAATCCTAGCATCACCTTTTCACAGTCATCTTTCTTAAGCTCGGTGACACCGGCCCCAGCCTTCTGAAGAGGAGACATCAAGCACCAATGTCACCGTCAGCCCTGAATAAAATGGCAGCAACAGCACAAACACTGAAATACATCCCCCTAACACTTCCCTGTCTAACATTACACAGCAACTGCAAAGTGCTCTTTATGTGTCAAAGCTCTAAATACACACCTCTCCAACCAATTTCTTCAGTCTATCACTGATGTGTTATTATCTCATTATATCTTGCTACACTGAAGCCAGTAGAAACAGATCATTCACCTTCTTGACTTTTGCTCAATAAAAAGGTCAATGTAACTTGGTCTGTTTGACAAAAATCATACACTCAAATGTCTCGTAAAACATTATTTAATAGCTTCGGTTTGAGAAAACCAAGCTCGACAGCTATAAAGCTTGGAATCGTAATTGCAAAGTGATTTGCTCTTTAAATAATTTTATCAGTGTCATTGTAAAAGTGAAGCTGTGAAGTTAAAAGGTTTTAAACACCGACTGAGCTCCACATTACTGATGTCTGCAAACATCCCACAAAAATGTCTGCATGCAGGATGAGCCACTAGTTGACAAAAAACCAAAAGTTCTATTTAGTCTGAAATATCAGCTAGAGAGGCAAAACATGGACCCAGAGCCCACTGCTTACCTCTGCAGGGGTTTGCTAATCAGATCACTCAGGAAAACAGTGAAGTGAGCCATTCCACTGATCACAGACTGCCAAGAGTCACAGGAATCTACAGGACTCGGATCGGGCTAGAAAACAGTACCACTGAAAGGACGCAGAGATACAAAGGAAACAAAAGTCTCCACAACGATGACTCATGGTGGGCAGCCACTGGAGCAGCCGGTGCCAACCAACAATATGAACCATCCTGCTGCTTATTTGACATTTTACTAAATAAGTTGTCAGCTGATTGTTGCTTTTTTGCCTTGGGTGCCGCAATATACCAAACAATGGAAAAGATACTTAATATTTCAGCACAAACACATTCTTTTTTAACATTTTGAAGAAACCATAATGAGGGATCAAGAGAAAGGCTCAATGGATGAATCACATACTCCAGGTCTGTTTGCGAGCCCACAGTGAACAGAGCCATGTTTTCCGAAAAGAAATGTTAAGTGTGCACGCACTAATGACTAAAAAAAACACAGCTCGACAGTCAATCAGCAGACAATAAATGGCAACTGATGAAACAATGGGTGGTTATTTGAAGTGAGCAGTCATCGCTCCTCGTTGAGTTCTCCATCCAACTGGCCAGGGTAAACAGCGTTCAGACCAAAGTCCAGCTCATTCAGTTGCTCCGTGACAAGTACTTGCAAGCTCAGGCTCTCTCATGCCAATCATAGACATGCACGTCAAATAATTACATGTCATTATATGGCGCACTGACACACATACCGCTGGGTGATGGGTGCAATAAATGCAGCGTTTACAGCGTAAGGCACAACAACAAACACACGGGTTACAGAACAGTGTGATCGCAATTTCACTGAGGTTAGCACAGGATTATGGCTGGGAGCATGTGGCTACTTAAGCAAATGGTGACAACGTTCAGCCTTGCAAACAAGGTGTCTGTGTAACGCTTTGAATGGCGACGATACAAAAAAAAAACAGTCCCCGGGTGAGTTTAGGCAAATAATGGGACTGACTGCGAATATGAAATTATCAATGCACATCTGCGGCGGGTAACTTTGGATTTGCATTGGATATTTGGGGAATTACTACGCAGCAATAACCCGCAGATGGGACGCAGTAGATGCAGCAGATGATTATATTGTTGCCATAGCACAAGCGATAAACTATCTGACACGGACGTGATAAACAGCAACATGTAGGTTCGCGAGAAAGTAAAACATATGCAGGCTGAACTTTTCTGTGGATTTGCTGCCGTGAGAAGCAACTAAGCATCGTCTTCTCTAACAATAGTGCCTAAATCAATCATTTGCGGTGGCTTTGTTAGCGCAGCGTTAACGCGGAGCTAGGTTATTGTTGCTCCACGGGCTACTGGTGCGCTAAAGCAGCGCAGCGGAAACCGTGCTTAAAAGTGCTTGCGAGCGCAAAAATCAGGTGGGCATTTGGTCTCAGCTGGCAAATACGGGACATAATGTCCAAATATTTCACGGGAGCCTGTAAAAACAAGTGTTGTTGGCCGGAGCCGTGCAGCGGTAATTGGTAGCATTTCCTAGGACGCTAGCTTTGCTATCTCCGCGGTGTCGCCTTCAATTTACCCCTCGGAAACAACAATTTACTTCGGGCAGGGTGCGATGCAACTGTTGAAAGCGGAGCGGAGAGCATATTTACCGCTGGGTGAAACGCGTCGTGGACATCATTTTTCCTGGTATCGCCTCGTAGTTTTGTCGGTACTCCGACCCAAGTTGTCCCTGGCTGAAAGAGGAAAAAAATCAGCTCAACACCTTCTTTTTCCCAACTCTGCTCATTACGCACGGCTCGACGTCAACGGCCACATTTGATCCCCACTCCGCGATCATTTCCACTCGCGTTGACTTTGCGCGGGATGTTCATGATTTAGCTCGACTAAAAACTAAACCAAATCCGTTTTTACTCTCAGTTCGACTCGGTATTCCCCCATAGTAGCACAACGCCTTGCTGGGTGGTTGTTATGGCCTATCCCAACGCTACCAGTTTCAAGCTAGCTAGAGTACGCACCTGATTTTCCGGTAACTACTTTCAAAATAAATCATGGTGATTGTAAACTTGCTAATAAGATGTTTGTTCAAAAATCGTTTAATATCAAACGGTGCACACTTGGCCTCAAACATGTATTTATTATAAGAAAAACATAATGAAAACATCATATATTCAACCTATACAAAGGTCATGCTTTTAATTTAAAAAACAAACTACTTTACTTCCTGTGCAGCGCATAACTTGATAGAACATCAATGCCGTAAGCCGAAGGGTCCAGAGGCCCGTCAGTGCTCAAGCAGGCGGAGCAATAACGCGTTTGCGAGCGCCCTCTATTGGTTTACCTGCAGAAATGGGAATTATGTGGGTTACGTACGTGTCAAGATTGAGTTTTCTTCAAATGGGGTTGTAAGAAAATTGTAGAATTAAAAATTTAAGAATAATGTAATAACAATAATATTTATATATATAATATAAATAATTTAGCACCATGCATAGCACTGATAATGTAATATGTTTATTAATCTTATTATTATGATAATAGTTCTTCACATTATTACCCCTATATTTCGATAAAATTGAAATGCGGTATTATTATGCTACTATAGCATACAATCATAATACAGGTTTAGGCAAAATTATTAGTATGAATAGTAAAATTATAATACACCTCTTTTTAATAAGGATACAAAATGAACTGGTATATAAGTTATCAGGCTTTAGGGCTGCTTTCTCCTCAGGTCATGTTTTTCTGAACTCTCATCTGCTGATGGCGACACAATACAGCTAATATAACTTTGTTGAAAATAGATTGTGTTTTTCCAAATACTAATTGAAGATTTCTTAAAAAAACTTATAATAATTTATTAAAATAGGAGACTACACATTCTTGCTTTTTTCCATTACTTTGACATTATTGACATTCCTGTCTTGATGAGATCTTGGTCAGTATGTTTATTTGAGTGTGTTTGGCCCAAGGAAGTAACTCCTCCCAGGAACAGTGATGGGATTTAGATAAAAGTATTTGTTAGTATTTCACAGGATATGAGAAGAAACCTCGAGTGAAACACATCTTTACAGCAAAGTGACGGTGTGAGAAGGAGGATGTTCTCTGCCTTTAGGAGACCCACACCGTCTGCAATGATGAAAGCCATTCAGCAAAATCACAGGTCAACCATCCACAGCAAACCTCCAAAGGAAAAGATCGGACCCGTGGTAGGAAATCAATTCTCTGTTAGCAACTGAATAAATAGACGATACAAGTTGTTTAACTAGCGAATGATAACACTGTGTAATATCAGTCACTGTTGTGATGAGTTTACTCACCCTTAGCAACTGGCTGCCTGATACCAACATGCAAAGTCTGTGTGACAGCCAATGAGTCACTGTGATCTGGAGTCTGTTGTGCATGTTTTTGATTCTCTCTGTAAAATGGTACAATACATTAACATGTTCCTCAGGACAAAATGTGACTTACTATTAATCCCATACAGCCGTGTGCCTTTGCCCTTTGTGTCCTTGCTGTTACTCTCCTGGGCCCGGCTGGATGGATCATGCATCACGTCCCAAACTACAGGCAGCGACCACCTCCACAGCCCTAACTTCAGCTGGGAATTTACACTTACACCAGCAAGGATCTAACGTGTTGGACCGGAAAGACCGGAAGAGGATTTCTACTGACATGATTTATTACCAAGTTAAAAATGCAAACAATATCACACAAGCTGCTGTTTAAGTGTAAAAATGGGCTTTACATTAAAAAAAGCATAAACAATGTGGGATTTGTGTTATTCCAGGTGGAGATGCAGTGACAGGATGTTGCTTTTCAACAGCTGGACACTTGATGGAAATTCTCCAATAGTTCTTGGCACAAATCATGATGGGAAGAGTCTGTTGGTGCTGTTCTATTTCTGATTATCAGTCAAAACAACAGGACGATTAAAAAGGTCGCAAAGCACAATACAGACGAGCACATTTATGATTAAAAGACTTAATGATCTTTGAGACGTTTATGTGATCATATAGACATTTTTACTGCTTCTAATCTAAAACACGAATATCTGAACTGGTCTAATTAAACTGTTTTCAATATAATTTCTCTCCAGAACACGCGATAATGAGAACGACGTGACAACCATCTGTTGCATCTTAAGCCGTTTATATTTCGAGCACAGAGAAACCCAGCAAAATGCGGGCACGTCTCATCCTGTGGCGTTTCGCTCTCATAATCAGCTCGGAGAGGACTGAGAGGGTTGTTAGAATTCGTGAATGACAATTTGTCAAAGGCGGATCAGTCCATTCGGGAAGGTATGTTGCGGCAGATGCCGCTTACATTTCTCGCCGCCATGAAAAAAAGAAAACCCTTAGAATCGGAAAAACGGACTCACAAATGTCTCCGTTTTAATTCCGTTAAAAGCGCATGAAATCGCCGGAACCTCCTCTCAACGCACCCCCCCCCCGTGTCTAAATCCATCGCGCAAAGTGGTACAATCAAACCGAGCCACGGCTGCAAGGGGGGTTTATGCACTTTTTCACGACTGAGGGAAACACAACGCCGGGGAGGAAAAACACTCCAACAATTGACGGCCCTGGTTCTATGTTTCCCCAAGTGTCTACGAAATGTCTACGAAGGCAGAGCAGTGTGAGTACAGCTGTGCGTGCGCGTGTCTTCTGTCTTGTTAGAAAATGGGCACGCGATTGTCTTTTTCCTCCGCGTGTCTCCACCGTGAACGCGAACGCAGGGAGCTGTCCTTGGTGATGAAGCCGCGGTTGCCACGGCGGGTTGCAACACGTCCTCTCCTCGCACTGCAGAGGATGGCTCGAGGGCTCCGTGCACGCGCCGAGCCGCCGAAACCTCCGCGGATTTATCCGCATGCCAGAAGGAAAACGTTGACGTGGCCTCGTCGCGCAGTTCTCGTCGTATTCATTTATTTATTTCTTTATTTTTCTTGATTGACGTGGCGCGTGCAGGGGAAAAAAGCGGAGTGCAACGCTGGTCTCAAGGTCGACCTGGCAGATCCTCTAGTGCACAACATGGAGGCATTGGATTGATCAGTAATGTGGTTTGATTACACCGCGGCTCGCGGCTGCTCCTCGTTTCCCACTTCATCCGCCTTTAAACAGGTGGAAACCGGCCTTTATTTTCACGTTCACACTTCTAGCCGCTCCTGCTCATATAACAAATAACAATCAAGCAGGATTTTAGTCTGTGGCTTTAATTTCAAATTAAAACTTAGGTACTGGTGTAGTGTAGATGGCAGCTTATTTATTATTGAATCACACTGACAGCTATTATCTCCGTGAACAAACTGAGCCTCAAAAAAATAGATTTAAGGAAAAGGAAATGCAGCAGCTTTTAATTTGACATATTCCCATTCTTAAAGCCCTGTAGACGTTCTTTTTATTGTGAGGTTTGTCATTTACAGGTCAGGGAGGGACTGTAGCTAAACACTACAGCCCAAGGTCACAGAAAATGGGTCAGCGATCATTCACTTGCACTTATTCGAACTCTTACTTTGACACGTTTGCGTCCAAAGCAGTGACCAGAGGGAGCAGCTCCGCACCAGCGCTGGCGAGCACGCGTTGCCGACATGTCCCTCTGTGACATTTATTAAAGGAAGAGTGAGTCCTCTCTCACAGTTCCCCAGAGTGTCTTGGGACTTGAACTCAGAACCTTTTGTACATGAGCTTGTTTCCGTAAGCAGTAGGTTGCTGCCTCCTCTAGGGCTTCCTGTGATCTGGCTGCTTCACCGAAAAGGTCACCTGGCAAAGGTCAGGGAGCCATGGGAACGCAGGCGCGCTGTTTAACTTAAAGTGTTTTCAAGTGTATATTAACAGATCCATGTGTATATTTGTCTCACCAGTGATCGTTTGCCTCTCACTCTCTGTTTTGTCTAGTTGCCTCTAAGATACGATACTTGCAAGAGTATCACAACCGAGTTCAGCACAATATTTACCCGGTGCCCTCCGGAACTGACATTGCAAACACACTGAAATACTTTTCCCAAACCCTGCTCAGGTAAGTACCCTGCTCTGGAGCCAACAGGTGAAGTAACAGACTGTTTGCTATTTAGCTGACGCACAGCAGGCGCCATCGAACGGCGCATAGGGACGTAGCATGTCACAGACGACGACGCCTGCGAATAGAGTGACACAGTAGGAGGCGTCGTAGTTGTGAGGTGAGTTATGGAGCCGTGGCGCCGAGTGGGAGGTCCTGTAGCAGCAGGGACGGAGCTCAGCGGCGCTCATTGGTGCAGCGATGGGCCTTCAGCCCCGAGGGGCCGGTGGAGGGCAGCTCCTCTGTAGTTGCAGGGTCAGTGGGCTCCGCTGGTTGATGTAAAGGAACAGCACGCCCTCCTCCTCCTCCAGCACAGGTCAAGCAGACAGCCATTTTAAATCCATCTAACTCCACTTTGTGTCATCTTCCTCTTGCTCGAGCTTTGCCCGCAAATAGCATAGTCCCAGTGTATTCTTTAATCATTATTATCAGCTTAGGCCACAGTTTATTTGAGATTGGCAGCTGGCTTCAATCCTACACTTATTATGTCCCAGGCCTGTAAGGATTATTGTTGCACTCAGAGTAGCCTAGACTCTAGGGCTGTCCTGCACCAGCTTCACTGGGCCGGATGTTTTAAACATGGCCTCACATACGTGTGTGGCGTCGATGGAACACGACAGCAACTGACGGAGCAGAGTCGTACGAGTGCAGACACAGTCACCTGCTACGATGCCTCTGTTCGGACCTGTTGGAGCTCCTCGGCTCTGATGCGCACAACAGCCCATTCCAGCCGCCTTTAAAGGTGACTGGTTTCCCCGCAGGGACTCCAGGATCATCCATACACCTGTGTCTGCTGAAGCCTGGAGTGAGGAGAGAAAAGAAAAATGAAAGCGTGAGAGGACACAGAATGAGGAAGCGGGTGTAGCGAAAGTGGAGCAAGCATGCGTCATGTTCCTGGAGAGAAAGGCAGAAGCGTGTGAGGAAGGTGGCAGCTGACGCACGTTCAGGCCCAGCGCAGGTCAGACCACAGGAAACAGCGAAGGGTTGAGTTCACCGATGGCAAACAGCGTTGTCGTATTCCTAAGTGTCACACTGAGCTCTGCATCAGCCGGTCTCACTGACTTCAAGCCAAACTCTGTCGCTCACAGCGACGACGGCAGGAAACAGCAGCAGAATCCAGTTTGTGTTTAGATACGAGTCCAGATTGAGTTTGAGCCCACGCTCCTGAATATGTGTCACGTTAAATCCGTCATTATTAGATTATACGCAGTCAATGATGTTGTACTGACAGTGCAGAACAGTCGATGTATGTCATGTGTCTGTATCAGTGCATTTCTACATGTGTTTTATGTGTCGTAACCGTGCTGTGTGTTCGTACAGTGTGTGTGCGTGCACATATGTGTGTGTCCTGTATTTGTTCAGTGTATGCGTGTGAGCGTGTTTGCGTCTATGTTCATTGTTCAAACTAATAATGATGTTTTTTATGACTGATGGGCGGTGAAAAAGTCGTACTCTGAGAGGCCGTCTGCGTTTTTGCAGCAGGAGTTTAACGTAACTGTAATAATGAATGGACGCTGATACAGCCTCGCAAAGTATGACTTTGAGGGGACAAGTGTTATCTCTAACAGTGTGTTACAAACAATAAATGAATCCCCTTCCTCACTTGCCCAGAATGCTGTAACTCAGTTTGAATGACATTTTAAAATAATAAAAATAACAATAGTAACAACACAATTACTCAACTTTTCCAATCTGGGCTCTCACGGTTAATCCCAATCATTTGCCTGATAGAACAGCTTAGCGCTAGCAGTGTGCAGTGCAAAGAGCCCCTCCCTCCCCCTCCCCCTCCCTAGAAGCTCCACACTCAACCCAACTAGTTCTCCCCTTTTGTTTTTCCTCTCTTAAATCCAATATGTCCACCGCCGTACCCAGGGGACAGCAAACACAATTGTCCATCCTGCATTAGCTCACGAACCAGTCATCTCCCCCCGATACAACCTATTCCTTTGTCATTCTAGTTTCTCCTCTACCGTAGATTAGTTCTTACATTTATTTTAGAAACCTGAATCCATATGCCTGTTGGATCTCATTATTTCTCCTGATGATACTGGTGCAGTATCATAACGTATGCATACGGACATTTCTCTGGTGCAATAAACATGTGCTGTGACTGACCTACTGTAGGAGCCTTTGATTTACCCTCACACACATGTTTATTACTGGCTGAAGCATGTTTCAGAAGTGTCACCTCTGTATTTTCCTGAACCAATTTGGTGTCACTCCCATCCTTGACAGCCCCACTAAAGACAAGGAAATTTTTTTGTTTTAAAATGAACCTCACAGCTCATTAACCCTCCCTGCATGGTAGCCACTGGCGTTTCTGATTGGACGATGGCAGCCACAGAGGGACAGTCGCTTCCACTGTCCCTTTTTGGAGAAGTATGGGGTTGCCACTGAAAACATGCCATTTTTTATATTTTTGCTCCTTGTCACCAGATACGCATGAGATGCAGTGATCATTTGCAGTTTGTGCCCATGTTTTCTTTTTGTTTTTTGAAGTGCAGACAAAATGAAATAAATTGAATTTAAGGCACCCTGGACACACGAAGCAGGGAGAAATTGCCCGTGCCTCCAGTGAAACAGTCAAACAGTGAGACACTGCATCCTATGTGGGGTTTATCTGGGTTTGTTTTTTTCTATTTACGCTGTCTCTGTAGTGCCATTTCAATGTAATGTGCTGTTTTTTTGTGTCTTTGTTGTCTCTTTTTTTCCCTTGTTCCCCTTCCCTACCCTCCCTCCCCCTCCCCTCCCCTCCCGCCCCGGAGCAGCATTCTGTCCCGCACAGGCAGGAAGGAGAACCAGGAAGCTTCCAATTTGGCCGTGCCCATGACCATGTGTCTTTTTCCTGTGCCATTCCCACTCACCCCATCTCTAAGACCACAAGTCAGTTCCATCAACCCTACAGTTACTCGCTCCCTCCTTTACAGCGTTCTGCGCGATGCCCCGTCAGACCGCGGGGGGCAGGGGCAGCAGAGTCGGGACGCTCAGCTCTCAGAGTACCCCTCTCTGGACTATCAGGGCCTCTATGTGACCCTCGTGACCCTGCTTGACCTGGTGCCCCTGCTGCAGCACGGTCAGCATGGTGAGTCAAGGCCCAGTGCACCACTGTTTATCATCATCATCCCGAGCCGCCTGGCCTGCATGAAGCCACTGCTGCTTTTTTGGCCTCGTTTGTAACGGGAGGAGAGAAGTCCTGCTGAGGATCTTGAGGGATGCATGGGGTGATTGGGAGCACGCTGGATCCTGTCAACGTAATCGTTCATAAGCCATTGGATGCACCTGACATAGGCCTACTCTTCTGTGTATCATACCTGACTGCATGTTTGTTTTGTAAAGTGGGAGAAATGTTTTACTGACGTTGTCATGTGCAAACCTATAAGTTAACTGGAAGACGCACATAGGCAAATGCAATGTTGTTGTATTCTGTATTTCCTTACACTCTTGTGCATCTGAGAATGACGTTGCTCACTGTTTTTACGGGCTCACGGCTGCATCACAGTCAGTGCTCTTATTGTCCATGAATATTTTACCACTGTTTAAAAAAAGCCCAAAAGCATGAAAACCCATCTCCTCGATTTGATTTCTCTACTTTCTGTAGCAGCACTCGTAACCTGAGTGGGTTTTAAAGAGAGCTCACTGTCCTCAGCGCAAGCTCATAATCCAGATGTTCTCTTTTTTTCAACATTATACTGTTAAATGGCTGAAGTCTCATGTACGATCTGTGGCTGCGAACGGTCTGTGGATACTGGATGTGCAGTTCATTGAATGAGTGTCTGTGTATCTCTCTTTTGTCTGTTTTGCCTCTTCCCTTTTCCAACAGATCTGGGACAGTCCATATTTTACACAACAACTTGCCTCCTGCCATTTCTCAGTGATGATATTCTCAGCACTTTGCCCTATACTATGATCTCCACCTTAGCCACATTTCCCCCTTTCCTCCACAAAGACATCATTGAGTACCTGAGCACCTCTTTCCTCCCTATGGCTATATGTGAGTATGGTCCTGCACAGATAACTATCACAATATTCCCATAGACTGTCAGCTCAGCCCACTGCATAATATTTCATAACCTCACACCAGCACGACAGTGTCAGTCCTCACTACCGCCAGGAGTAGTTACTCTTCTCCATTTGTGCCTTGCTCATTGTAGTGGGCTCCACTCGGAGGGAGGCCGGAGTCCCAGCCTATGTTAATCTGTCTGCATCCTCTATGCTCATGATTGCAATGCAGTACACCTCAAACCCAGGTAAACCACGATGCTGGACCCTTTTCAAGCATGAGGCACATACACTGAAGTGATTTACTTTAGTGCCTCTCTACTTACGCTGGACTCTACTTCTTTCTAGTTTATCACTGTCAGTTACTGGAGTGTCTAATGAAGCACAAACAGGAAGTGTGGAAGGTATTTAATCTCTAGATGCAGTATTTAAGTGATGAGGTAGTCATGGTTGTATTTACTATACCTTAACACTAAAGCAGCATCAAAAGCAATCAATTAAATTAAATTAAATTAATTTTAAAAAATATTTATGAAATCTATATATCTTAAACTAAACTAAATCAAATCAGATATAAAAAGATATCTTGTATTACTGTTGCTGATGACGACGTTATGCTGTCTGCAGGACCTTCTTTATGTCATTTCCTATGGCCCATCCCAAGTAAAGCCCCCAGCTGTGCAGATGCTGTTTCATTACTGGCCTAACCTGAAGCCACCGGGAGCCATCAGTGAATACAGAGGGCTGCAGTACACAGGTCAGACTTAGCTAACGCCTCGTCTGCTGATTAACTAACTGAAGCTCTAACCCCCTGACTTTTCCTTTCATATCTCCTGCCTGGACCTTCTGTCCCTTTCATTTCCTGAACAGCCTGGAACCCCATCCACTGTCAACACATTGAGTGTCATAACGCCATCAATAAACCTGCCGTCAAGGTGACTCCAGTCTTACATTTATATTTGATGAAGCTTAAATCAGGCTGACATCAGCAATACATATGTTGGACGCACAAAGGCCCCACCTCCCTGTATATGATGTAGATGATCCTCTAACCTTGACATCCTCACTGGGTCTGCATGGGGCACGTACCAGACGCTCTGCTGGATTCAACTGTGCACGTTGGCTCATTAGCTTTTAGGAGCACCTCTGTGGATAAATGAGTGCATGCCCAGGCAGCGGTGCAGATGGAGTAATGATATCAGCTACTCTGCTACTCCCCACCGGCCTCTGCTGTTGTTCTGCCTGCCTTTACTCAGCTGACAAATAGATTAGCAACAGGAACGTGGACAGGGGCCGTATTTCAATTATCAGCAGCGGGGAAGGAGGCGTGGGGGTGAAGGAGGGGGAGGAGTAGGGGGCTAATTGGAAGCGTTGACCCTGTGCAGGCCTTGAGGACGCGAGGAAAGGGTGGCATCAGTAAATTACACTTCACCATCTGAGCATCGAGGCCATGAGCACTGGAGTTTAACGCAGGGCCAGGCACAGGTTGAGGGAGAGCGGAGAGCAGCATATGCACGCATTCATCCACACAGACACACACAGGTAGAGGTAGAGGCCGC